>NC_064645.1:390551272-390856481 GCF_023864345.2 Schistocerca serialis cubense
CTATCTTTCCTTTCCAGTTCACGCTTCACCATTTTCCACACTTCATCCTGATTCTGATACCTTCCCATGTTTTTGCAAATACCTTCAATTTTCTTCTCTCCTTGAACACCTTTTATATAAAACAACTTTACATGCTCTTCATCAACATCATACCCTGTATCATTACCTTCACTCAATGGTAACCTGGATAAAGCATCTGCTACCTTGTTCTGTGCACCTTTAATATACTTTATCTCAAAAGGAAACTGTTGTAAGAACAAACTCCATCTTGTTAACCGTCTATGTACCAGCCGAAACTTTTTGAAAAATATAAGGGCTCTGTGATCAGTATATATGATAGTTTTATTCCCCCATAGGTAATCTCTGAACTTTTGAAATCCCCAAACTATTGCCAATGCTTCACACTCAGTCACAGTGTAATTTCTCTCATACCTGGTCAATGACCTACTTGCAAAGGCTATGGTCCTATGATCTTCATTTTCCTCATCCCGAAAACTTTGAAACAATTTCACTCCAGTACTGTACCCACTCGAATCAGTCCCCAAACAGAATGGTTTCCTAAGATCCGGATGGTGTAAAATCTTTTCCACTTTCAATGCTTCCTTAAGTTCATTAAAGGCTTTCTGACACTCTTCTGTCCAAACATAGTTCACTTTATGACTCAATAATTTGTTCAGACAGGAATTCAGGAAGGCTGTGAGGGACACACGTGTATTCAGGGGATTCTTTGATGACACTGATCATTATTTAATCTGCAGTGAAATTGGTATTGTGAGGCCGAAAGTGCAGGAGGTCAGGTCCACATGTAGGAGGATAAAAGTGGAGAAACTTCATGATAAGGAAATCAGGCACAAGTACATAACAGTGATCTCAGAAAGGTACCAGTTAGTTGAATGTAGTCAATTACAGTCATTGGAAAAGGAATGGACAAGGTACAGGGTCACAGTACTAGAAGTGGCTAAAGAATGTCTTGGAACAGTAGTGTGTAAAGGTAGGATGAAGCAAACAGCTTGGTGGAATGACACAGTCAAGGCAGCCTGTAAAAGGAAAAAGAAGGCGTATCAAAAATGGCTGCATACTAGAACTCCGGTAGACAGAGAAAGTTATGTTGAAGAAAGAAACAAAGCCAAACAGATAATTGCAGCATCTAAGAAGAAATCTTGGGAAGACTTTGGAAACAGGTTGGAGACTTTGGGTCAAGCTGCTGGAAAACCATTCTGGAGTGTAATTAGCAGTCTTCGAAAGGGAGGTAAGAAGGAAATGACAAGTATTTTGGGCAGGTCAGGAAAACTGCTGGTGAATCCTGTGGATTCCTTGGACAGATGGAGGGAATATTTTGAAGAGTTGCTCAATGTAGGTGAAAATACGATCAGTAATGTTTCAGATTTCGATGTACAATCGGATAGGAATGATGATGGAAATACGATCACATTTGAGGAAGTGGAGAAAATGGTCAATAGATTGCAGTGCAATAAAGCAGCTGGGGTAGATGAAATTAAGTCGGAACTCATCAAATACAGTGGAATGTCAGGTCTTAAATGGCTACACAGGATAACTGAAATGGCCTGGGGGTCGGGACAAGTTCCATCAGACTGGACAAAAGCAGTAATCACACCAATATTTAAACATGGAAACAGAAAAGATTGTAACAACTATAGAGGTATCTCTTTAATCAGCATTGTGGGTAAAATCTTCTCAGGTATTGTTGAAAGGAAAGTGCGAGTATTAGTTGAGGACCAATTGGATGAAAATCAGTGTGGGTTTAGTCCTCTTAGAGGTTGTCAGGACCAGATCTTTAGCTTACGGCAAATAATGGAGAAGTGTTACGAGTGGAACAGGGAATTGTATCTATGCTTTATAGATCTAGAAAAGGCATATGACCGGGTTCCTAGGAGGAAGTTATTGTCTGTTCTACAAGATTATGGAATAGGAGGCAAACTTTTGCAAGCAATTAAAGGTCTTTACATGGATAGTCAGGCAGCAGTTAGAGTTGACAGTAAATTCAGTTCATGGTTCAGAGTAGTTTCAGGGGTAAGACAAGGCTGCAACCTGTCTCCACTGTTGTTCATATTATTTATGGATCATATGTTGAAAACAATAGACTGGCTGGGTGAGATTAAGATATGTGAACACAAAATAAGCAGTCTTGCATATGCCGATGACTTAATTGTGATGGCAGATTCGATTGAAAGTTTGCAAAGTAATATTTCAGAGCTAGATCAGAAATGTAACGACTATGGTATGAAGATTAGCATCTCCAAAACGAAAGTAATGTCAGTGGGAAAGAGATATAAACGGATTGAGTGCCAAATAGCAGGAACAAAGTTAGAACAGGTGGACGGTTTCAAGTACTTAGGATGCATATTCTCACAGGACGACAACATAGTGAAAGAACTGGAAGCAAGGTGTAGCAAAGCTAATGCAGTGAGTGCTCAGCTACGATCTACTCTCTTCTGCAAGAAGGAAGTCAGTACCAAGACTACGTTATCTGTGCACCGTTCAATCTTTCGACCAACTTTGTTGTATGGGAGCGAAAGCTGGGTGGATTCAAGTTACCTTATCAATAAGGTTGAGGTTACGGATATGAAAGTAGCTAGGACGATTGCAGGTACTATTAGATGGGAACAATGGCAGGAGGGTGTCCACAATGAGGAAATCAAAGAAAAACTGGGAATGAACTCCATAGATGTAGCAGTCAGGGCGAACAAGCTTAGATGGTGGGGTCATGTTACACGCATGGGAGAAGCAAGGTTACCCAAGAGACTCATGGCTTCAGCAGTAGAGGGTAGGAGGAGTCAGGGCAGACCAAGGAGAAGGTACCTGGATTCGGTTAAGAATGATTTTGAAGTAATAGGCGTAACATCAGAAGAGGCACCAATGTTAGCACTGAATAGGGGATCATGGAGGAATTTTATAAGGGGGGCTATGCTCCAGACTGAACGCTGAAAGGCATAATCAGTCTTAAATGATGATGATGATGATGATTATGATGGGACATTAAAAGCTTGCCCTGGCACAAAATTCCGGTAAAAATTACACATACCCAAAAATGATTTCAACTCTTTTCTATTTCTTTGGGATGGACACTCTTTGATTGCTTTCATTTTGTCTGTGTCCATCTTAATACCAGTAGTTGACAAAATCCTACCCAAAAACTTTATCTCTTTGCGAACAAATTCACACTTTTTGAGTCTCAGGGTCATGCCCCCTTTCCTTAAGGCTTGAAACAACTCATTTAATAAACAACAATGTTCTTCCCGTAACTCAGTGGCAACTAATAGGTCATCCATATATATTGTCAGTTTTGAACTCAGCTCTGGTCCTAATACTTGATCAATGGCTCGTATAAAAAAATACACACTAATATTCAGCCCAAATGCGACAACAGTGTATTGATAACACTTCCCGTTTACCAAAAATGCTGTATACTTCCTATATTCCTCAGTAAGTGCCACCTGCCATTATCTGCAGGTCAGATCGAGACTACTAAGATAGTTTACTTTATGATTCCTCTGTAACATCCCCTCCCTACTCTCTGGCCTACCAGTTTCTCTCCTTACCACTTCGTTTAGCATCCTGGCATCAATAACTAGTCTCACACTACCAGCTTTCTTGCCCACAATGACCAGAGGTGAATTATATTCACTCTTCCCTCGCTCTATAGCACCACAATTCAACATCCTCTTAATTTCTTTATTTACCGCCTCCCTCTGTGCAAATGGTATGGAATAAGGTTTTTTCGAAAAGGTTCATGTGGTTTGATATCCAGCTTACGTTCATAATTCTTTACTCTTCCTGGCCCATCAGAAAAACTTCCCTATTCATCCACAAAACTTCTCTCAGTTCTTCTTTCTGGCATTCATTTAACCCTTCAACTTTAGACATTTGGTTCTTCAATTCGTCCATAAGTCCACTTGTATCCTCCTCACTCCTATACTCCAAGTTCAGCTTATCATCACCCAAATTAGTTACTACAGGCATCTTTTTCACTTTTAAATACCCTAACAATCGGTCCTTATCTATCACCAGTCCATCAAACTTCACACTGATCCTTGACCCATCACCCTCAAAATTAACAAAACTCTCTCCACAATTTATCTCTGCCTTGCACTCTGTCAACCAATCCATGCCCAATATAATATTCACTGTTAACCCAGATACTACAAAAATATTATGCTCTAAGCCTATGCCCCCCCCCCCCATGAACCATGGACCTTGCCGTTGGTGGGGAGGCTTGCGTGCCTCAGCGATACAGATAGCCGTACCGTAGGTGTAACCACAACGGAGGGGTATCTGTTGAGAGGCCAGACAAACGTGTGGTTCCTGAAGAGGGGCAGCAGCCTTTTCAGTAGTTGCAAGGGCAACAGTCTGCATGATTGACTGATCTGGCCTTGTAACAATAACCAAAACGGCCTTGCTGTGCTGGTACTGCGAACGGCTGAAAGCAACGGGAAACTACAGCCGTAATTTTTCCCGAGGGCATGCAGCTTTACTGTATGATTACATGATGATGGCGTCCTCTTGGGTAAAATATTCCGGAGGTAAAATAGTCCCCCATTCGGATCTCCGGGCGGGGACTACTCAAGAGGATGTCGTTATCAGGAGAAAGAAAACTGGCGTTCTACGGATCGGAGCGTGGAATGTCAGTTCCCTTAATCGGGCAGGTAGGTTAGAAAATTTAAAAAGGGAAATGGATAGGTTGAAGTTGGATATAGTGGGAATTAGTGAAGTTCGGTGGCAGGAGGAACAAGACTTCTGGTCAGGCGACTACAGGGTTATAAACACAAAATCAAATAAGGGTAATGCAGGAGTAGGTTTAATAATGAATAGGAAAATAGGAATGCGGGTAAGCTACTACAAACAGCATAGTGAACGCATTATTGTGGCCAAGATAGATACGAAGCCCACGCCTACTACAGTAGTACAAGTTTATATGCCAACTAGCTCTGCAGATGACGAAGAAATTGAAGAAATGTATGATGAAATAAAAGAAATTATTCAGATTGTGAAGGGAGACGAAAATTTAATAGTCATGGGTGACTGGAATTCGAGTGTAGGAAAAGGGAGAGAAGGAAACATAGTAGGTGAATATGGATTGGGGGACAGAAATGAAAGAGGAAGCCGCCTGGTCGAATTTTGCACAGAGCACAACATAATCATAACTAACACTTGGTTTAAGAATCATGAAAGAAGGTTGTATACATGGAAGAACCCTGGAGATACTAAAAGGTATCAGATAGATTATATAATGGTAAGACAGAGATTTAGGAACCAGGTTTTAAATTGTAAGACATTTCCAGGGGCAGATGTGGACTCTGACCACAATCTATTGGTTATGACCTGTAGATTAAAACTGAAGAAACTGCAAAAAGGTGGGAATTTAAGGAGATGGGACCTGGATAAACTAAAAGAACCAGAGGTTGTACAGAGATTCAGGGAGAGCATAAGGGAGCAATTGACAGGAATGGGGGAAATAAATACAGTAGAAGAAGAATGGGTAGCTTTGAGGGATGAAGTAGTGAAGGCAGCAGAGGATCAAGTAGGTAAAAAGACGAGGGCTAGTAGAAATCCTTGGGTAACAGAAGAAATATTGAATTTAATTGATGAAAGGAGAAAATATAAAAATGCAGTAAGTGAAACAGGCAAAAAGGAATACAAACGTCTCAAAAATGAGATCGACAGGAAGTGCAAAATGGCTAAGCAGGGATGGCTAGAGGACAAATGTAAGGATGTAGAGGCCTATCTCACTAGGGGTAAGATAGATACCGCCTACAGGAAAATTAAAGAGACCTTTGGAGATAAGAGAACCACTTGTATGAATATCAAGAGCTCAGATGGAAACCCAGTTCTAAGCAAAGAAGGGAAAGCAGAAAGGTGGAAGGAGTATATAGAGGGTTTATACAAGGGCAATGTACTTGAGGACAATATTATGGAAATGGAAGAGGATGTAGATGAAGATGATATGGGTGATATGATACTACGTGAAGAGTTTGACAGAGCACTGAAAGACCTGAGTCGAAACAAGGCCCCCGGAGTAGACAATATTCCATTGGAACTACTGACGGCCGTGGGAGAGCCAGTCCTGACAAAACTCTACCATCTGGTGAGCAAGATGTATGAAACAGGCGAAATACCCTCAGACTTCAAGAAGAATATAATAATTCCAATCCCAAAGAAAGCAGGTGTTGACAGATGTGAAAATTACCGAACTATCAGCTTAATAAGTCACAGCTGCAAAATACTAACACGAATTCTTTACAGACGAATGGAAAAACTAGTAGAAGCCAACCTCGGGGAAGATCAGTTTGGATTCCGTAGAAACACTGGAACACGTGAGGCAATACTGACCTTACGACTTATCTTAGAAGAAAGATTAAGGAAAGGCAAACCTACGTTTCTATCATTTGTAGACTTAGAGAAAGCTTTTGACAATGTTGACTGGAATACTCTCTTTCAAATTCTAAAGGTGGCAGGGGTAAAATACAGGGAGCGAAAGGCTATTTACAATTTGTACAGAAACCAGATGGCAGTTATAAGAGTCGAGGGACATGAAAGGGAAGCAGTGGTTGGGAAGGGAGTAAGACAGGGTTGTAGCCTGTCCCCGATGTTGTTCAATCTGTATATTGAGCAAGCAGTAAAGGAAACAAAAGAAAAATTCGGAGTAGGTATTAAAATTCATGGAGAAGAAATAAAAACTTTGAGGTTCGCCGATGACATTGTAATTCTGTCAGAGACAGCAAAGGACTTGGAAGAGCAGTTGAATGGAATGGACAGTGTCTTGAAAGGAGGATATAAGATGAACATCAACAAAAGCAAAACAAGGATAATGGAATGTAGTCTAATTAAGTCGGGTGATGCTGAGGGAATTAGATTAGGAAATGAGGCACTTAAATTAGTAAAGGAGTTTTGCTATTTGGGGAGCAAAATAACTGATGATGGTCGAAGTAGAGAGGATATAAAATGTAGGCTGGCAATGGCAAGGAAAGCGTTTCTGAAGAAGAGAAATTTGTTAACATCCAGTATAGATTTAAGTGTCAGGAAGTCATTTCTGAAAGTATTCGTATGGAGTGTAGCCATGTATGGAAGTGAAACATGGACGATAAATAGTTTGGACAAGAAGAGAATAGAAGCTTTCGAAATGTGGTGCTACAGAAGAATGCTGAAGATTAGATGGGTAGATCACATAACTAATGAGGAAGTATTGAATAGGATTGGGGAGAAGAGAAGTTTGTGGCACAACTTGACCAGAAGAAGGGATCGGTTGGTAGGACATGTTCTGAGGCATCAAGGGATCACCAATTTAGTATTGGAGGGCAGCGTGGAGGGTAAAAATCGTAGAGGGAGACCAAGAGATGAATACACTAAGCAGATTCAGAAGGATGTAGGTTGCAGTAGGTACTGGGAGATGAAAAAGCTTGCACAGGATAGAGTAGCATGGAGAGCTGCATCAAACCAGTCTCAGGACTGAAGACCACAACAACAAACAACAAGCCTATGCCCCCAATCTCAAATTCCAAAATGATTTGGTGTTTAATTACCTTGCTTAATTTCCCTGTAGCACCCACTATCTTCAAACCTACTACTAGTACATTTATCACTTCATTATGCTTCTTTATGTAATTAAATAAACTTTCAGCAAAAGCACTAATTTCACTACCTGTATCCAAAAGAGCTTTTTCTTGCCTACCATACATTCCAATTCTCACAAAAGGTTGCTTAATCCTTTCACCATCATCACTACTTTCTTCACATAACAAATCCTGCTCAATTGCATTATGAGCCCAGTCATCACAATTCAACTTTGAACTTTCCTTTCCTTCTAAACATTTCTAAAGAGCACAAACACCTACTTCCTTCTCATCATCAGATGCTATTCCTACAACTCTGTGAATAATAAAAACATTGACATCTTCTTCATTACTTACTTTCTCTTTATGGTTCAAGGCATGTGTATTCATCACCCCTCCATTGACCTCAGAAATTGACTTTTCTCTTGGCCTAGAATTTTTCCTTAAATCATCACATGCATGGAAAGCACCCCTTTCACTACTTCCTTTCTCTCCTCCCATACTGCAACCATTACTCATACTCTCCCTTTCATTATTACCACTTTCATTTTGAAATAATTTCTTTTCTTTTATCACTCCCTTTGGCTGCCTTTCATATTCTTTGACTCCCTCATACATCTATGAAAATCTCTCCATACATGAGTCCCCTAATTCCTTACCACCTTCAACATTAACCTCAGGTCCAATTTCTTCCACCACCAGACCATGATGACTACACACCCTATCACCATAATCATTACTAATACTATTACCCATCACTGTATCCCTTACATTACAATGGTGATTTGAAAATTCAATAGACCCTAACCTTTGACCCGCCCCAGCACGGGCCTTCACTGTAGCGGGGTCCCGTTTCCCTCTCGTGATTCCCCTACTGTCTGATAACCTTGGCTATTTCCTCTAAAAGCTCCTCGGCCTCTTCCCCTACCTCTAACATTTACTTGGTTCATTCTCCCTACTCTATCCAGATTATCATAATGACCATCCACATGTCTACTTTCATTAAATGAACAGCCCACTTGCCACCTGTCCACAACCCTCACTCTGTTCAGAAAGTCTTTGATAGTACTAAAATTTCCTATCAACTCACATCTTCTAATAGGAAGCAACTTCCCTATCAATACCTCTATAGTATCCTTGTCACTCCATTGGCTGTCCAAATGTTTTAGTTTACTTATCCATTTCTCACAATATTCGCTCATATTCTCCCTACTACTCCTATCATACCATGGGGCCTTCTTAAAAACTCCTATTACATCACTTTGTTTTTCTTTCGACCAGTATTCTTTCAAAAACGCTGACACAAAATCCTCAAACGTTTCATATTTTTCTGGTGCATCAGCTCCCCAATCTAAACCTTCCCCTTTTAAACAAGCACTTGCCCTCCTTAGTTTGTCCTTTTCTGTCCAATCTGTAGTAAACCGACTTCTCAAACTATTCACAAAAGACACGGGATGTACATCTCCACTAGGATCAAAAACTATATTATTGAAACTACTACCATCCCTTATCTGCACTATTACTGGTGATGCAGTAAACTGCTTACCCTGTACTGTCTCTTCTAAACTCCCTACCCTATTCTCGATCTTAGCAGTGATCTCTCTAATATCTTCCACTTCTGCCTTAGTCTCTTGTCTATATTCACGGAACTTTCCTTT
The DNA here is from genome assembly GCF_023864345.2 of Schistocerca serialis cubense. NCBI lineage: Eukaryota > Metazoa > Arthropoda > Insecta > Orthoptera > Acrididae > Schistocerca > Schistocerca serialis. Next base: position 390,560,499 of record NC_064645.1, read on the forward strand.
GCAATAATCTTCAAATTCATCCTTCCCCTTCATACATTCAGTAGCTTGGGTTTTAATGTTTTTATCCAAGCATTCTACACTTTCCTTTATGATGTTTTCAAACTTCTCTTGCTTCTTATTTAACTCAAACTCTGTCTCTTTAAAAGTCTCTTTACGTCATCCATAAACTTCTCAAAATCTTTATCAACCTCTGACTTAAAGCCCAAGATTTTCGTTTCCAACCCATCTTCCATTTCCTGTTTAAATCCCCTAGATGTTTTTCAAACTTTTCGTCTAGTTTTGTTATTTCTTCCCCCATTTTTTCCCGTGATTTGCTGACAGCTTCCAGCTTTCCACTCACTTCTGTTTTCATTCCTTCCAGTTTCGTCAAGAGCAATGCTAACATACTTTCCACTCCTCCCTTGTCATCTGCTTCTCTTCTGACACCTGGTTCCACTTTAATGTCTAATCCTTTATCTACCTTTTCCATAACATTTTTTTCTTGCTCACTTTCCCACACCTTGAAACTAGCTACACGCTCACCTTCCTTGATTGTTATTTTGTCTACAAGAGGTAACCCACACAAAACAATTCAATTTTCACTCTTCCAAATTCAAACATCGATCCTAAGATTGACAGGTTCGAAAAGACAGTATTACTAAAACACTGTCCTGTCACAACACGGTGCCATTTGTGATGACCTCAATCCACAGGAAAAATAATTATCAAAATCTGAACTGTGAAGTCATCCAAAATTCTAGTTGGAAAACCACACTCTTTGTTATACTTCTCAATTGGTCACGATCCCACTTTGTTTATGAACTGAAAACTCTAATATTCACGAGAAACTGCTCTGAAATTAACCTGAATCGACAAAATTGTGTATATATTCTCTGAAACTTCAAAGGAATTAGAAAAAGTGACAAAATTTCGTGAATCACACACAATACTGTTAACAATCGCATGAACACTGGGGGGTTTCACCATACATCTACCCACTTTTGAGTATAACCAGTGTCTCTTAATACTACGACTCGTAGCAATATAATATCAAAAAAACTTTTATTACTGGGTAAAGAGTCACTACGTGATTTGACAGCTGACATTTATAATTCCCGCTCACGTCAGGAAAAGCACCAATACAGGAATAGCAGCTTTTACATTATTGGTCAGAACGCAAGCAATTATGGCAGTCGCCGTAATTTTCGCGCGAAGCCATATTTCGCGACAAAATACTCTTATTAGTTACAGTCATATATCTAGTCTCATAACAATACATAAAACTACATAAAATAACTACAACAATTTTGACATGCAAGGAGAATTAGTCCTAATGAGAGGAAGAAGTTTATATTTACTGGTGTTTCAACAATGACTACCAGGTAACTTTTAATTCACTGACTGTAATTTTATTTTCGTTAGCAGAAAGCAAACAACTAAACAAAGAATCCAATTAAACAGAGTCTGCAATTCTTATACTTTTAATAGAGAAAGTTTCTAGGTCAGGGGATAGCGTTCAGCGAAATCCCTTAACTTTTTGTTGCATACGAAGCGTTGCGTTAGGCAGCACGATGTCGGCGGGTTAAGACGATGAGAGCAGGATACAGACAGTTCCGCTGGTTAATCTTCTCCGGCGAAACGCAAATAAAGTTCCGGCACAGCTGTATCATTAACCTCGTGGTGATTAACAAACCACAAGACGCCAGTATACGAACTTTGTTGACATGTCCTCTCTTTTAAAGTACATGACGTAGACATCGCTCGTTTTTACACTTTATGCACTGTCCGTGACGCTATCGTCCATAATTACACGGTTCGTCACATTCATATAGTCTTAGCCACAAATACACAGTTCATAGAATTGTTCATGTATGTGAAGCACACAGTAAACAATGTCCACTCTGTTCTCGCATTTCAAATTTTGACAACGTCACTGAAAGCCATTTATATTGCACAGTTAATTAGTCTTCACTTTCATGGCTTGATAGATTGTGATATACAACAGTTCCACCACCCAAAACCAATACCAGCAAAGTTCATTCGAAAAAGGCACAGTTCGTGCCGGCCACAACAAAGTAATGTTAGCGGCACTTTCACAGTCATGTTTATTTGCTCTTAAAGTTCGCTGGCGATGGCATTACATACATCAGTGGTAAAGAGAATTAACAATCTGATAGTTCGGTATCACTGTCCATACAATTACGTATGCTTTTCATGGGACACAGTACTATTTTTCCCGCGCACGCTTCACAGACACACCATCCACCATCCCCTCTACTACGCAACCACCTTTCAACTCTCGATATCACTATCGCTGTCCCCTGTCTGTAGATGTTATATCGTTATCGTAAATTACATAAACCTTTATAAATGTTAGTGACTGCATTTTTCACAATTAATAATATTCCAAAAGAGAACTTTAGTAACTTTACCACAGGTACAAAGCAAGAAACATATTTATCCATTGGCAAACGAAATAATCACAATTACATCATTACATTTAAAAACCACAGAAGAATGTTACGTAATCACAATTAGAAATGCCCATATGAACAAAAGAAATAGAATAGACATCCAAAGAAAAACACGAAAAAAAAATTTATATGCGTAATTAGCAATGCCTTCACAATATTCTTACTGCCCGACGAACTTCGCCATCGTCTTTTTTATGGGCCTGTGCGAGCAGTGGCTCCAAATGTTCATTACATGCAGTTCCAGTAGCAACGTTCTCTCGCTAGCATTTTGGGATGCGCCTTCATTCACTGTCTGGAGTAATTCCTGTCGGGTTTGGATGCGATTTTGTTTCAGAAGCCGTGAAACACGTCTCCGGTCCCTCTCAGTCAGGACTTCTCCAGACTACATTTCTGACGTCGTGTTTTCTGGCCATGTGTATTATACCACAGCTTGTTGACAAGTGAATAGCCCGCCGCAGAACACCAACAAACACATCAACTCCACACACCGTATGACCATGGGCGCTGTCAAACACGAGTGCTCTTCTATACCAATCTGCCACGTCCTCACCCGTGTTTACGCATAATGTTCGGTTGAAACATAACTGATCGCTAATGCGCTGCGCTCACGTAGCGTCAGTGAGCGCGCGGTTGAGCCTGTGACTCGATCTCTGCGCCATCTGTAAAGGTTTAACGATTGACCTGTGCGTGCACACTAGGATTACTAATCATCTTTTCTTCGTGCATCCATAGTTGAAATGGAGGACAGTGGAGCGTCAGCTGGTATAAATTTATATTAAAAATGAAGAAATTCCTCCAGCTGTATTTGAGGAGTCGATTTTATTTTGGAAACTGGTTTCAATGTTGTAACAGCGTCATCTTCAGGCCCATACACTTGTTGACGTCAGCTGCGTGCGGCTGATACTAGAAGTCAGTCACTGACTTCTGGTATCAGCCGCTCGCAGTTGGCGTCAACAAGTGTATGGGCCTAAAGATGACGTTGTTACAACGTTGAAATTATCTGCCAAAATAAAATCGAGACTTCAAATCCAGCTGGAGGAATTTCTTCATTTTTAATATAAAATCATTTGTTCGGCGAGCTTAGTTTCCATGCTTTCCAGAAGAAACGAATGTGACATACATTCAGTCGTAACGTGTTGCGGTACACTGAACAGACTATGGTTCATATTGGTATTGTTGGAACTGTAACAAGCCTACGGGAAAATTATTTCTTACATCTGCTGATGGGAAGAAAGTAAGACAGATTAGGTATTAACGTTCCTTCGACAAATAGGTTATAAGAATACGAGAACACGCTCAGGTTGCAGAGGGAAGTCGGCCGTTTCCTCCAAGAGAAACAACCGCGGTGTTTGGCTTAAAATGGTTCAAATGGCTCTGAGCACTATGGGACTTAACATCTGAGGTCATCAGTCCCCTACAACTTAGAACTCTTTAAACCTAACTAACCTAAGGACATCACACACATCCATGTCAGAGGCAGGATTCGAACCTGCGACCGTAGCGGTCGCGCGGTTCCTGACTGAAACGCCTAGAACTGCTCAGCCACAACGGCCGGCGTTTGACTTAAGTGATTTTTGGAAAATCACAGGGAACCTAAATCAGTGTGCCGGAAGGGCTTTTGGACGACTGTTCTCTAGCATACGAGTCCCATGCTTCACTGCTGTGTCGTTTTGGAAGTTGAAACATTATGCAAAAACACAGCTCTTTTTCTTCCCATCCAGACTTCTTTCGCCACTACTGCGCCGTCATCAGTGGGTACAGTATTTAACGTGAAATTGATGTCAGTACTCTGCCGGAAAGAAATGCGACACACTCAGGGACGACTTTCAGTAGCACCAGGATATAATATATGCATACTGAGGGGTTGTAGTGTTAATGATTCACTTGTTACGGTCATCAGTGAACAGATGATGCTCAAGAGGCGCTTCTGAGCACCCTCTCTTTGTAGGCAATCACTGTGCTGAGTTCGTAGGTGAGCAGTGTTTGCAATATTCATTCTAGGGTACGACCATACACCACAGACGAGTATGTACTCCTGCTCAACAGTTTTAGCCTTTTGAACGTGGTCGCATTGTGGGTCTGTGGGCAGGTGGATGGACGAATCGATGGAATGCTGCACAAGTTGGCCACAAAGTATTGGTGGCGTGTCGCTGCTTTCAACATGGTCTGCGGAACATTCTCACACTTGTAGATCGGGTCCTGGAAGTCAAGATCGACGCATTGTGCGAGCATCTGTAGCCGACCGAACGAAACCCAGGAACGAAGTCCTGGCACAGGCGGCACATGCTGTGTAATCTAGAACCGTTGGGAAGCGTCTACTTGCAGCAGAATTAAGATGACCCATGCCTCTCGCCAGGCTGCGACTAACAGCACAACACCGACGAGCATGGCCGCTCTGGTGTCGTGAAAGAGTTGACTGGAGCGTGGAACTGCGCTCTATTGTCTGCAGTGATGGGAGTAAGTTCTGTTTGTATGCAAGTGATTGACCAACACATTTATGGCGTAGACCTGATGAACTGCCCATTCCAGAGTACATTCGCTCACGACATGCATGTCCCATCCCAGGTATCAGTTACAACTCATTTGGTGTTTCTGGAGAGTACAGTTATCACCAGTGTTATCCCCATTGCACAGGATGTTATCTCTGTACTGTTGTCATTTCTTTCACAAGAAGGTGATGTGCTTTTTCATGAGGACACTGCACGTCCACCTACGGCTTCTGTGACGCAACGTGCTCATCGCGGTGTACAACGACTGCCCTGACTTCGTTTCCCAGAGCCTGCAAGAACCATTGCGGAACTGTACTAAAAGACGCTGGATGTTTCGGACGATCTATCGCAGGATGTCATTCGGTCCTTTGTGATAGTTTGCATGGCAGATTACACGTCTGGATTCCCGACAGAAGGGAGTACATTGTGTATTGATGCTACTGTTTGGGGACACCTTCCTGTGACATGTGTGCTTCATCTGGTCTGAATTTGTTACCATATACTAATACGATGATAAACTACCTGTCATCTCACTTGTCACAAAATAAACTTGTCCATGAGGGTGTTATATTTTTTCCGGCAGTGTAGTATTACAGAATGAGATTTTCACTCTGCAGCGGAGTGTGCGCTGATATGAAACTTCCTGGCAGATTAAAACTGTGTGCCGGACCGAGACTCGAACTCGGGACCTTTGCCTTTCGCGGGCAAGTGCTCTACCTGGCAGAAGTACAGGAAGTTTCAGTGTAGTATTAGATGGAGCTACAGCAATCACATAAGTATTGATATTCCAGAATTACAATACAAATGATGAATAAGAGATATTTTGGAGAGAAGGAAGTAAAGTTGATTTTGGATAAGTTGGATCCGATTGTCGCAAATATTTTTAAAAAAATGATGGAAAAACGGTGATTAGGCTATAGTTACAGTAACAGAACTATTCTATGTTCTTTCGTATCTGTTCTCCGGAAAAAAATCTAAACCAAACAGAGGTTAAAGTTACATATAATTTCATTCATCTCCCTTCGATGTAGAAAACGTGTCAGCCATAATCTGTAGGCGCAAAGCTTGTGAAATCTGGAATGAAACACCAAATGGCCCGCCAGACCAGAGATGAATAAACTTCATTTACAGAAACAACGAGCGCAAAGAGCGATTTTCCTGTGTATCACGTGAGGAGAAGGGAACTGCCAAAGGAACAGCTATTCTTTGACAATGCTGTCACATTCTTATTTCTTCATAAATATACATCCGGTAATTTTTCAAGAGCTCCGTGCACACTGAAATATGAAAGTTTCAGATGCACACTATGTTTTTTACTCGGAAACAATTTCGTAGTCCGTTTGGTTCAGCAACTTCGTCATCGTCACTGCCATTAAAGGTCATTTTTCAAACAAAGAATTCATGACATGATACTAATTACCTGCAATTAAATCTCAAGGCTTTCTAAACATATATTTCAACTACAACTACATAGTATATCAAATTTTTTAAAACAGGTGTTTTGAAACCAGAAATATTGGAGCTCTACTGCCTGTATTTGCTGTCGTAAATATGGAGCGCTGCAGTCTTGCAAAGTCAACAAATGAAATGAATATTTCATGTTAATGAGTTTCAATCGGTTGGAAATACGAATTTATATTTCTTCGCAGTTGACCAGTAACGCTGACTGGGCAGTGCACACGGCACGCAAATACAGGGTCATCGTACTGCCTCGAAAACAACCGCAGCCATGTAAACAACGAATTTGCATCATACACTGTTTATACTGAAATGAAACGATATTTACATATTAATAACCTTTAAGTACTAATTTTTGTGACTTTTCTTACAAAATAAACGACACTCCGGTTAGTCTCACTTATTGAGTGCTCTGTTTCCCCGGTAAATGAAGCCATGAAGCCTGTAGTCTAATATGAATTGAGAGCACCCTAAAATAAGAGAATTTGTTACTAAACGGGTTTTGAAAGTCCTCTCACGTGTGTACGTTCTACAGCCGTGTACAGCAGATGACTAATGAACATGATTCCAGAATGCTGATTTACTTATATCGTGGAACCAACACTATCTGCATGCTCTCATCTATGTACAAACGCCACTAAGTCGCTGCAAATGAACTGCCCATTCGATAACCATTGTCATCTTACTCATTCCATTTGTTCACTTCACTGGAGAATAGCTTGGAATGAGATCGCATCCAGTTTGTTTGAATTAACCATGTGCCTGAAAACCAATGAAGTCCACAGTCGCTCGATGGAATTAAAATCCATCGTAGGCCAAAGAAGACGAGTAATTTCCTGTTCCTATTCATGAAAGCTAATTCAGGCGTATTCAGCAGTATTAGTGGGTTTATTGTGCCTACTGAGACTAGGCTATCCTAAAATGGCTTCACAGACATGTTAGCAGCATTTCCTTTCAGTGTGAATATCAATACATATTTTGTTCACGCTTTCATTGGGAGCAAGTCCTCTAGAGCCTTAGTTCATATAAAGAAATGGCTCTGAGCACTATGGGACTTAACATCTGAGGTCATCAGTCACCTAGAACTTAGAACTACTTAAACATAACTAACCTAAGGACATCACACACACCCATGCCCGAGGCAGGATTCCAACCGGCGAACGTAGCAGTCGCGCGGTTCCGGGCTGAAGCGCCTAGAACCGCTCGGCCTCCGCGGCCGGCTTAGTTCATATAGCCCACACTTTCGTGGTAATGGTATACTTACGGCAAGTAACAAAAATTGCCACCTGTTTAGCATTTGTTTTGGTATTCTCATACATCCTGTGTAGCAAGTTGATGGCGAAGGATCGGAAGAAATATCGACCCTACTTTCACACATTCCATTTTGACTATAGTCTGTGATCCATTTGTTTATTTTCAATTTGTTTATTTTCATATCTCTCTTAGTGATACCAACGTGCATCTGTCCATTGCTCGCTGAACAACCCTCAGATTTGGAATGGTTTTTGAAAAGACCCTGCCTCACTGCCGTAAAATAAAATTGACGACACACACTGTAGTACGCAGTCATTTTCAGACACATCGGAAGCTTCCTTTCGAAAATCCTGTTTTTGCCTTTTTCACTCTGATGTTCATTTGTTTGCTATCCATCCAATCGCTGTTTTAAATTACCCTAATGTCAGCAACTCGTAATTTATTCTTTTTCTTTCTGGCATACTGGTTATAAAGTACATTAGTTCGCAGTAGACAGTAACAGAGTAACGATAATGGTTCTTGTGATAGGACGATTCACGGCCTCCACTTAAATATAATGAGAAGTTCCATGTCTGCTCAAAGATATATTTTATATTGTTTTCTTCTAATGAACGCACTCACTGTAACTGGTGGATGTGACGTCAGGCAAGCGCTGCAGGAAGGGGCTCTGAGAGCTAGGAGCAGGCACTGTGTTGTTGGTGGTCATAATGGTAACATTTTCGTATGGTGTAAGAATAGCCAACGTGTTGTAATAAATATATTCTGCCCAGGTCGAACATTTTCTATCGTCATTGATACGTAGCTTAAATCAATGCCTAATTTATTAAGAGCTATTAAAAAAGTTTTATTAGAATCCCAGTCAAAAGTCTTTCAAAATCTGAGAACCCCATACCATTGTCATATTCTTTATTATGGTCTATACTCGATCTTGTAATAAACTTCGTGGACTTTAACAGAGTATATGACTGTATCCATAGACCTTCAATGTTAAAAATCTTAGGAAATTTCGGGCTCCATACAAAATTAATCAGACTGCTAGAACTCACCTTAACCAACACTGTATCAAAAGTCAAGTTCGGGGGGAATTCTCTGAGCCATTCATCATAAAAACAGGTTTAAGTCAAGGAGACTGCTTGGCGTCCCTGCTGTTCAACTGTGCTTTAGAATACATAATGAAGGAATGGTACAAGATTAACCCATAGAACACCCACATTGGAAGACCCAAAGACAACATAACTTTAAATTGTCTAGGATTTGCTGATGACCTTCCTCTCTTGTCCAACAGTATTCAGGAAACCAAACAACAAGTTATCTCACTACAGGAAATAGCACAGAAAATTGGTCTTGGAATATCATTTTAAAAAACAGTCATCATGTTAACTTACCTACCACTCATAAACAAAATTGCCATAGGAAACTAAGAAATGAAAACTGTAAATAAATTTAAATATCTGGGAGAAATCATAACATATAATCGCAATGAGAAGCCAACATGGCATAACAGAATAAACAAATTGACTAGACCACAATATATCACCAAGAACACCCACAACAAAAAGAGCCTGTCAATAGCAACAAAATTAAAACACTACAAAACAGTCACTCAGCAAGAAATAACATACGCAAGTGAAACCATCTTCAAAACAACTAATACTGCACATATAGACTAAATACTCAAAGTAGAGAGAAGAATCATCAGAACGTGCATCAAAAAATCGTACTAGAAAGATGGACACTGGAGAGTAGCTACAAATGAAACAGTCTGCAAGGAAATAGAATCGGTAATTAGTACAATCAGGAAGAAACGCATTTCAGTTTTCGGACATCTAATCAGAACATCAGAGAACAGGATCATCAGGAGGATAATAGAAAAATTGTGGAATAGTGAGTGCAACATTAAGTGGATTACAGAAATCAAGGAAGACATGGATAAGCTACAGATTACATTTGAAGACCTAAGAAACGAAACTGACAAAATCAGGAAATTCACAGTCAGACAAATGAGACTGCAAACAAGAATCAACAAACAGACAACAGGAAGGGTGATTTCCGATGAAGAAAGAAGGACGAGATTCGAGAGAACGAAGAAGTACTGGACTGACAGAAAACTGAAAAATTGTTTGTTAAAGTTGGCTAGAGTGGTCCAATGAAGGCCACAAAATGTAAATAAATAAATAAATGGTCTGTAATCTGGTTCAGGACTCGCAAATGATCAGTTGCGCTAGAATCATTTCTAAAGCTAATTTGTTTCTTCGTTGGATTGAAAATAAGTTTTTCTTCTAAAAACGCTTAAATTTTATTTTGTAAGAGGTGCATAAGCAGCAAGTATGTATGCAAGTATGTATGCGCTTGGTCCAAAAATCAAAGCATTACAGTGTACCACAAGAAAACTTGGGACGTTACTGACTGAAGCCAGTACGTTAGCCAATAACGATTACATCCTTTAAAGAAATACGCATGTTAATTAAAATTACTAAAAATATGTAATACTGCATCAGTCACGAAGTCTTTAGTTCTTCTTACGTTTTTCTTGTGTCGTCAGTCTTCTGACTGGCTTTATGCGACCAGCCACGAATTCCTCTCTGGCGCCAAACCCTTCATCCCAGAGTAGCACTTGAAACATACATCCTCCATTATTTGCTGGACATATTCCAAACTCTGTCTTTCTCTACAGTTTTTACCCTCTACAGCTACGTGTAGTACCATGGAAGTTGATCGCTGACGTCTTAACAGATGTTCTCTTATCCTGTCCCTTCTTCTTGTCAGTGTTTTCCATTTATTCCTTTCCTACACGATTCTGTGCAGAACCTCCTTACTCCTTATCTTACCTGTACTCCTAATTTTAAAAGAAATGGTTCAGATGGCTCTGAGCACCATGGGACTTAACTGCTGAGGTCACACACATCCATGCCTGAGGCAGGATTCGAACCTGCGATCGTAGCGGCTGCACTGTTCCAGACGGCTCCTAATTTTTAACATTCATATATAGCACTACATTTGAAATGCTTGGATTCTCTTCTGTTCTGGTTTTCCCGCAGTCCATGTTGCACCACCATACAACGCTGTACTCCAGACGTACATCCTCAGAGATTTCCTCCTCAAATTCACGTGTATGTTTGGTACAAGCAGACTTTTCTTGGCCAGGAATTCCTTTGTCAGGGCTAATCAGCTTCTGACGTCCTCCTTGCTCTGTCCCCCATGGGTTATTTTGGTGCCTAGGTAGCAGTATCCCTTAACTTCATCTACTTCGTGACCATCAATCCAAGTTTCTCGCTGTTCTCATATCTGCTACTTCGCGTTATTTTCGTCTTTCTTCGATTTACTCTCAGTCCATACCCTGTAATCACTAGACTGTTCATTCCATTCAACAAATCCTGTAAATACTCTTCACTTTCGCTCAGGAAAGCAATTTCGTTGGTGGATCTTATCACAAGAGGCGACAGAATGCATCCATGAACTAATAGGAACAGTTTTTAGTTCAGTTCATTGATCAATAGGGATTTTAATAGAAAATCAAACCTATGTCCTATAATATGTGAAGGAGGGATTTTCAGGAGGATACAAATGTAAAAGATGTCAACGCTATCATCTGACAACAGGCTCAGCCCCAAAGTAGTAATGGTAAAATAAAATCATTTCAAGAAAACGTGTGGTTGGGTGGAGCATTTCCTATATTATAATTTAGGAGAACAGCTGAGGTGTTGTTCAACCAAAAAGTGTAAAATATACTACTGGCCATTAAAATTGCTACACCAAGAAGAAATGAAGATGATAAACGAGTATTCATTGGACAAATATATTATACTAAACATGTGACTACATTTTCATGCAATTTTGGTGCATAGACCCAGAGAAAGCAGTAGCCAGAACAACCACCTCTGGCCGTAATAATGGCCTTGATACACCTGGGCATTGAGTCAAACAGAGCTTGGATGGCGTGTACAGGTACAGCTGCCCATGCAGCTTCAACACGATACCACAGTTCATCAAGAGTAGTGACTGGCGTATTGTGACGAGACAGTTGCTCGGCCACCATTGACCAGACGTTTTCAGTTGGTGAGAGATCCGGAGAATGTGCTGGCCAGGCCAGCAGTAGAACATTTTCTGTATCCAGAAAGGCCCGTACAGGACCTGCAACATGCGTTCGCGCATTATCCTGCTGAAATGTAGGATTTCGCAGGCATCGAATGTAGGGTAGAGCCACGGGTTGTAACACATCTGAAATGTAACGTCCACTGTTCAAAGTGCCGTCAATGAGAACAAGAGGTGACCGAGACGTGTAACCATTGGCACCACATACCTTCACGCCGGGTGATACGGCAGTATGGAGATGACGAATACGCGCTTCCAAAGTCCGTTCACCGTGATGTCGCCAAACATGGTGCGACCATCATGATGCTGTAAACAGAATCTGGATTCATCCGAAAAAAACTGATGCTTTGTCATTCGTACACCCAGGTTCTCCGTGAGTACACCATTGCAGGCGCTCCGGTCTGTGATGCTGCGTCAAGGGTAACCGCAGCCATGGTCTCATCTTCGTGGTGCAGCAATTTTAATGGGCAGTAGTGTAACAAAATTGCAAAGGTCCGGTTGGCAAGTGGTCTTTTGGTAAGAAGAGCTGAATAAGATTTGGTAAGCGTCTGAAGCAGCGACCATAAGATGAAGTCTTCTACAGGCTAATTCTATAAGAAAAAAAAAAAAAAAATGACCACGTGAGAGATGCCTTCCATCTGATGACGAGGGAATATGTTACGTAGGAGATGGCTTCTATCTGATGACGACGGTGTAACCGCCGAAGCACGAAGTGGGTATCACAACGACTTTGTGATGTTTGTTTTACTTTTGTATTTTTCTCAGGACTTTCGAATTATTTTCTTCAGACCAGACACACACTCCTAGACAAGTTAGAGGAGAATGGAAGTCGTAGGTCAACAGCAGAATCCGCAGCTCTCCTGCGGTTAGCGCTGCTGTCTCGAGAGCGGAGCAAACGAAGTGCGGCGCTGTTTCCCGCAAGAAGGCAGCAACAGCACAGCCGGGCAGTGCTCCGGAAACCGCCAGCCGGCGTCCCGTGGGAAATCTGAGTCATCCGCGGCCGGTGAGGACTCGCTCTGCCGGAGGTCTCGTACCGCCGGCGCGGCTTGCCGGCCGCCAGTGTGGGTCGCCATCCCGCCGCGTGTCTTCCCTACACGCAACTCATTATACCCGACGCTAGTGGGACTAGGATAGTTAATCTGGCGACATGACTTGAAGTTGGGAAAATACAAGCAGGACAGGCGAAACGCAAACTACTGAAAATTGCTCAGGTATCGAAATACTGACAAACGGAAAGTTAATTAACTATTTGCGTAATTAAATTTCTCTGTTGGGCACGTGCATGTCTACAGGGTGGTCCATTGATCGTGACCGGGCAAAATATCTCACGAAAAAACTACAAAGAACGAAACTTGTTTACCTTGAAGGGGGAAACCAGATGGCGCTATGGTTGGCCTGCTAGATGGCGCTGCCATAGGTCAGACGGATATCAACTACGTTTTTTAAATAGAAACCCCCATTTTTATTACATATTCATGTAGTATGTAAAGAATTATGAATGTTTTAGTGGGACCACTTTTTTCGCTTTGTGACAGATGGCGCTGTAATTGTCACAAACATATGGCTCACAATTTTAGACGAACATTTGGTAACAGGTTGGTTTTTTAAATTGAAATACAGAACGTAGGTACGTTTGAACATTTTATTTCGGCTGTTCCAATGTGATACATGTACCTTTGTGAACTTACCATTTCTGAGAACGCATGCCGTTACAACGTGATTACCTGTAAATACCACATTAATGCAATAAATGCTCAAAATCATGTCCGTCATGTCATTTGGAAATACGTGTAACGACATTCCTCTCAACAGCGAGTAGTTCGCCTTCCGTAATGTTCGCACATGCATTGACAACGCGCTGACGCATGATGTCAGGCGTTGTCGGTGGATCACGATAGCAAATATCCTTCCACTTTCCCCACAGAAAGAAATTCGGGGACGTCAGATCCGGTGAACATGCGGGCCATGGTACCTTGCTTCGACGACCAATCCACCGGTCATGAAATATGCTTTTCAATACTGCTTCAACCGCACGCGAGCTATGTGCCGGACATCCATCATGTTGGAATAACATCGCCATTCTGTCATGCAGTGAAACATCCTGTAGTAACATCGGTAGAACATTACGTAGGAAACCAGCATACATTGCACCATTTAGATTGCCATCGATAAAATGGGGGACAATTATCCTTCCTTCCATAATGCCGTACCATACATTAAACCGCCAAAGTTGCTGATGTGCCACTTGTCGTAGTCATCGTGGATTTTCCGTTGCGCAATAGTGAATATTATGCCGGGTTACGTTACCGCTGTTGCTGAATGACGCTTTGTCGCTAAATAGAACGTGTGATATAAATCTGTCATCATCCCGTAATTTCTCTTGTGCCCAGTGGCAGAACTGTACATGACGTTCAAAGTCGTCGCCATGCAATTCCTGGTGCATAGAAATACGGTACGGGTGCAATCGATGTTGATTTAGCATTCTCAACACCGACGTTTTTGAGATTCCCGATTCTCGAGGAATTTGTCTGCTACTGATGTGCGGATTAGCCGCGACAGCAGCTAAAACACCTATTTGGGCATCATGATTTGTTGCAGGTCGTGGTTGACGTTTCACATGTGGCTGCACACTTCCTGTTTCCTTAAATAACGTAACTATCGGGCGAACGGTCGGGACACTTGAATGATGTCGTCCAGGATACCGAGTATCTTAAACAGCACACTCCCGTTGGGCATTTTGATCACAATAGCCATACATCAACACGATATCGACCTTTTCCGCAATTGGGAAACGGTCCATTTTAACACGGGTAATGTACCATGAAGTACCGTCCGCACAGTGTTACTTGATACCACGTACTTATACGTTTGTGACTATTTACAGAGCCGCCTATCACAAAGCGAAAAAAGTGATCCAACTAAAACATTCATATTTCTTTGCGTTTTACACGAATATGTAATAAGAACGGGGGTTCCTAGTTAAAAAGAACTCAGTTCATATCGGTTTGACCTATGGCAGCGCCATCTAGCGGGCCAACCATAGCGCCATCTGGTTTCCCCTTTCAAGTTAGACGAGTTTCGTTCTTTGTAGTTTTTTCGTTTGATGCTTATTTCGTGAGATATTTGGCCCGGTCACTATCAACGGGCCGGCCGGAGTGGCCGTGCGGTTCTAGGCGCTACGGTCTGGAGCCGAGAGACCGTTACGGTCGCAGGTTCGAATCCTGCCTCGGGCATGGATGTGTGTGATGTCCTTAGGTTAGCTAGGTTTAATTAGTTCTACGTTCTAGGCGACTGATGACCTCGGAAGTTAAGTCGCGTAGTGCTCAGAGCCATTTGAACCACTATCAATGGACCACCCTGTATAGTCTGACACCACTGAAATCGTCGTCTCACAATACCGAAGATGCTGGTAAAGTGGAATGTCGTACGAAAGTTTATCTTCAGAGTGATGGAAATGTTGTAGGGGACATCCAAATGAAAACGAGACAGATGGTAAAGTAACTACGTAAACCGTTTATTATTTCAAAATAGCTGTTAATACATTTATCAAAGTGTGAGACAAGACGGTCAGTGTCTTGACGGAAAATTGTTTGTAGGTACCTACGGAACCATGATTGTACCCAGGCGCGCAACTCTTCTTCCAAAACAAATCGATGACCACGGGAGTCTATCCTCAGGGCTTCAAAAATATTGGAATCACATCGAGAGAAATCGGGACTGTATGAAGGATGAGTCAGGGCTTCTGACTGAACCTTCTGCAGCGTAATAGAAACAACCTTGGCAACATGTAAGCGGACCCACACCCTCCGTACAGTCCTCATATCTGTCCATATTTCCAGAGAACTGAAGAAAGACATTTGTGGCCTTCGATTTCCTCCGGGCAAAGACGTGCACGACTGATTACAGTCATTGTTTCGTGGGCGACTGGAAACATGTTTCCGTGAATTCACTGATCGTCTTGTCTCACAGTGGGATAAACGTAGTAACAGTTACAGCGATTACTTGTGAAATAACGGAGTTTACTTATTTTTTTCTATTTTATCCTGCGTTCTTGGGACATATGCCGTAGCAAATGATGATTCTCAGGTTAAAGTAACACATTAGTCACGGCACAGCTTCATGTTCAAGTTTAATGTGGAACAGTTCGGAAATGAAATGAAAAGATGGCATGGCAATGGTGACGGGGAGCCCAATTGGGAGATGTACGGCCGCCGAGTTGCAATTCTTTTCAGTTGACGCCACAGTGGGTGACTTGTGTGTCGATAATGAGGAAATGATGATGAGGACAACGCAACAACAAGTCCCCGAGAGGAGAAAATTTCCGACTGGGCCGGGAGTCGAACTCGGGCCCAGTGCACGACAGTCAGATGCGCTGACCACTTTTTTGCGAGGAATAAAATAAAATGAAAAAAAATTGTGACAGCAGTGGGAATCGAACCCAAGTCAGTAGGTTCACTTACCCCCCCCCCCCAACCCCATTTTTTTTTCTTTTTTTTTTTATGAGGGCCACAGTCAGCTACAGGGTGAAGGAGAAAACGTGTGCACAGGTCGAAATACATTGGAAAAACAAAGTAAAGATTGTCCAAACTAGTCCATCCATACGGAACACAAAATACACCGCAAGGTGGTAACCGATGGCAGGCACGCCGAGTCCGAGGTGTAGGCGCGTCATGTTTCGTTCAGGACAGGTCGGGCGCTTGTCACACCAGTAACTCGTTAACTTAATGCGGGTGTGGTAGAAACGCTGTTAAGATAATAGGCAAAATACCCGCGATAACGAGAACAGCGCACAACCTCCGCATATGTAGTCAGGAAATACTGCCAAGAATCAAGGCGCAAGTGATGAGCATCTTCATGCGAAGGTCCAGCCCTTTATCCAGACCACTGCTGGATAAAGAAAGGACTCTGGGTCAGTAACATGCGGCGGCACTCGTAGAAAACGCGACAATTTGTAGCCTCAACAACCGGACATGGTTCAAATGGCTCTGAGCACTATGGGACTTAACTTCTGAGGTCATCAGTCCCCTAGAACTTAGAACTACTTAAACCTAACGAACATAACGACATCACACACATCCATGCCCGAGGCAGGATTCGAACCTGCAACCGTAACGGTCGCGCGCTTCCAGATTGTAGCTCCTAGAACCCTTCGGCCACTCCGCCCGGCAACCGGACATGCGCCACGGCTACACAGTTGAATCAGTGATGACCATCGTTGACACTGACTGACGGCGCAGGGGATGAGAGTCCGCCAGTCCCGTGGCATGGAGCTACTGATCAGTTGGACACTTCCCACAGATCTGTCTTATATTCGTCAGAAATTAACTGTGATGAATGTTCCGCCAAATCAGAGTCCACCACAGCAATGGTAACTTGCGTTCTACAATCTTACAGGCGTCGCTACGCAGAAAAAGGACATACACTACCCGCCATTGAAATTGGTACACCACCAAGATGACGTGCTACAGACGCGAAATTTGACCGAAAGGAAGAAGATGCTGTGATATGCAAATGATTAGCTTTTCAGAGCATTCACACAAGGTTGGCGCCGGTGGCGACACCTACAACGTGCTGACATGAGGAAAGTATCCAACCCATTTCTCATACACAAGGAGCAGTTGACAGGCGTTGCCTTGTGAAACGATGTTGTGATGCCTCGTGTAAGGAGGAGAAACGCGTACGTCTTTGATAATGGTCAGATTGTAGCCTATCGCGATTGCGATTTATCGTATCGCGACATTGCTGCTCGCGTTGTTAGAGATCCCATGACTGTTAGCAGAATATGGAATCGGAGGGCTCAGGAGGGTAATACAGAACGCCGTGCTGCATCCCAACGGCCTCGTATCACTAGCAGACGAGACGACAGGCATCTTACCCGCATGACTGTAACGGATCGTGCAACCACGTCTCGATTCCTGAGTCAACAGATGGGGACGTTTGCAAGACAAAAACCATCTGCACGAACAGTTCGACGACGTTTGCAGCAGCACGGACTATCAGCTCGGAGACCATGGCTGAGGTTTCCTTGACGCTGTATCACAGACATGAGCGCCTCCGATGGTGTTCTCAACGACGAACCTGGGTACACGAATGGCAAAACGTCATTTTTTCGGATGAATCCACGTTCTGTTCACAGCATCGTGATGGTCGCATCTGTGTTTGGCGACATCGCGGTGAACGGACTTTGAAAGCGCGTATTCGTCATAGCCATACTGGCGTATCACCCGGCGTGATGGTATGGGGTGCCATTGGTTATACGTCTCGGTCACCACTTGTTCGCATTGACGGCAATTTGAACAGTGGACGTTACATTTCAGATGTGTTACGATCAGTGGCTCTACCCTTCATTCGATCCCTGCGAAACCCTACATATCATCATGATAATGCACGACCACATGTTGCGCGTCCTGTACAGGCCTTTCTGGATACAGAAAATGTTCGACTTCTGCCCTGGCCAGCACATTCTCCATATCTCTCACCAACTGAAAACGTCTGGTCAATGGTGGCCGAGCAACTGGCTCGTGACAATACGCCAGTCACTACTCTTGATGAACTGTGGTATCGTGTTGAAGCCGCATGGGCAGCTGTACCTGTAACGCCATCCAAGCTCTGTTTGACTCAATGCTCAGGCGTATCAAGGTCGAAATTACGGCCAGATGTGGTTGTTCTGGGTACTGATTTCTCTGGATCTATGCACGCAAATTGCGTGAAAATGTCAGGTGTACTATAATATATTTGCCCAATGAATACCCGTTTATCATCTGTATTTCTTCTTGGTGTAGCAGTTTTAATGCCCAGTAGTGTAGAAATCCTTAGTCGGCGGCCTGCGCGTTCTTGAGGATAATTGAGTTTTACGACACCGTGATGCGTGCAAACGCGTGCATGATGCTACCGACCGGGACCGGCTGGGAGAGAGACGCTCGCACAAGGACGGCAGGTAAATGGCGCGTAATGGAGACCTCGACACTGCGCCATTGTTTATGCATCGTGGTCGTGTAAAGCGCCGCCTCACGATAGCGTACGTCCGTAATATCAAGGCCTCTTGCACGAGAAGTAAGTGTGTCACAGGGTACTCTGAAGACGAACCCAGCCGTCAGAAGATACCCGAATGCCGTTTGAATACTACGTCCTATCGTAATCGGCATCGCAGAATTTGCACAATATGAACCATTCTCTTTGTCACATAAGGATCGCAGCGGCATAGGGATTTGCGACTGATCATCATACGTCTAATTCTCAAAACATGACGAAAGTTGAGCGCCGCTGTACGGTGCGTTGACGACGTAAAGGTGATTCCAAGCTAAGGGAGACGCTGGATAAAGAAGAGGAACGCCATATTTTCTGCTAGTAGGCCAGATCTTCTGAGCCTAGCCTGCGACCAACAGACAGCGTCACGGATTTACGCATATTCATCATTTTTCCAGCCGCCCTTGGATGAGCCGTAATGGTGTCGACGCTTTGTGCTAGCCGGCCAGTGTGGCCGAGCGGTTCTAGGTACTTCAGTCTGGAACCGCGCGACCTCTACGGTCGCAGGTTCGAATCCCGCCTCAGGCATGGATGTGTGTGATGTCCTTAGTTAGGTTTAAGTAGTTCTAAGTTCTAGGTGACTGATGACCTCAAATAAGTCCCATAGTGCTCAGAGCCATTTTGAGCTTTGTGCTACTTCCTCCCGAGGCTCCAGTGACACTGCATCAAGAGACATGGATAGGGTGCAGCCTTGGCGGACCGGCGGTTGGATCGGTATCGGGCCTACCGCACGCCCATTGACCTGGATCAATGAACGTGCGCTGCTAAGGAGCCGCCGGAGGACGCTGATGAATCGGGGAGGGAAGCCCATCCATTCTAAGAATACAGAAATACATGGCGCATCCTGTGAAACACACTATCAGAATCTACGGCTACCATCGCCGTGCGAATGCCTCTGCCAGCGCGAACACGTCACGACAGTCTCCTGTGGTTGTCTGGACGTTAATGTGCCACCTGGCATAGTTTGGTCGGTGGAAGGTGCATTTGGTAAGAGGGGTCTGCAGTGCTCTGCAACCTGTATTTAATAAGGTGATACGCCGGTGGTGAGCTGTAGTAATTCCAGTTGTCGGTTAATCAATGGGAACAATAATGGCGTAGACAAAAGCTTCAGAAATCGCAGCTGCAGACGTGATCAGTTCATTATAAATCTCCATCCGTCGTGTAGACATGAGACCACAAAACGTACGATAAAATCCAGTAGGGAGTCTTTAGATGTCTGGCGACTTGCACAGCGCACGCCTGAAGGTAGCAGTAGTGATCTCCTCGGAAATGAAAAGTTCCGCACATGTAACCCCCTCCTCAACCATGAGTGCGCGCTGAAAGTTCACGGCGATAGGATCGAAGTTCATAATGAGCACGGTAGATTCGGCGATAATGTTCGACAAAGCTATCGACTATGTCCGCTTGGCAAGTAACCCGCTGCTCACGAAGATGTACGAATTCGGTGACTAAGTTTTGTCTCTGGGTCTGTGATCGCGAAAAATATGAAGCATGTGAGACGCCTGTTTAAATCTGCAGGACAGAAGAGATGGTTGGAACTATGGAAAGGGGCCAAAAATGAGCGGCTGTCAGTTTCACTCGAACGCATATAACTTTATTTAGTTGCCCAAACATTACACCGCAAATTTCCGAGCTTAACTATTGACTGAATATGTCACACAATCTTAAGGGTTAAGGGTACAACCTCTTTATTTTTTAAAACGGTTGAAGGCCCATGATTTAAAACACAACTACAATAAATTTTCAAAAGGCAGAAAGCGCATGGTTTTACCCTTCAATAGTATTTCAAATGAGTCTGAAGACCCAAACAATCTAAGACTTAACAATAAAAAATTTTACTTTTAAAACGAATGAAGGCCCATTATTCAGAATTCAACTACAATAAATTTTTACAAGGCAGAAAGCCCAAAGCTTTATCGAGAAAAAATATTTTAAATGAGGCTGAAGGCCCAAACAAGGCAAGACTTGAAGAGTAAGGAACTTTCAATTTTAAGACGGCTGAAGGCCCATTATTTAAAACCCAACTAAAAGCATACAAATCCAAACCATGGGCTATGAGCCATTAAAATATACACTCGAACACCAATAACAAAAGGCAGTACAGCCAGCGGCGCTCAGAAGTTTCCGGGTGTCTGTCTGCATTTGAAATATTAACGTTCGCTTAGGGGAGACAGGTACTCGGCCCAACTATATCCGATCCGCCGGCAGCCCAACCAAGAGACAGTCAACGGACCCACCGACAAGACGATTTGCTTTCCACACGACCAGTGCACAAGGAACTCCAAAGCCAAAACGTAAAAGGCTTAGCCGCCCACAACCAAGTATGCATAAGCCGTCAAAACTACACACACGTGTTGGACAGCGACAACACGGTGTGGAAAGGACACTCCCTGAATTTTACGTCAACGATCAGGGCAGGTAACCGGAACGCTAACGGCCACAAGGCAGAAGATTCCACTGGTGCACTTGGACTTCAAATAACCAAAATACAGTTAAACTCCACCGGATGGTGGCCAAACTTTCGCCAACTCGAACACTCGCTGTTGCTCACGTGAATACCCCCAACAGCCAACCATGAAAACCAACGGCACAATATGAACAGACTGGCTTCGGTAATTAAATCACCACTCAACTTTGATGTCCTGGGTCGGTGAGCCACGAACCTCATAGCAATCGGAACATCTCCCACACCCTCCGACACTGCGTCGAGACCGCCAGTGGGCCCGGCCCACTGCGCCGTGCGGATATTTCCTGGCTGATCCACACCAACCGACCGACTGCCGCACCGGCTAGCTGCAAACTATCAGCACCAGACCACAGATAGTACAAGGTCCGAATATCAATACACACCGCTGCTGCCACACGTAGAGAGAGAAAGAACCACGGCCTAACCGCAATAACCGCGGGAAGCCAAACGCAGAATAACAGTCAAGGTTTAAACCAACGCATAAGCCGGGGCGAGCACGACTCAGTATGGAAGGAGTCTCCCGCCACACCACATCAGGTCCCCGGGCACGCACCACAGCTCCCCGTAATTTCGGCGAGAAATCGCTAGTAGCTTCGCCTTAACCATGCTTCGTTCAGTTTGCACTTCCGGGGAAGGTGGCTGCTCATCAAAGTGGCTGAGGGAGTTGAAGTAGAAGTCTGTGTGTGCCTCTGCCAAGCGGCCACCTCCCTGCTATAAGTGATCTATGTGCGATGGAGGAAAAGTTTGGCACATTCCAGCCACCAGTCCGTCATGGATGCGTAGGATCGGAGACGCAGTTCACACCTTGTCTGCCTATAACCGATACGTTGGCAACAATCAGGACGCTGTAAATGCTGAGTGTTGAGTTACATGGTGTCCAACTCCTCCAAACCTCCTGGCGGGGAAAGAGCAGTGTGGACATCTGAGCACAGCGGTTACAGCAGCGAACACCAAAGACTAGAAATATACATCGAGCACCACTGCAACCAACCTATGGGAAACGTAAATGCGGTCTAACCGACATACTGAACGGCTCGCATGAATCGTAAATGTCGTTAGTGAGCACGAAATCGGTAGTCTAACTGGTTTGATACAGCCCTCCATCATTTGCTCTCCTGTGCCAACCTCTTCATCTCAGAGCAGCACTTGCAACCTACGTCCTTAATTATCTGCTGGATGTGTTTCAATATCTGTCTTCCTCTACAGTTTTTGTCCTGTACAGCTCCCTCTAGTACCATGGAAGTCATTCCATGACGGCTTAACGGATGTCCTAACATCCCATCCCTTCTCCATGGCAGTGTTTTATACATACTCCTTTGCTTTCCAATTCTAAACAGAACCTACTCATTCCTTTCCTTATCAGTCCACCTAATTTTCAACATTCATCTGCAGCACCACATTTCAAATGATTCGATTCTCTCCTGTCCCGGTTTACCCACAGTCCATGTTTTGCTACCTTACAATACTGTGCTCCAAACCTACATTCTCAGAAATTTATTGTTCAAATTAAGGCTATCTTGGCCAGGAATGACTTTTTTGCCAGTGCTAGTCTGTTTTTGATGTCCTCCTTCCTCCATCTGTCAATGTTTATTTTGCTGCTCAGCTAGCAGAATTCCCTAACTTGATCTATTTTGGGACCCTCAAACCTTATGTTAGTTTTGTCCCTGTCCTCATTTCTGCTACTTCTACTTACTTTCGACTTTCTTAGATTTACTCTTAATCCGTATTCTGTACTCATTACACTGTTCATTCCATTCAGTAATCGTCCAATTCTTCTTCACTTTCACTCAGGATAGCAATGTCATCAGCGAATCTTATCATTGATATCCTGTCACCTTGAATTTTAATTCCACTCCTGAACCTTTCTTTTATTTCCATCATTGCATCTTCGATGTACAGTTTACCCCTATTTTTCTCGGAATTTCAAACATATTGCACCATTTTACGCTGTCGAATGCTTTTTCCAGGTCAGCAAATCCTATGAACGTTTCTTGATTTTTCTTTACTCTTGCTTCCACAATCAACCAAAATGTCAGAATTGCATCTCTCGTGCCTTACCTTTCCCAAAGCCAAACTGATCGCCATCTAACATAACCTTAATTTTCTTTTCCATTCTTCTGTATATTGTTCTTGTCAGCAACTTGGAAGCATGAGATCTGAAGGCCATTGTGCGGTAAGTCTTGTACTTGTCACCTCTTGCGATCTTCAGAATTGTGTGGATGATATATCGCCAGACTAATCCATTCTACACACTAACGTTTTGTTGCCACTCCCCAAGCAATTTTAGAAATTCTGTTGGAATTTTATCTGTTCTTCTACCTTATTTGATCTTAAGTCCTCCAAAGTTATCTTCTAAATTGATTCCTGTTTCTTTTTCTATCACACCAGACACATCTTCCCCCTTCTGGAGGCATTCAATGTACTCTTTCCAACTATCCACTTTCTCCTCTGAATTGAACAGTGGAATTCTCGTGCCACTCTTAATGTTCCACCCTTGCTTTTAGTTTCAACGAAGGTTGTTTTGACTTTCCTATACGAGGCGTCAGTCCTTCCGACAATCAATCTTTTTCGGTTTCTTCACATTTTTCATGCAGCCATGTCGTCTCAGCTTCCCTGCACTTTGTATTTATTTCATTCCTCAGCGTCTGTATTTTTGTATTCCTGAGTTTCTTGGAACATTTTTGTATTTCCCTCTTTCATGGGTTAACCGAAGTATTCCTTCTGTTAGCCTTGTTTGCTTCACTGTCATGTTCTTTGCGCACACGTTTTTCTTTCCAACTTCTTTGATTGCGCTTTTTAGATATGTCCATTACTCTTCAACCGGACTGCCTGCTGAACCATTCCTTATTTCTATATCTATGTTGTTGTTGTTGTGGTGGTTTTCAGTCCTGAGACTGGTTTGATGCAGCTCTCCATGCTACTCTATCCTGTGCAAGCTTCTTCATCTCCCAGTACGTACTGCAGCCCACATCCTTCTGAATCTGCTTAGTGTATTCATCTCTTGGTCTCCCTCTACGATTTTTACCCTCCACTCTGCCCTCCAATACTAAATTGGTGATCCCTTGATGCCTCAGAACATGTCCTACCAACCGATTCCTTCTTCTAGTCAAGTTGTGCCACAAACTCCTCTTCTCCCCAATTCTATTCAATACCTCCTCATTAGTTATGTGATCTATCCATCTAATCTTCAGCATTCTTCTGTAGCACCACATTTCGAAAGCTTCTATTCTCTTCTTGTCCAAATTATTTATCGTCCACGTTTCACTTCCGTACATGGCTACACTCCATACAAATACTTTCAGGAACGACTTCCTGACACTTAAATATATACTCGATGTTAACAAATTTCTCTTCTTCAGAAACGCTTTCCTTGTCATTGCCAGTCTACATTTTACATCCTCTCTACTTCGACCATCATCAGTTATTTTGATCCACAAATAGCAAAACTCCTTTACTACTTTAAGTGTCTCATTTCCTAATCTAATTCCCTCAGCATCACCCGACATAATTCGACTACATTCCATGATCCTCGTTTTGCTTTTGTTGATGTTCATCTAATATCCTCCTTTCAAGACACTGTCCATTCCGTTCAACTGCTCTTCTAAGTCCTTTGCTGTCTCTGACAGAATTACAATGTCACCGGCGAACCTCAAAGTTTTTATTTCTTCTCCATGGATTTTAATACCTACTCCGAACTTTTCTTTTGTTTCTTTTACTGCTTGCTCAATATACAGATTGAACAACATCGGGGAGAGGCAAAAACCCTGTCTCACTCCCTTCCCAACCACTGCTTCCCTTTCATGTCCCTCGACTCTTATAATTGCCATCTGGTTTCTGTAGAAATTGTAAATAGCCTTTCGCTCCCTGTATTTTATACCTGCCACCTTCAGAATTTGAAAGAGAGTATTCCAGTCAACATTGTCAAAAGCTTTCTCCAAGTCTACAAATGCTAGAAACATAGGTTTACCTTTTCATAATCTAGCTTCTAAAATAAGTTGTAGGGTCAGTATTGCCTCACGTGTTCCCATATTTCTACGGAATCCAAACTGATTTTCCCCGAGATCGGCTTCTACCAGATTTTCCATTCGTCTGTAAAGAATTCGCGTTAGTATTTTGCAGCCGTGTCTTATTAAACTGATAGTTGAGTAACTTTCACATCTGTCAACGCCTGTTTTCTTTGGAATTGGAATTATTATATTCTTCTTGAAGTCTGAGGGTATTTGGCCTGTCTCATACATTTTGCTCACCAGATGGTAGAGTTTTGTCAGGACTGGCTCTCCTAAGGCTGTCAGTAGTTCTAATGGAATGTTGTCTACTCCTGGGGCCTTGTTTCGACTTAGGTCTTTCAGTGCTCTATCAAACTCTTCACGCAGTATGATATATCCCATTTCATCTTCGTCTACATCTCTTCCATTTCTATAACATTGCCCTCAAGTACATCGCCCTTGTATAGACCCTCTATATACTCCTTCCACCTTTCTGCTTTCCCTTCTTTGCTTGGAACTGGGTTCCCATCTGAGCTCTTGATATTCATACAAGTGGTTCTCTTTTCTCCAAAGGTCTCTTTAATTTTCCTGTAGGCAGTAACTATCTTACCCCTAGTGAGATAAGCCTCTACATCCTTACATTTGTCCTCTAGCCATGCCTGCTTAGCCATTTTGCACTTCCTGTCGCATTTTTGAGACGTTTGTATTCCTTTTTGCCTGCTTCATTTACTGCATTTTTGTATTTTCTCCTTTCGTCAATTAAATTCAATATTTCTTCTGTAATCCAAGGATTTCTACTAGCCCTCGTCTTTTTACCTACTTGATCCTCTGCTGCCTTCACTACTTCATCCCTCAAAGCTACCCATTCTTCTTCCACTGTATTTCTTTCCCCCATTCTTGTCAATTGTTCCCTTATGCTCTCCCTGAAACTCTGTACAACCTCTGGTTCTTTCAGTTTATCCAGGTCCCATCTCCTTAAATTCCGAACTTCAAGCGTTCTTATCATTCCTTAGTACTTCCGTATCCAACTTCTTTGCGTATTGATTCTCTCTGGCTAATCTCTGAAACTTCGGCCTCCTCTTCATTACTACTACATTGTGATCTGAGTCTACATCTGCTCCTGGGTACGCCTTACAATCCAGTGTCTGATTTCGCAATCTAACTGAAATCTTCCCGTATCACCCGGCCTTCCCCAAGTGTACCTCCTCCTTTTGTGATTCTTGAACAGATATTAGCTATTGCCATGTGGGATTAGCCGAGCGGTCAAAGGCCCTGCAGTCATGGACTGTGCGGCTGGTCCCGGCGGAGGTTCGAGTCCTCCCTCGGGCATGGGTGTGTGTGTTTGTCCTTAGGATAATTTAGGTTAAGTAGTGTGTAAGCTTAGGGACTGATGACCTTAGCAGTTAAGTCCCATAAGATCTCACACACATTTGAACATTTTTTTGAGTATTCGCTATTACTAGCCGAAATTTACTACTCCTCAAGGTATCTCGCAGGGCTAGATCGCCAACAATGGCACGTTGCGGTATTCGGATATTGATCTTTCTGGCAGAATAAGCAGTTCAAGTCCCCTACAAAGAGAAGATGTTCACATCAACCTAAGAATAGAGGGCAATCTCCTCCACATAAAATCATGCCCTATGACGCGCATGGCTCTTACCAGAGGACATGATTGGGGTGAATTATAAATGCCATACCCCTTGCAGACGAGAGATATATGATGTCGTCAGTCAGGATCTTGATGGTTGCGCGGATGCCGTTGACACTGAGTGTCGCGGTACGGTATGTGTGGAGCTGCTCCCTACTGGGATGAGGGGCTGCAGGTCACTGCTGTGAAGATACGGAGGCACCCAGTGGCAGGCGCAGAAGTTGACATCCGCAGGTCGCCTCTCCAAACGGTGGAGACTCCTGTACGATAACTGCTGTTTCTTCAAAATCCCCGCAGCGGTGACTCCGTCGCCGTGGTATCTATATAATCAATGCATGCTGACATCGCCAGAGCGGCGGGTATCATTTCTTCTTCTGTAGGGTCTTCAGGGGCAGGAACATTGCGTTCCTTCGATGCAAGAGTCACTGATGGCCACCATTCCACAGACGCACTGACGACTCCGTCTTCCACGGTCTCACATACTGAAACGTTGATTTGCTCAACAGGTAGCCTATCATCAGGGAGAAGAGTCTTATTTCAACCTCTTACAGATTCTCCTTCTCGTCATTCAGGGGAGCGTTGTTTACACAATCGTTCTTCCATGTCCAAAGATACGAGCGAGTTGCGCCGGTCAGGCAGAAAGGCCGTTCCTGGGACTACTAGAGACGCCACAAAGGAGTCACGTTCGTCAGCGTCGGCCACGGGCGTGTGTGGAACAACCACCGGGACTGAGGACGTAGCTGAAGTCACGCACCTGCAGTCATCCTGTCCCCAACCACTTCAGGAAGGATCAGAACACCACCCGTCAGCTGTTCACAGCCTCAGGGAGGTCGGTGGCGACGTAAGAGTCGTCGCGTATGTGACCGGAAGTATCGTAGACGACGAGGGAATTACAAAAAAAAAAATGGTTCAAATGGCTCTGAGCACTATGGGACTTAACATCTGTGGTCATCAGTCCCCTAGAACTTAGAACTAATTAAACCTAACTAACCTAAGGACATCACACACATCCATGCCCGTGGCAGGGTTCGAACCTGCGACCGTAGCAGTCGCGCGGTTCCGGACTGAGCGCCTAGAACCGCTAGACCACCGCGACCGGCGAGGGAATTACAGCTCCTCCAGTTGCGTTATCCGTCACTGCATACTCGTACATTCAGGTCTGTTGTGATGCTCTTTCCCACATCCAAAACAAGAACGTGACTGTCTGTCGATCCGACATATGCTGATGGTCTGATATGACGGAACATGGCAGCGCAGATCAACTACAGTCTGAAGCATCCCGTTAGAACGTGCGGAAGTGGGCCCAGCGTTCTGCCTAATGATCATGAAAAGCCGCTGTGACGGGCGGTTCGAACACGCCTATAGCTCTAATCCGTAATCCCGCACGTTCAGTCGGCCGGTGTGGCCGAACGGTTCTAGGCGCTTCAGTCTGGACCCGCGCGACCGCTACGGTCGCAGGTTCGAATCCTGCCTTGGGCATGGATGTTTGTCATGTCCTTAGGTTAGTTAGGTTTAACTAGTTCTAAGTTCTAGGGGACTAATGACCTCAGCAGTTGTCCCATAGTGCTCAGAGCCATTTGAACCATTTTTTGACGAAAACGTAGTCCCTGTTTGTTCGAGATTAAACCTGCTCGCACGAAGCGTGACTGATTATTTTAACGTAAACAATGTTACTAAGAATAGAGAGGTGCTTACTTAGAAATTCCGATGCCAGGTTATTAGCCTCCGCATGGAGGAAGTTTTCCACGTCTAAGGCTTTCGGTCGTGCATAATCTCGACAAATGAAATAGAACGGCGATTTCCTCAAGTTACTTGCGATGATCTCAGTGCGCAGTTCCGCTCATATCGAGAGGATAAATACTGATTACGAATCACAGATTTTATTTTCTGGATATTATTCCTCAGGTTCAAATGGTTCAAATGGCTCTGAGCACTGTGGGACTTATCATCTATGGGGATCAGTCCCTTAGAACTTAGAACTACTTAAACCTAACTAACCTAAGGACAGCACACAACACCCAGTCATCCCGAGGCAGAGAAAATCCCTAACCCAGCCGGGAATCGAACCCGGGAACCCGGGCATGGGAAGAGAGAACGCTACCGCACGACCACGAGCTTCGGACCCTCAGGTTCAAATTTACATCATAGCTGTACAGTAGGTTTACTCCAGTGACAGTTTTAGAAAATTCTTCCACGCTCTGAACGTGTAAACATCAAGTCACTGGATTATGCCAGTTGTTCCAGCAGGAACAAAAACGTGCTTATTACCTTTGTCTATGTTGTTAAACCCCTTGTTCCGTTTGTCCTGTCCAGGAATCCAAACAGATCGTTCACCAACAGTGAATAAGTAAACATCAGAAAACCATTTAATAGTGAGAGCTGATATTAATTTATCAGGTATTGAAGCAAATGCAACAATATGATCAGCTTTTTACGGAATCGGCAAGCGGCACTTCTGGAGTGTTACTTGTGAGTGAGCAGCTGACTGCCATACTGGAGGCTGTGCTTGGTCTTAAGTATCCAGTGGGCGGCAGTACATCCGTGACCGCGTGGCTTGTGGACGGTAGTTGTGTCTTCGACATCAGCGCCGCTAGCTTCCTTGTGGGTAAGCTACTCGGCTGCGTGGTTGATGCCCCCCGGTGGAGCCTGTAACAGACAGTGTATCAGCGAGCTGTTTGTATAGAACGCTGTGTCCACAAAGTTGAGGCCGGCCGAAGTGGCCGTGCGGTTGAAGGCGCTGCAGTCTGGAACCGCAAGACCGCTACGGTCGCAGGTTCGAATCCTGCCTCGGGCATGGATGTTTGTGATGTCCTTGGGTTAGTTAGGTTTAACTAGTTCTAAGTTCTAGGGGACTAATGACCTCAGCAGTTGAGTCCCATAGTGCTCAGAGCCAGCCACAAAGCTGATACTTGTGTGATATTACTAGTATCCATCCACGTTATTATTACACTCGCCCTCCCGTGGCCGTTATCGGAAACATACTGTGATGTTACAGTACACAATTATAGTTGTGACTAAGGAGAGCACGTCACATTTCAAGACAGTTGCGCGTATGTTATCAAGTGGTTCAGGGTGTTCTCTGAAATACCACGATAAAAACTCTCGATAAGCTGACCGAAGCGCCTTCACTCCGAAGTGCAATAGTACTGTGGTACTGTGATATTGTGGCGTACTAGGAGTGTCCGGAGAAGAGACGCCTGCGGACCACGGTTAGGCAAACCCGCAAAGCGAAGTCTTCGTACTGGCAGCTTAGCGTAGTGGGCTTACGGCCGGTATACATTTTCCATTTATATCGTTTACGGTTGACTACCTCTTAAATGTCAGGTCAAGGCAGGCAGCGGAAAAATCTGAAAGGTACATTGCACAATGTGGATAGGAGTAACGTCCTCTTCTTCTTTTTCCTTATCTTTTGCTGTACCTTCATGGGGTCGGCACGTTAATGTGGTAGAGTGTAACCGGATGCCGTATCTGTCACCATCGTTTCTCCCTTGGGACGTAATTTGTGCACTCCTTCTACTGTTATCAACGCGAAAGTGTGAGAACGTTGTCCAAGGTTTCGAGTATCATGTAACTAAGACGGGACATAGGCACCGTCCCGTATTCTCCTAGTCGGGTGTGGGAAACCGCCTGAAAACCATATCCAGGCTGACAGGTACTCTGGCCCTCGTTATTAATCTGCCAGGCTGTTTCGTTCCAGGGCCAACGTGCTTCTCCGAATCCCGGAAGCGACATGCTAATGCGTACGGCTATTCAGGTGGGTACTTAATGAATAGATGTTCCGCCATGTAAATTCTGTATATAACACGAGCTTATGCAAATGACATTTTTTCAGTAATCGAATTTGAATGTTGTAAATGCATGAAAGGTCGTATTATCCCTCACATATGAAGTAGAAGGCTCTACCGGTATATGTCGGAATTCGATAGCGGCAGGCTCTTGGCTATTGATATTGTGGTTTATCGCTATGTGGTACTGCTGCTCGCATTTGACGGGACCCTACGAGTCTCATACTAATCTCTCAATGGAAGGAATCAGTGGAGCCAACTGGTTATGCAGGATTCCAGGGGACCCACTGGTTAGTTGGTGTGGGGAAGGGGACCAGACGACGTGTTCAGCGGTCCCATCGGATTAGAAAAGAGTGGCCTCTGAAAGTAACCATCCCGGAATATGCCTGAAGCGATTTAGGTAAATCATGGGAAACCTAAACCAGAATGGCCGGACGCGGGTTTGACGTAATGTACTCTCGACCATGTAGGGCCGTACAGCAATGGCAAGTACCTTGAGTCCATAACCACACGGGCAGCCAACTGACATCTAGAATACAACGTACTATCACCAAGGATACCAATTGAAAGGTCCCGTTAGAAAAATTTATGAACTACTGTGCTGATAAACCTCTTACGTTATTTGATTTTCAAACAGCTGAGCAGAACTGAACGTACTCAGACATTTCTCTCTTTACTTATTCTGACCAACACTAAACTGACACACAATATTTTTAGCGCAACGCAATCTGACTTTCAATAATCTCCACAAAAGAATGGCCCTGACTAACAATAAGCTATACTTTTCATGAATCACTTTCTCCACAAAAATCTCCATTACTCGAACTACTGCAATACAGCGAGCGCCAATACTGCCAGCTAAATAAAATATTCTTACTAATGAAGGCACTAACTACTGATAGGCATAGTTAGCAAATGAAAGATTTCGATAAAGAACAAACAATGTATTTACCTTAATAGTGTTCAAAAGTTATAATATATATATCAGTTCATGACATCCTCTCTTACAAATTTACTATCTCTGATAGACACACGTCCAGATCATCCGCTCTCAAAACTCCGCCATCTCTCTACCCACATCCACCACTGCTGGCGGCTCACCTCCAACTGCGCAACGCTACGCGCTGTCCACATCCAGCTGCCCAACACTACAATAGCCACTATTCCAACAATGGCACCCAGCCACAGACTGCACACAGCACAGTCAGTGATTTTCATATAGAGCGCTACGTGGCGTTACCAACATAAAAACCCAAACAGCCTACTTACACAATGTTGCGACATCCTTTACGTGGCAGGGGAGAGACACCGACACTGTTGCCTCCGACGACAACGTCGGTCACACTACCGTCACTATGTCTTCATTCCAGACCAAACCTGATTCTACGTATAGCATCACAACGAACTTACTCAGAGTTAAGTCTCTGAAGATAGCGAACTTTGCCAGATATTATTTATCGGTTTCTTGAGGGCCCAACCTATGGCGCAATGGGTCGGGGCCCCACTGCATACGCAACTCGATCATCTGCGCTTTGCCTAGCAGGTAATTTAGACAACGGGTGTTACATTCCTGAGTTGTTAAGGTTAGTGGCTCTACCCCGTCTCAGACGTCACAGTAGCGTTATCTTTCAAGAGATCGCAACGCCGCATGTTGCCCGTTCTGTTTTGACATATCTCGAAAAAAAATTATGTTTGATTATACCCCTGGCCAGCATTTACCCAGCTTTCTAAGCAACTGAAGACGACTGGTCGTGAGTTACCTAGAAACTTGGCACACCATCGCATACCACCCATTTCATTTGATAAACTCTGACAAAAGGTTTGAATGTTCTACTCAAAGCTCTAATCGATTAGGGAAAATCTTGCTACCAGAGTTTGCAATTCTGCGTGTTCTAGTGCATACGCTGTATACCCCAAATCACCTCCAAATCCGATTGCATATTCTTCCTACTGTATTGAATAAGTACCAGAAGTAAATATTGTTGTTTGTTATTCTTCGCCGGCCGCTGTGATCGAGCGGTTCTAGGCCCTTCAGTCCGGAACCACGCGGCTCCTACGTCGCAGGTTCGAATCCTGCCTCGGGTATGGATGTGTGTGATGTCCTTGGGTTAGTTAGGTTTAAGTATTTCTGGGTCTAGGGGACTGATGACCTCAGATGTTAACTCCCATAGTGCTTAGAGCCATCTGAACCATTTTGTTATTCTTACTTCCATTGTAGTGATGTTGCCAGAACTGTCATTTCTACATCTACATCTGCATCTACATCTACACTTGGCAAACCACCTTGAGGTATTAAAAATTTTGGTAATATTGCAGAGGATACACCCCATTGTACCAGTTATTAGGGTCTCTTCACCTTCCATTCACGTATATAACGCGGGAAGAATGTTTCCTTCAGTGCCTCTGTGCGTGCAGTAGTTATTCTAATTTTATCCTCACCATACGTAAGAAGTTGTAATGTATTCCTAGAGTCATCAATTAAAGCCAATTCTTGAAATTTTGTTAACAGTCTTTCTCGGGAGGGTTTAAGTCTATATTTAAGAGTCTTCCAGTTCTGTTCCTTCAGTACCTCTGTGACACTCTGCCACGTATCAAACAAATCTGTGAGCATTTGTACTGCCCTTCTCTTATACGGTCAGTATCTCCTGTTAGGTTTTTTTGGTACGTGTACCACACACTTGAGCACTGTACTAGATCCGGTTGCACGAGCGATCTGTAAGGGATCTCTGCAGACCGATTTCCCTTTCCCAGTATTCTACCAATAAACCGAGTCTTCCACCTGCTTTACCCATAACTGCGTCTGTGGGATCATTATATTTCATATTCCAGGAAAGTGTTACACCCTGGTATTTTCTCCAATGCAGGGCCCAGTACAGAGTATGAGGCTACCGATTAGCCAGAGACATACCCAGTTTTTGTCAAAAAGATCTGTACTGGGTGATCTTAACGATGAATATTCAGCTGCCTCCAGAGAGAATTACATGAATTAATGACAGGTGTTGAACAATAGATAACTTCACAAATTTTTGTAATTAAATAGGTGTGGCCCTGGAATGTATGAAGCATGGGTGCGGTTACTCATAAGTAGGGAGTTTCATCAAATTACTAAATAAAACAATGGTCACTAAAAAACACTGTCTATTACAGTTTGTGCTGGACATCAGGGGAAACACCAGTACACAAGTACAAGAAATCGTTTTCGTTGAATATTGAAAAAAAATCACAACGGAATTAAAGTAACAGTACCTTCAAAATGGAGGTGAATATGTCTAAGTCAATACAACAGTGGGAAGGGTGGGGGAAATTAAATTTTCGGAAGTCGCGCAGTATGTGTATAGAATGTTAATCATAGAGGAAAGGAATAACTACAGAAAAATTCACGCATGCACCCACTCTCTTGGTTGAGCGAATTGACCATTCGTGCAACATGCAATAACGTGACTACTTGCCAAAAACAGCCGAGGTGAGAAACTTCAAAATGTCATTTAATGTACAGAGATTATAATAACGTCCCAGTTTGAAACGCTGTAGTAAAAAACCCACTGCTCAGAATTACGTCAAATTTGAACGGATTGTTACCGAAGAAGGGGAAAAGATTGGCTAAAAGATAGGAAAATTTTGCCAATAGCTGCCGCTGTAAACGCAGAATATGCAAAATACACACATCAAAAAATGTTTCGCATCGCCCCGGTTCCCAGAAATCCTGAAGATAGACGTTGACTGTGGATATTGTATCATAGACACAGTCCTCTTGACTGTTCAGAGATGTCACTAAAGTGGCCCAAAAATGTAAACAACCATAAATGAGAAGGGCCCATTAGACGGAGGGGGTCCGACAGCCGATCAGTTCCAGTCGTTCCACGAGGAGGGAGGTACACGGCTCGTGTTGTTTGGACTTCAACCATGCCTAGAAGGTCAATACCGTGGTTCAATAGCGTCCGCATTGTTACCTTGTACCAGGAAGGGCTCGCAACAAGGGAAGTGTCCAGGCGTCTCGGAGTGAACCAAAGCGGTGTTGTTCGGACATGGAGGAAATACAGAGAGACAGGAACTGTCGACGACATGCCTCGCTCAGGCCGCCCAACGGCTACTACTGCAGTGGATGACCGCTATCTGCAGATTGTGGCTCGCAGGAACCCTGAAAGCAACAGTGCCAGGACCAACAGTGCATTGATGAACTTGTGGATAGTACTCCACGACGAATACAGGCATGCATGAATGCAACTCCCGGAACCGAGGTGATGCAAAACATTATTTATGTATATAAAAGACGCAGGGTATTCGCCTGTTCCTCAGTTTGCATCGGAGCTGCTCGAAATGAGTGTTTCGATGCAGAATCGTGCGCTGTTGGTAAATCTCTTTCACAAGAATAGTGACTGTGCACTAGTACACTACTGGCCATTAAAGTTGCTACACCACGAAGATCACGTGCTAGAGACGCGAAATGTAACCGACAGGAAGAAGATGCTGTGATATGTAAATGATTAGCTTTTCAGAGCATTCACACAAGGTTGGCGCCGGTGGCGACACCTACAACGTGCTGACATGAGGAAAGTATCCAACCGATTTCTCATACACAAACAGCTGTTGACCGGCGTTGCCTGGTGAAACTTTGTCGTGATGCCTCGTGTGAGGAGGAGAAATGCGTACCATCACATTTCCGACTTTGATAAAGATCAGATCGTAGCCTATCGCGATTGCGGTTTATCGTATCGCGTCATTGGTGCTCGCGTTGGTCGAGATTCAATGACTGTTAGCAGAATATGGAATCGGTGGCTTCAGGACCGTAGTACGGAACGCCGTGCTGGATCCCAACGGTCTCGTATCACTAGCAGTCGAGATGACAGGCATCTTATCCGCATGGCTGTAACGGATCGTGCAGCCACGTCTCGATCCCTGAGTCAACAGATGGGGACGTCTGCAAGACAACAACCATCTCCACGAACAGATCGACGACGTTTGCAGCAGCATGAACTATCAGCTCGATGACCATGGCTGCGGTTACCCTTGACGCTGCATCACAGACAGGAGCGCCTGCGGTGGTGTACTCAATGACGAACCTGGGTGCACGAATGGCAAAACGTCATTTTTTCGGATGAATCCACGTTCTGTTTACAGCATCATGATGGTCACATCCGTGTTGGGCGACATCGCGGTGAACGCACATTGGAAGCGTGTATTCGTCATCGCCATACTGGCGTACCACCCGCCGTGGTGGTATGGGGTGCCATTGGTTACACTTCTCGGTCATCTCTTGTTCGCATTGACGGCACTTTGAACAGTGGACGTAACATTTCAGATGTGTTATGACCCGTGGCTCTACCCTTCTTTGAATCCCTGCGAAACCCTACATTTCAGCAGGATAACGCACGACCGCATGTTGCCGGTCCTGTACGGGCCTTTCTGGATACAGAAAATGTTCGACTGATCCCTGGCAAGCACATTCTCCAGAACTCTCACCAACTGAAAACGTCTGGTCAATGGTGGCCGAGCAACTGGCTCGTCACAATACGCCAGTCACTATTGATGAACTGTGGTATCATGTCGAAGCTGCATGGGCAGGTGTACCTGCACACGCCATCCAAGCTCCGTTTAACTCAATGTCCAAGCGTATCAAGGCCGTTATTACAGCCAGAGGTGGTTGTTCTGGGTACTGATTTCTCAGTGAAAATGTAATCACATGGAGTTCTAGTATAATATATTTGTCCAATGAATACCCGTTTATCTTCTGCATTTCTTCTTGGTGTAGCAATTTTAATGGCCAGTAGTGTACCTCTGCAGAAGTTCTAGCCACTCAGGCACATGAAAAAATGCGTTGGTAAGATGTCTGCGAAGGGTATGAAGAAAATAGTTACGAAATTTGAATATACGGGTTCTTTTTGAAGTGCAGTGCGAGAAAGGTAGGAAAACAACTAATCCGACGTCAGTAGAAGATGTGGCCGCAGCATTGCAGGAGGGGTCGAGCGGTGATGTACAGACAAGCAGTGCAGGAGGGGACAGCCTGACCTCGGGCACGCCTGTGAGCACGGCACATGAAAATCTAGAAATCAATCTGTATTGCTGTTCATACAAAATTACCGATGTTAGGGGTTGCCAGTAGGGAAAACGTTTCCTCTGAAATTTCTCGCTTGCATTGAAGTTGACAATGAATGGCCATGGAGCATTCTGTAGAGAAAGAAGCCCACTTGTTTCCAAATACATGTCAGTAAGCAGAATTGCAGAACATGGGCGATCCCCTTGCACATGAACCGATACCGCTTCATCCTGCAAAGGTAACTTTGTAATGTAGGTTGACGGCATCGTTTACCGTAAGACCTAATGGTTTTGAGGAGATGGGTCTGGCGAGTTAAGTATTGTTACTGGTAAACGCTACGATAGGCTTTCGCGTAATAACGCCGTTCCAAACTTTCAACAGCGTGGATGTGTGAGAAAGATCGTTTTTATGCAATATGCCGGAACTTCGCACATCACACAACCAGTGAAACAACTGCTGCAGCGGCATTTTGGAGCTGCTAGAATTATCAGCTGTCATTTCCGTACAGCCTAGGCATCCAGATTACTTGATCTTAACCCGTGTAACTTCTCGCCGTGGGATTATGTCAAAGATGCTGTGTTCAGTGCCCCAGTTACACATGCAGCTGCACTGAAGGTACGCATTGTGCAGAGCATGCTGTAGGTGACCCCTGAGAAACTCAGATCGGTTGTAGAATATGCTGTTTCTTGATTTAAACTTGCTGCAGGAAACGGTGGACAGCATATTGAACATTTCTTGTATTATTCCGATGAAAGCTAAAAACCGATGTGAATGTTGTTTTTTACTCAGTTTTTGACCACAGGTCAGTGACAACCTACTTCATTGTCCCTCTTTATGCGGTTTTTGGTTACAGGGTATTTAAAATCCGATTTCATTCTTACATTACAGGACGATTAAAAACCGATTTCATTCTTGCATTCAGAATTCTTGACCTCAGGACAATTATAAACCGATTTTTCTCATCCAATGTGGTACGACCTAGCCATGGTGGATGGGCGTACCTTCCTAACACTGCCATAACTTTAGTGTGCCAAACTTGTGAGATAATGCACATTGCACATACGGTTCAAGTGGCTCTGAGCACTATGGGACTTACCTTGTGAGGTCATCAGTCCCCTAGAACTTAGAACTACTTAAACCTAACCAACCTAAGGACATCACACACATCCATGCCCGAGGCAGGATTCGAACTTGCGACCGAAGCCGTCGCTCGGTTCCAGACTGTGGCGCCTAGAACCGCTTGGCCACCCCGGCCGGCGCACATACGGTTCGCTTAATGTGAAACTCACGCCGTAGTCGTCTTATTGTGGGTCATCTGCCATTTGCAACAGAATTCCCTTACGTTATGACGCTGACAAAGCAGTCAACAGTGAAAATATTCAAATAGGTTATGGGTATGCAGCCGGGTGATGTCATCTATAACCGCCGATATTTCTACAGGAGCACACCCTGCTGTTTTCAACGCAAAACTATGCTGAAAATGGCAGTATTTGCTCTTGTCGAAACATCAGTGATTGTCGACGACGTCAACTGGCTGCATTCCCGTAAGTTATTTGAACTCGGGTCTCTAAAAGTGGGTAAATTTAGGTAATTTTTTATTGTTTCCGTAACTGTTTCCACCTTTTTCAATAATATTCCGTTCAAATATGACGTCATTTTGAGTAGCGGTTCATTTTTTACAGCGTTTTGAAATTAGAACTTCAATTATAATCACATTGCATATATTTAAATACCCTTGGTGAACAACTGGAAATACCGGGTACAGTTGTTTTCTGCTTGATTTTATGATATGAATATTTACCAACACATAACTCGCGGTAGACTTGGAAATATACAGGGTGTTACAAAAAGGTACGGCCAAACTTTCAGGAAACACTCCTCACACACAAAGAAAGAAAATATGTTATGTAGACGCTTACTTTCCATGTTAGAGCTCATTTTATTACTTCTCTTCAAATCACATTAATCATGGAATGGAAACACACAACAACAGAACGTAGGAGCGTGACTTCAAACACTTTGTTACAGGAAATGTTCAAAATGTCCTCCGTTAGCGAGGATACATGCATCCACCCTCCGTCGCATGGAATCCCTGATGCGCTGATGCAGGCCTGGAGAATTGCTTATTGTATCACAGACGTCCACAATACTAGCACGAAGAGTCTCTACATTTGGTACCGGGGTTGCGTAGACAAGAGCTTTCAAATGCCCCAGTAAATGAAAGTCAAGAGGGTTGAGGTCAGGAGAGCGTGGAGGCCATGGAATTGGTCCGCCTCTACCAACTCATCGGTCAACGAATCTGTTGTTGAGAAGCGTACGAACACTTCGACTGAAATGTGCAGGAGCTCCATCATGCATGAACCACATGTTGTGTCGTACTTGTAAAGGCATATGTTCTAGCAGCACAGGTAGAGTATCCCGTATGAAATCATGATAACGTGCTCCATTGAGCGTAGGTGGAAGAACATGGGGTCCAATCAAGAGATCACCAACAATGCCTGCCAAAACGTTCACAGAAAATCTATGTTGATGTCGTGATTGCACAATTGCGTGCGAATTCTCGTCAGCCCACACATGTCGATACTGAAAATTTACAATTTCATCACGTTGGAATGAAACTAAAATGAGCTCTAACATGGAAATTAAGCGTTTTCGGACACATGTCCACATAACATCATTTCTTTATTTGTGTGTGAGGAATGTTTCCTGAGAGTTTGGCCGTACTTTTTAGTAACACCCTGTATGTACAACGAGCTGGTTTATTCATTACTGTTCCCAGTGACTACATACTGACGTGTTTCGTTGTTTTGCTGGAAAAACATTTACGCACTTGGGAAAGGTTTACTACAACAAGTCCCACGTGAAAGACTTCGTCTTTACAACGTCAGATCTTTGAACCATATTTGATAAATTTCTCACTTGGCTGGCCAGAAGAAATCTTGCAGGAAATATGCGGAGGCCTGTAGTTAAGCAATCTAGATTGCATATGAGCACAGACAGCGGGTGAGGAATGACTTTATTGATCACAAAGTATGCATGACGAGCTTAGAAATTATTTCCATCTACAGAAATCCAAGTGCAAGGTAGGAGAAGCACCAGAGCGTTACAATTGCGTACGTAAAATGAGATGGCAGTCTGTGACGTCATGTTACGTGGTCCATTGATCGCGACCGGGCCCAATATCTCACGAAATAAGCGTCAAACGAAAAAACTACAAAGAACGAAACTTGTTTAGCTTCCAAGGGGAAACCAGATGGCGCTATGGTTGGTCCACTAGATGGCGCTGCCATAGGTCAAACGGATATCAATAGCGTTTTTTTTAAATAGGAACCCCCATTTTATTACGTATTCGAGTAGTACGTAAAGATATATGAATGTTTTAGTTGGACCACTTTTTTCGGTTTTTGATAGATGGCGCTGTAATAGTCACAAACATATGGCTCACAATTTTAGACGAACAGTTGGTAAAAGGTAGGTTTTTTAAATTAAAATACAGAACGTAGGTACGTTTGTACATTTTATTTCGGTTGTTCCAATGAGATACATGTACCTTTGTGAATTTATCATTTCTGAGAAAGCATGCTGTTACAACGTGATTTCCTGTAAATACCACATTAATGCAATAAATGCACAAAATGATGTCCGTCAACCTCAATGCATCTGGCAATACGTGTAACGACAATCCTCTCAACAGCGAATAGTTCGCCTTCCGTAATTTTCGCACATCCATTGACAATGCGCTAACGCATGTTGTCAGGCGTTGTCGGTGGATCACGATAGCAAATATCCTTCCACTTTCCCCACAGAAAGAAATTCGGGGACATCAGATTCGGTGAGCGTGCGGGTCACTGTCATGAAATATGCTTTTCAATACCGCTTCAACCGCACGCGAGCTATGTGCCGGACATCCATCATGGTGGAAGTACATCGCCATTCTGTCATGCAGTGAAACATCTTGTAGTAACATCGGTAGAACATTACGTAGGAAATCAGTATACATTGCACCATCTAGATTGCCATCGATAAAATAGGGGCCAATTATCCTTCCTCCCAAAATGCCGCACCATGCATTAACCCGCCAAGGGCGCTGATGTTCCACTTGTCGCAGCCATAATGGATTTTCCGTTGCCCAATAGTGCATATTACGTCGGTTTACGTTACCGCTGTTGCTGAATGACGCTTCGTCGCTAAAGAGAACGCGTGCAAAAAATCTGTCATCGTCCCGTAATTTCCCTTGTGCCCAGTGGCAGAACTGTACACGACGTTCAAAGCCGTCGCCATGCAATTCCTGGTGCATAGAAATATGGTACGGGTGCAATCGTTGTTCCTGAGATTCCCGATTCTCGCGCAGTTTGTCTGCTACAGATGTGCGGATAAGCAACGACAGCAGCTAAAACACCTACTTGGGCATCATAATTTGTAACAGGTCGTGGTTGACGTTTCACATGTGGCTGAACACTTCATGTTTCCTTAAATAACGTAACTATCCGGCGAACGGTCCGGATACTTGGATGATGTCGTTTCAGGATACCAAGCAGCATACATAGCAGACGCCCGATGGTCATTTTGATCACAATAGCCATACATCAACACGATATCGACCATTTTCCGCAATTGGTAAACAGTCTATTTTAACACGGGTAATGTATCACGAAGCAAATACCGTCCGCACTGGTGGAGTGTTACGTGATACCACGTACTTATACGTTTGTGACTATTACAGCGCCATCTATCACAAAGCGAAAAAAGTGGTCCAACTAAAACATTCATATTTCTGTACGTACTACACGAATATGTAATGAAAATTGGGGGTTCCTATTAAAAAAAAAAAAAAGAAAACAATTGATGCTTGTTTGACCTATGGCAGCGCCATCTAACGGGCCAACCATAGCATCATCTGGTTTGCTCCTTCAAGCTAGACGAGTTTCGTTCTTTGTAGTTTTTTCGTTTGATGCATATTTCGTGAGATATTTGGCCCGGTCACTATCAATGGACCACCCTGTTTAACAGGAAACGCTATCGTCGTTGCGCTACCTTTGCACTTGGATTTCTGAAGATGAAAGTAATTTCTAAGCTTGTCATGCCTACTCCGTGATCAGTAAAGTCATTCTTCACCTGCTGTATGACTTTTTTGTGCTCTAGCAAGCTTAGCTAAAGATCTACACATATTTACTAGATCGGTCGCTAGCCACCCACCCGACTTTGTAGCACACGCGTATTACATCCCGCAGTGCGCAGCAAACGCCTTATATGGGGGTGCCGCTTGCTTCGACTGGGGACTGCTGCACTGGGAGGCGTCTCCCAGTGCCCGCCTAACGGAGTGCAGGCGCCCACAAAGCGCCCCGCCAGCGGCGCCATCAATCCGAGGCCGGCAAGCGCCGGCCCGTTCGTTTTTCCAGCCGCCAGGCCGGCCCCGCCAAGTGACGTGTATGATGAATCACGCTGTAAAATTTCCGGCTGCAGTGTGAGCGCGCCGCTGGCTGTTACGACTCGTTAGCCATTGCCCTGGCCCCCTACCCGGGCCTCGCGTGCTCAAACCTTTCATCACCCCGCCTCTCCCCCCCCCCCTCCCCCCCTCAACTTCCTCTCTCTCTTCACTCAACAACAGAGCATAAAACAGCGTGCTCGCCATAAAATCGACAAGCTTGGAGATTGATTTTAGGAGAGAATCGCGCCTGTTGCGATGCAGACAATTGACCCCCACCCACATCTCACCATAAACCTCAGGCTGGTGGGATGCGCCCCTCAGATGCCGTTGTGCTGTGGCCAGTGAAGTATTTGAGGTGTAACATATTCACCAGCGCCACTGAGTATTCTGCTGTCTCAGTATATAAACTACAGTCAACTATGTGGCACTATTATCCTTATGAGAGCGGAATTCCCCACGCTCTTCCTAGGGTATCTCATGCCTTTCATTCCGACTAATTTACGTCAACAATCATATTTATTCAATTATTTCATGGCGTATTCCATGGATCATCACTGCAATGCATCGCTGTGATGTGAAAAATCATTACATCTGTTAATGTATGAGATCGTTTGCGCGATAGTTACGTTAATTTTAAAGCACCTTTATTTTTTTATATGGTGTTTGCACTGTAGCCTCAGAAGACAGATAATACGTCACACCTAAAACCAAACTAGATTTCTTTTGATACCATTTATTTTACTACAGTGCAGTAATCCTCTCCACTCTACAGATACGATTTTTCGTAGTCCCTGTCTGGAAGGGTTCAGCTAAAGTTCTCTTTTGTAGAATTTGATACGTTCTATTTCGGATTTGCACTCTTACTCTTAATCAAATTTGCGTTTTATACTGTCATTATTGTAATTATTATTATCATTATCATTGTTATTAATATTA
Organism: Schistocerca serialis cubense; assembly: GCF_023864345.2. Taxonomy (NCBI): domain Eukaryota; kingdom Metazoa; phylum Arthropoda; class Insecta; order Orthoptera; family Acrididae; genus Schistocerca; species Schistocerca serialis. Next base: position 390,603,555 of record NC_064645.1, read on the forward strand.
GTGTTTGTGGCAGTGTTGCTAATATTATTAGTATCTAACCAGTATTATTCAAACAGAATCAGCTGCAGTAGGCTGACGACAATGCTTCTCCAAGCTCACACACTCACAGAGCTGCAACTGCCTGTAAATTGTTTAAGTACTACATTAAACGGTTTGGCCCACTCTCTTTTTATAAGGTAATCTTATCTTAGGTATATTTTCTAGTTTGTATATTTACCATAACTTCTTATGTGGCTGTAATTTTGTTTTATTTCAAATTCAAAATCTGCTTCGATTGTATGAAAATAAACGTGTGGTGTATTGCGTAGCATGATTTCCTAGCATGAACTATGTGGATACATCAAAATGAGCTTATGTAAAACCGTTATTTTACGATTTTTGCCACTGCAGTATAAAAATGTTTTTGTAATTTTTTGTAACTTTGCAGATGCTTATTCCTGCCAAAACTAATAACCCTGTGCCCATACTCATGATCAAGGCAATAACAAACTTCATACCAGAAGCTCTCTTTACAACTTTGCACGGACTGATCAACCATTAAATCATTTGCTTAAAAAAGAAAGTGTTAAATCTGAGTGATCGCTGCAATGTGAGGTGCACTTTAGGTATTGAGAAACACATTAACCAAATACCCTGTACTGGGTTTTCCCGATTTTGACGAAGAACTCAACATTTCCTGTGATGCTGTTGATTGAATTCTCAGTGAGAATATCAACGTTAAAGAGCATGCTGTAGTGTACTTATTTCAACAGAAAACATAGTGGAATGCAATTACTCTACAACAGAGGAGGAAATGTTAGCTATGATTTATGGGATGAAACTTCCGATGTTACCGTATGGACAGAAATTCAAAGCTATAACAAATGATGGTTCACTGAAATGTCTATTGACTTTGAAGGCTCCCTCTAGCACATTAACAAGGTGGGCTCTTCAGCTGAGTGAGTCTGATTATGAATTCATTCACAAAATGCAGATACATTGAGCTGCAAGATGGCAGGACAAGCTCTTGGGAAAAATGTGACTGACTGGCATAACGCACAGACAGAGTATTTAGACTCTCATAAATTTAGGCCACAGCCACAGTTCATAATGCATAAAGGATTGCTATGCAAATCAACAAAATGTGGACTACATGTAATGCTTCTGTTATTGCTGAGGAACGAAGTATTGCAACAGGTACGTGACCACATGTTTCATGGTCATGTTGGTCAAAGAGAGACAGGTGGACTATTAGGTGAAAAATTTAGGTGGTGGATGAGAGAATGTGATGGGAATCAGTGTGTTCTGAAGTACATATCATGTGTGCAATCAGCCAATCTCAGCCATACAAATTTTTCTCTTTAAAGGTTGCTGAAGGCATAAGACCCTTTCAAATAATGGGGACTGATATCTTGTTTTTATTTATCAGAACCACAGCTTATAAAAATAGCATATTAACGATTTTTTGAGGTTTTTTCTTTGACAGCAATTCCTGGTCTACAGGCTGCTGCAGTTGCTTCAATATTACTGAAGGATTGGGTTCTTAAATTTGGCATACCAAAAGCTTTACTGACTCATCACGGCACAAACTTCTTATTTGATTTGATGAAATACTTGTGCGATGTACTTCATATTCGCAAGTTTTGAACAAGTCCCTACCACCACTAGCAAAAGAACAATCCCAAAGATGATGAGTCATTACATTAATAACCAGCAAACTGATTGGGACACATATCTCCAATTCGCAGTCTGTCAGTATATTTCCAAAATCTATAGTAGTACTGGTCTTTTACTGTTCAAGGTTGTCTACAGAAGGAAAATGCAATCTTAATTTGATTTTGAGTTAGCGTAGAAATTTGTGAAAAGGGTCTGTGAAGTTTGGCAGAGCCAGACAAAAAGATATGAATGCTCTGGGTACACAAGAAAGCATCAGATAGCATATAAGTCAACTTCCACATTGTTTATCAAACCCTACACAACGAAAGGGAAAACAAAAAAAATCTGATAAAATACAAGAATATATATCAAGTCATTACCTCCCAGGTCAATAGGTCAATGTTAAAATTCAGCTACCAACTAAAACTTTCATTTAAATATATCAGTAGAGTAAAACCATTTAGTGGTGTAGTCTACATGCTACACAAATTCCAGTATCGGTGCCACAACAGAGCAGAGAACCAAGTAAAGTTAAAAGAAGTGCACTAACCAATACTCATGCTGCTCACAAGGCACCATACACACTTAGGTCATAAGTCCGCAGCTCGTGGTCTAGTGGTTAGCTTTGCTGCCTCTGGATCATGGGATCCCATGTTCGATTCCCAGTCATGTTGGGGATTTTCTCTGCTGGGGGTCTGGGTGTTTGTGTTGTCCTCATCATTTCATCATCATCATCATTCATGACAGTGGCTAGATTGGACTGTGTAAAAAAATTGGACTTTGTAAAAATTGGGACTTTGTACAGGCGCTGAGGACCGTGCCGTTGAGTGCCCCATGAACCAGACGTCATCATCAACACTTAGGTCATAAAACTAGCAGTTCATAATTCTGTATTATTGCAGTGGATTTCCATATAGCACTATTTTTACATTATTGTTTCGTACTGTTGTACTTGTACTATATGTTATGCGTTAACGTAAAATTTGTGCAAATGGGTTGCTTATTTGCGTTATTTTGTGGGTACTCCTGCTTGAAGAAGGGAAGGAGCTGATGGAAGTTTCTTTCCCTCAGGTGACGTTATGGCACGGACACCGTAAAGAATGATCATCGTCTTGACGTTGCAGACTAAGGAAGTGTTAGTGTTTTTGGAATGACGAGATGCACATGGCCTTATGACATTAGAGGAGTTGCGAGAATGTAGAACAGGAACACCACCATTTTCCAACCAGAATAGTTCAAACAGAAGCATCACTGTTCAAAGTCCAGTTATTAAGAGATGAACTTGACACAATACAATGCGTAGGGAACTGCTACTACCTCATTCACATTTTCAGAAACTAGGTATCCAGGAGACTTACCCAGTTTCTATGCCACAGAACAGGATCATCAATTGTTACAACGATCAGAAACCTATTGACATGGAAAGGATGTAACATCAGACCAGTGGTATCTTGTTCAATGGCTGACTTGCAATGTAGCAAGGGCTAACTATCGTTTACCTGCAACCGTTACCGCTACGACCATTATCAAGTTATCGAAAACAATGTTGTATTGTCCAGAAAAGCCTTTGAATAACATAACTATCCAAAATCTAACCTTTTCTAAAGACAATTTTATCTGGAGAAACTGTGGTGATTATTACTGTGGTGATTTATACTGTGGCGACTACTATGGAACAGATATTCAAACATATCCTACAAATGGTTCAAAGGGCTCTAAGGGCAATGGGACTTTACATCTGAGGTCATCAGTCCCCTAGAACTAAGAATTACTTAAACCTAACTAACCTAAGAACATCACACACATCTCATGCTCGAGGCAGGATTCGAATCTGCGACCGTAGCAGTCGTGTTGTTCCGGACTGAAGCTCCTAGAACCGCTCGACCACCGCGTCCGACTCATATCCTACATTTCGGAGAAAAACAGCATCAGAATATCATCACTGTGTTTCTACCACTAGTATCGCTGTGTTTCCTATAGCAACTTGTATACTCTGCCTGTGCTTGAGGCATAAAGCTGGCTATGCTCCAGACCTACCTAAGGACCAGATCCATGTAGAACGGCCTGAGGCCATAACTAAGAAGAATAAACTGAAAGCAGTTCTACTGATACATTTAATTCAGTTATAGCATGTAGAATGAGGAAGATCTCAACCGTATTAGAGAGTAAAACCTAGATTTAAGTGTGAATAAGAAAAGTAACACTAAATCAAGGTCAACGTATTTTATGTAAAATGAAGTTATTGTTGGGTGATGCCAGAGCAAATTTCGGGACGCGTATTTTGAAGACAGGAGAAATTTTGCACTCGAGAACAAATTCCCACATGTGCATATAAATTTTTAAAATTATTAATTTGCAAAGATGGCAGAGATTCACATCAGGCTCATACTGTATGCCGCAGTCAATATCTGTGGCATGTAAATAGTGCCAGTGTTGCAAAAGGCAGAATACAGCTCATAATACATTTCCACACTGGGCTGAGCCGTAATAAACGAGTGCAAAACGTGCAGTATGACAGGACCCAAGACATCAGAACGTAAGCCTTTGCAACCCATAGTTATAACATGTAAGATTTGAGCAACGATCCCACGGCATCCTGTTCCCAATGCCAAATGTGGAAAGCAAGGAGAGCTGACAGTAACTAAGACATCATGCTGGGGACAAATCCACTGCACCTCTGGATAATGAGGGAAAATTGACTGCATTGCCAGCCGAAATAACGTTACGTCCAGGTTATATACCTTGTGGGGACAAGACCACTGCACCTCCGGATAATGAGGACAAATTGACTGCATTGCGGGCCACAATAACGTTACAACCAGGTTATACTCCCTAGTTGCAAAAGCTTCAGATTCAGTTTCTGGTCATCCTCTCTGCATCTCTGATTACGATGGAGTGACAGTCTCGCTATTTACTGCACAGTGTGGTTGGCGAATCGTGGTATGCTGCGTGATGCCAAGAGAAGACTTCGCCTCTGAGACCATGGCCAGTTGATTGTAGTGCAGCTTAGGCTCAGAAAGGTGCCACTGCCGTTTGGTCACTACCAAGATTGATAGAAGATGCAGAAGAGTATGGGCCTTACCCTGGTGAAGAGCTGTACTACCTTAAAGCTGTTGGGTGAGGCATCTGAGTACTGCCTCTCTGGCTATACATAGTACTACCTCCCCGGCTGTATGCAGTACCACCTCTCTCGCTGCACGCAGTACCATCTTCTTGAGTGTATGCTGTGTTGTTAATTTTCGGCCTGGGATTCTGCTTTCACGAAACCACAATTCATTATATGCTGTTGGTACACATCTCAATGCACGTCTGTCTACAAGAGTCTAGCTGCTGGTGAGTTACGGTAAGCTTGAGCCTGCAGAATCCTATTCCAGCTACCTGCATGACATCACTGCTGGATTCTAATTTATACCATGGTTGCAGGCAGTTCGGTGGACCTTCCTCTGCACTGCAGAAGATCACAAACAATAAATATGTTTCCCGACAACACTGTTTCACTGGTGCCTTTGAGCGTATGACAACTACTCACACAAGCTTCTGGTCTCAGCCTTCTGTACTGGTGGCATCACCACCTAAACTGTTCGGCTTCCACGCCCACTGAATATCCCGATACACGGAGTGGTTCTTACAGGGGAAACACCTTGTTTGTTCCGCTAAAGACTAAGGCCGAAATGGGAGAAATGGAAGTCGCTGTAGTTTAAATTAATTAATTACAATGGAAATGACAGATAGGAATCAAAGCCCAATTCCCAAATATATGAACAGAAAGTTATATCAAAGGCCTTTAATTTCAGTGAAGTAAATAATAACTACCTTATAAATATATGATGGAAGATGGAGGGAAAGTCCTAAGTGAACAATCAGGTTTCCTCTGAAACGAAAATCAAGAATGAATGAAGCAGTGATCCTTCACCTGTCTTTTTGTATTGGAAAACGAACCATTTCGACAGAGTTTGAGGGAGTAACGGAATAGTTCTGATGATTATTTATTGAAGCGTGGTCTCTATTGCAGGAGTACTGAGTGCTGGTAAAAGTGACGACAAATCTTTATCTTTCTGCTTGTGTCGATTTGTATGCTGGTTTCATGATGCTGTTAGGGTATTTTAAGGTCAGAACAACATAATATGTCAGAAAAAATCTTACTGCAAGGGGCGATTAAAACTTTTCCGTCCGAAGGTCGCACAATCTAGAATCGGTATGCCAAATAGGAAAATTCAACTTGAACACTGAGGAAATAATCCCACCAATGCACCACGTTGGAGATACCAGTTTAGTAAACCTCCTCGTCTTGCTGTGCAAAGAAGTCCATAATTGCCTGCTGCACATCCTCGTCGACCCTTCAAGACCTTTTATAAGAGACCCAAGGCGTGAAAATCGCATGGGGGGGGGGGGTGATCAGTACTATAGGATAGGTTGGTCGAGTGCCTCTCGCTTAAGTTGGCGTAACTTCTTCTGGCCTCCAGATCGACTGGCGTCTTGTGCCGAATCGCGACCTGTACAGTACTTGGCGCACAATCCCAAAAGGATGGTTCTCGACAGACCTTCTGCCCCATACACATTCTTCATTCTCCGATCGATGTTTGCCGGTGTTTGTCATTTGACGTCAAGAAAAGAATAACAGCATGTTGATGTTGGCTGGACCTACATGGTAATAACATTATCATAATTCACGTTTCCGCATTTACCACACCCACGTCGTAAAGACACGAAGGCCACACAGATCCCTTGCTTACATGTCGTTACTTCTATACCCTCATCCTAGCCCTAACGGAAAGTGTGGAAGGCAAGGGAAACTGACAATAACTGAGACACCATGATGGGGAAAAGTCCACTGGCACCACCTTATAATGAGGGCAAATTACTGCACTGGCGGCCACAATAACGTTACGTCCAACTTAACTGGCGCTATATTGCATATACGCCGCAGAAATGCCCTCAGACGAAAACTTTTTTATCGCCCATCGTATTAGCCACAGACAGTAAATGATTTTAACGTGTTTGCGTTGCTGGCCTTTGACTGAAAGTGTAAACTCTTTGTGATGTACTGAAGTAATATGATCGTTTTGAAGTGTTTTCTATAACAAACTAATGCCATGTATCGCAAACAATTGTTTTCACTTGTTGAGAGGCACCGCACTGCCGACCCTCTGACTCAGTGGTTACCAACCCTTTCGAGACCATTAACCCTGCCACGAGATCAGATGTCATCCAGTACCCTAAACAAAGTCTGAGATCTAAATACACATTACATTTAAAGCTAACAATCCTATTTTTAAACTGCCATGTCATTTACGACATTTAGTTAATATCAGAAAGGAAATCACTTCTTAATATTCCACGAAATTTAATGTTGACGTATTTTGGAATAACGTTCCGATGCAAACACTCCCTGTTGAACCAAATACGTTGCGTAGCCGTTAGCTTCTGTTTCAGTGATCTCCTGTACATGGCCTTTAACTGCAGTTTGTTAGCAGCGAAACATCAGTGTTTACGTTTTTAATATTATTATTTGTCGCCAGACTGCAATAGCCTTGGGGAATTTAGTACTGGTTGATGATTCTCATGTGGAAGTGAGCGAATAGCTGACGGGGTGTTGGGGACTGCATTGTTAGATTTCTTCCTTTATCATTTTCTGCCAAACACTTAAGGAAAATTTCGTTAATACATAGTTAATATTCAAACAATTGTAACCCCTTTTCTATGTTTATTCACTAAACCAAGAAATAATGAGTCAATGGCGCGTCTAGTTTTATTTATTTCTAACAATCTTTTTTATATTTGGTTTTGCTACTTCTCTATACATCGTAACCGTGCTTGAAGTTCATTCAAGGTCTTCATTTTCCTTTGTATTGCTACTTAAGTCTTAAGTCTATTTTCACACCTGTAAGTTGTGGTAAATGGAATCTGTTTTCTAAGTGATTCTAATAATAACAGCTAATAACCTCAGGCGTTTTACTAAAATAGCGCCGGTTGTCTTTCACGAAAATCCATTTATAAAGTGTTGCCCTCTTGATGTCGAAGAAATTGTACTTCCATTCGAATTTCACTGTCTGAAAATATTCCTTCATTCTCAGAAACTTTTCATCTCATCATGTCAACTTTCCAAACCAGAAAAATGCTTTCTATTAGAATTTGTTACCGTGGACGAGTGATAACTATTGTCTCTGGACGAATAGCAAAAGAAATAAATAGACATCTAAAATTGGCCTAGTAAGCTCCTGGTAAGCTACGTAAGTTTCCAAATGAAGTTCTCAATGCATATGAAACTGAAAGTTTACGAACAGTTTCAATGACCAATTTTTACACATGACAGTTGGTCGTGGTCTTTTAACAAAGATACCATTCTGAATTTGAGAGTGGCTCCTTAGCCAGTGGAAAGACAAATGCTGCAAATTGCTGAGGAACAGAAATGCAAGTAAATGGATTAGGCAACAGATCAGAGTGAGAGACGTAACTAAAATAGTGATGAACAAAAAGTGGAGGTGGGCTGGGCAATAGCCAATAAGATGGGTGGTCATGGGTGGTAATGGCCAAAGGAAGTTCTTTCCTGGATTACAAGAAATAACAAAGGATTAAGAAGACACACTGACGGGAGGTAGTTAAATGACACAAGAAAATGGATTCGTACCGGGGAAGAACGCAAAAAATGGTTCAAATGGCTCAAAGCAATATGGGACTTAACATCTGAGGTCATCCCCTAGTCTTAGAACTACTTAAACCTAACTAACCTAAGGACATCACACACATCCAAGCTCGAGGCAGGATTCGAACCTGCGACCGTAGCAGCAGCGCGGTTCCGGACTGAAGGGCCTAGAACCGCCCGGCCACACCGGCCGGCGAAGAACGCAGTGCAAGTGAATTTCTAGAGGAGGTTTTTATGTATCAACGGATGTTAAAGTGCTGCTGATGATACTCTACTAACATAATAGAGATTTTTTAAATAAAATTAGAGTGATCACTAAATATGCATCGAAACCAATGTGTTTTCACCCTTTACAAAATTTCATTTTACTATTCAGCGTGTAATTAGCTCCAGTTTGAATCTGCTTCTCCAACTCATATACTTCTTACGTTGCAGATACTTCTACCTGACGACTGAACAATAACAAATATATTATAAATTATAACTTGGCAGTAACCAATCACCTCTTATCCATTGTTAGTTCAGTAATCATATTCATCTTTGTACCGCATCATATCTAATCTATGGCTCGGATAACATTCTTCGTGTTGCAGTTTGAGCATGTGTCAGTGTATCTTATGGTACCCCCTGACTTCAGAAAAACTGACTCATTTTTGTAAAGTTTACTGGCTCTTAAATCAAGTTTTATGATGTAGGATCCTACGAAAGTGCAAGGAAGGGAATGTGCCACTGGTGCTGCTATGTACAAAGGGTAGTTACTGCAGTAACAGGAGTTTACCATCCCACAAGCCACAAAGAAAAATGAGGAGACATTATGTTCACTCTAACTACTACACCGACAAACTCAATACACACTTCTGCATGCATATTTAGATTTTTTTGTTCTGAAAACAGCGGTACAGTGGGTGATGAACGTGGTTAACGGTTCCACCAAGGCTTGTCAGAAACGGAACACAGATATCAGGGTGGTTGGAACTGTTCCATGCTTGCAGAGTACTGCTGGACGTTGCCTCGAGATTCCCCAGAACACGATTGCAGTAGATAAGCATATTTAGGAGCTCACGTCTGTTCTTGGTATATTATTTTGTAGTCATCTATGTTTCTGTTGTTAAGCTGAACCTAACTTATGTAAATCACATTTAAATTTTAAAAAATAACATTCAGACACTTTGTAATAGATTCATATAAAACCATCCAAAGCTGCCTCACGCTGGTATTGTATACTGTGCGTCTCTGAAATAAGCACTAATAAAAAGTAACAACAGCTTGTTTTTCTACGATCAAGAATTAATGAAGTTTCCCATCTTTAATTAAAACCACAAAAAATATTTTTTGTCGATCCCTCTGATTAGATCATTAACGTCTGGTCCTTTCAACCAAAACTTGTTTTTTATGTTGCTTTCCTTGCCGAAGCCAAATGAATTTTCATCAGAACATTCGTCGACGTGTATTTGTAACTGTGCGGCCACTCGAAACTATTAGGGGAAAAGGTTAAGAAACTTGTTTCACTTATATTTGTGTCTTCTTCGGAGAGTTGGAAGCAAGGAAAATAACTATTCTTAAGCTGACAGCCAGAATATCATATGAACTGCGTTAAAATTGGCTGTGGCCGTTTGGGAGGAAACATACTAGTTTAGACTACAGTGAGTTAGGGAAAGACATTCGTTGTGGATGGTAGGGAAGAGATTTGAACTTTGGTTCTGCAGAATAAGAGTTCTGTGTCAACCATCAAATCAAATCATTATTAAAGAAAAACGCGTAGAATTCTAAGGTTGAAAGCTATAAGTGTGATGAAGACAAACTTTGCCTTATGAAAATCCACCAGCACGGAACATCAACCATTGTTTTAAAGAGCTACAAACCACAATATTAGTTGCGTGTTTAAACCTGAGAGCATATAATCAGCTGCGCAGGGGGGTGAATATTTTAATGTAATTATAAGGCTAACATTCTAGGACGGCCGAGTAAATTGGATTGTCATCTATAGTTTAGTGAATAAGTTAATAATTAATACGTGATAAAATTTCCATCTTCGCTACCTATGTATTTTCTATACGAGGCAGACAAATGGGATCATGTTATTTGTTGTGTTCGAATTTAGTTGCTGATTATTTTGAATCTCTGTAGGCCTAAATGCTTTCCATATGCAATTAATATTTTTTACCAAGGTGGCGGTGACCGTTACATAATTGGCTTTGTACGGAGGATGACGTCATGCGCAAAGCATGTCTGTGCAGAGAGGTAAACTGCGTTCAGTAGCGACCACGTAGTGGTAACCTAACAGACTTGTAGAGTTCCCTCAGAGATCACTAGCAAAAGTGAAGTAGTCTTTATAGGAACGTCTCCTAGCACTATAAAATGGTGTCAGCCGCTGAGGTATCTTGTTTTCTTGTTGGATACATATCTTTAAAAAGGACTCTGTAAGATCAGTCAGCCTCCCTTTTGTCAAATTTCTGAGGCAACCAACTCGTAACATCCGCTTCGAGTGCTCAGTGTTCACTTCAGTGGTCCACGTAATAGGCTCCTTGTTGGCAAAGGTCTGGTACTTGCAGCCTTTAGTGTAGTTCTTGACGTTTACCGTCTAATTTATGTGATCGGAAGACGAAGCATCGGCCCGCGGACTGCAACTGCAAGTCGAGATGTTGCTGTCACAAGCCTAAGTAGCAACTCGTCATGTTTTTCTTTCGATTTCATTGTTCGTATCTGTCTTCCTTCCTCTTACTCACTCACTCTCTCTCTCTCTCTCTCTCTTTCTCTCTCTGTTCAAACTTACCATGGCTTTCCAAACGTCAATAGTTGCTAAATTTGTAATTTTTTTTTTTCGATCTATACCTTTATTAAGCAGAGAAAACTGAGGATCAGCACGAGTGCAGGCTCTTTCTTGATTCCAGTGTAAATTATGGTTTACTGTATAAGATATTTAAATCGTTTAGTAAAACTGGGACTATTTCTAGCGTCATTACATACCGTGTTACTGTTAGTCTACAACACTGATTGACGACTGTACGTATTTGCTAGCTAATTCGCCCTTTGTGTAGACTCGCGCAGAAAGCCACGAGGAATGGAATCGCTTAGAGTTGCACTTGTTTGAGGAATTGTCGGGCAGGCTATGTTTATCATCACAAACTTTATTTCGAGGCAGATGAGTCTGTAGTTTGGTACGGCACACCTGGTATGTCCTGACTCAAGAATATGGAAGGTGTAATAGTTGGCACCATCGACATCAGCTTGAGGAAAGTGCTGAATACCTTAGTTTAGCTGCAGGTTCTTACAATACCACCACTTGCAAAGTAGGTTAGAAATCAGATTAATAATGTTTCTCATGCAGCATATGTTCGCTTTATCGGGCAACAACAAAGTTATTGACTGTGGATGGTATAGTCAGAATGGAAATAATGAAGTCACTGTAAAAAAAAATCATTAATTTTGGCACTTATCTTGAACGGATTCCCACGTAGATTTCGTCGAAGTTGTTATGGATCATCTTGTTGACTCTAGGGTGATTCCACTTTGACTGCTAGAAGGTCCAGATCTGTATTTTAGCAATATTTGAAGACCAAACAAATGCGTTTTTCAGGAATTTCTTAATGATCGAACAATCCCAGGTCAGAACAATGGTATGGTAGAAATAATTTTTGGTTTGGTGTTCACGTCCCACATTTTTATTAAACTTCTTGTAACTTCATATATACTTCTTCTTAATTGTCACATAATCAAGAAAACAGATTTGTATCAGTCTTCATATATTTTATTTCCACTTTAACCAAACACGAGACTTGACTGTTCCTTTACAAAGCGAAATAACAGCTTAACTTCTGCAAAGTGAAACAAAGACTGCTCTGTGCGCATTCGCGCCAAAACGGTTACAAGAAAGTCAAAAATTATGACAGTCTCACAGAAATGAATACACAAGAACCATATCACTGTAATATATCGATACATCGGAGTACCTATACATTAATAAAACCAAACGTGAATATTGTCACAAAAATATGTCTGTTACTTCGCAGGAAAGTAGTACGATATTACTGGTATCGAGAACTGGGCTTGGAGTGCCGTAATGGTCACGTAAATAAAGAACCATTACAAGGTGATGTATTCAGTGGCTTCTTGTTTCTCTGGAAATCAGAACTGCGCCTCTAAAGGAAAGGAACATAAATTTTCTGTTGTATCTTCTTCGGTTGCCGCATGCAACATGCCACCAACCTAACAGGCGCGTACCACCGGTTGCCACAGTTCAAGTTTGCTAGGTACGCGGCCCGCTGGAGACAGACGAAAACACTCTGGCATCGGCATAAACAGGTCAGGTTATTTTCAACCGAACGCCAGACTGCCGCCAGGATACAGTGTGTCGCCAGCCTTGCCGATAGCCGCTCAAGTATCTCAGTAAATAGCGCTTTTAGAAAATCTGTCTCTAGTTGTTCGCTTGTTTTCGTAGATTGTGGCTGTTAACGCCGTTTTCTGCGCTCTCGTGTCTTATAAACTTTTTGTATTCGTGATGTCCTCGAGACTGAATGAAGTGACTGAATAACATTTTATGCATATCTGTAGATAAGGCTGCTTGTTTTAATCTTTATTTTATTTCGGCGTGCCAGGTATTGTGTTACATGCCAGTCTTCAGCGGTCGTAAATTTACTGTTGTGCCCTCGGGTTTTTTGGAAATTTTACGTTAAGTTCCGTTTTTTAGCACGTCCTCTTCTGTAACATGACAAGGACGTGCTAAAAACTTGAAGTTTCCAAAAAACCTACGGAAATTCAATGAGGCCACAACACTAATCTTACGACCGCTGAAGACAGGCGTGTAACACGATACAGGGCCATACAAACTAAACTATTCAGTAAGTAATGCAAACACTTTTTTTCTGGATACTACGGCCTTACTTCACCTTCCGGGGAGGGCCTGTTTGCCCGCATGGTACCACTACACTGGTCAACGTCGGAGACAACATCTTGCTGCATCACTGACCATCCACGTACTGCTTTTCGCAGAGTGCAACCTTTAGTGGGCCAAACAGATGTATGTTGGAAGATGCAAGATATGATTTGCAGGGTACATGAGGATGAGCAGTCCTGTGAAGTTTTGTTGCCGGCCAGGGTGGCCGAGCGGTTCTAGGCGCTACAGTGTGGAACCGCGAGACTGCTACGGTCGCAGATTCGAATCGTGCCTCGGGCATGGATGCGTGTGGTGTCCTTAGGTTAGTTAGGTTTAAGTAGTTCTAAGTTCGAGGGGACTGATGGCCTCAGAAGTTAAGTCCCATAGTGCTCAGAGCCATTTGAACCATTTTTGAAGTTTTGTTATCACCTTTAGGCTGCGCGGACATGTGTAAAGCACTGCGTTGTTATCGAGAAGGACACGTTCGTTCGCATTTTTGTGGCGACGAACATGCTCAAAAGTCGTTTCTTCAATTTTCTGAGGATAGAAAAATGCACTTCAGAGTTGATCGTTGCACCATGAGGGAGGACATCAAACAAAATAACCACTCAGAGTCTAAGACGGCCATCACAATGACTTGTTGAAGGCTACTTACAGCACCGATTGAATGTGAGAGTTTGAACTTCTCTTCAGACGAGAGTTGGTGTGGCGCCACTTCATACATTCGCGTTTTTTTTTCCGATTGGAAGTAAAGAACTATTGTTTCACCTTCTGTGACGATGTTGGGCAGAACATAGCCTCGTAACGCGCAAGTAATTCTGCACAGATGGTTCTTCGTTGCTCTTTACGGCCTTCTGTGAGGCAGCAAGGAACCCACTGGGCACACATTTGATTACACCAACCGGTAGAAGAGTGCGTCAGCATTACCAACAGAGACGTGCAGCTACGCTGCGAGCTGTTGGTTGTGATCCGTCGGTCACCTCGAATGAAAGTGTCCGCACGTTTCTAATGCTGCAGGAGTCACGGCTGTAGGCTAAGTCACGGCTGTATGCTGTCGGTTGGCAGGCGGAGGATGGGACAGGATTGCGCCACCTCGTTGCGATGATTCCAGAAGCCTCGCCCAACGACTCATCGTACTTTCGTTTACTGCCAAGTCTTTCGTAGACATTCTGCAAGAGCCTATGAATATCTGTGATGCTCTTATTAAAAAATGAAAATAAAAATAAAAATAAAAAACCCTCAGTGACAGCTGTCTGCTTGGAACGCACCTCAATTACAGAAGTCATGTTGAAGGCTACTTACAGCAGCACCAACTATCGGATCTTTATCAAACTATAGTGGCTGAAGCGGGAATATTCGACGACGTCCCATAAAAAACTCCGCATTTTTTCGACCGAAACTGACCGAGGAAGAAACGTGAGGCAGTACATATTGAATGCAACTTGTATGTGCAAAGAATATTGTTCATCAACTATCTTACCAACGTCGCTGCTTTACCGCAAGTATACCGGTGTCCAAAATAAAATAAAAAAACGGAAATTTTGGAAAGTTGTGTCTATTTTGTCACCTATTTTGCCACAAGCCGGAATAAACAGGTTATAGTAAGGTAGAAACAACGTAAAGAATACGGATCGTAAACAACCGCAATATGCATAACGGTGGACAAAAATGTTCTTCGTTAACGGATTTGCACACACATTCCGACAACTGGTTAATGTGCTCAGTATGGGTTGTGACCACCTCTGACAGCATTACAGGCCTGGCAACTGGGCATGCTGTCAACGATGACATCAGTCTCATCTTGATGCAATAACGTCCATTCTTCCTGCAGAGCTGCTCGCAATCTTGGAAAGTTGTTGGTGGGTGCTGGCGTGATGCAAGTCGCCTCCCCAGTGCGTCCTAGACATGCTCTATGCGAATTAAATCGAACAGGCCATTACATGCTTGGAGTATCTTCAGTTTCCAAGAAAACATCAACCACCTGTGCTCTATGAGGTCGAGCATTATCGTCCATCAATACGAATACTGGGCCCACAGGTGCTCGAAACAGCCGCAGATGAGGTCCCAAGATCTCGTCACGATACCTGAAGCAGTTAAACCTTGTCGATTCACCCATCAATTTCGCAAAGAGGAGTTCGAGTGGTAAACATAATCCCTGCCCACACCTGTAGGGATCCTCTTCGATATCGATTTCTTTTGACAGTGTTTTGTTCCCGAAATCGTCTTTTGCGTTCCCTCCAGAATCGCTCCCCAGACTAAATCGGGACTGCCCCACTGTTGGACCGTCCAGGTGGAATGTTGATGACTCCACTCTAGGCGTTCCCTTCCGTGAAGACGCGCCAGAGGTAGACTTACAGTAGATCTCCTATTTAAAGGTCACTCTGCCGACGCCTTCTGCACGCTATTTGCCTCCATACAACACGTCCAGTGGATGCCGTGCAACATTAAGGTGGTACCATCATGCCCTCACAGCCAAATAACGGTCCTAGTCACATGTGATCGGCCCTGCCCTGACCTTCGGGATACAGTTTTGGCCTTTATAAATTGTCGCCACATCCGACAAGCACATTAAGCCATCGAGTAGTGTAAGGAATTTCCTTTGTTGAAGGAGTCCATCGCTTCAGTATTCTACCAATAAACCGCAATCTAGAGTTCGCCTTGCCCGTTACTTGTGTAATCTGATCATTCCATTTGAGATCATTTCAAATAGTCATATCCAGATACTTGACGGATGTTACCGCTTTCAAAGACTGGGCATTTATTTTGTACTTGTACATCAATGGGAATTTTCGCCTTGTTACACGCAGTAGGTTACACTTACTAATATTGAGAGATAACTGCCAGTCATTTCACCACGCCGGCCGAAGTGGCCGTGCGGTTAAAGACGCTGCAGTCTGGAACCGCAAGCCGCTACGGTCGCAGGTTCGAATCCTGCCTCGGGCATGGATGTTTGTGATGTCCTTAGGTTAGTTAGGTTTAACTAGTTCTAAGTTCTAGGGGACTAATGACCTCAGCAGTTGAGTCCCATAGTGCTCAGAGCCATTTGAACAGTCATTTCACCACGCATTTATTTTCTGCAAATCCTCATTGATTTGTTCACAAATTTCGAGTGATACTACTTTCCTGTAGACTACAGCATCATCGGCAAACAGTCTAATGCCGCTGTCAGTACCATCAATTAGATCGTTTATGTAAATCGTAAAAAGCAGCGGACCTATTGCGCTGCCCTGGGGCTCACCTGAAGTTACGCCATCGGGCGAAATCAGTTTGCAACTGTCCTGCTTCCTTTTTTTCTATGGCCCTCCACAACAGTGAGTCTAGGAGGCATCTTCCAGGTGCCGTACTGCACCGTCCGTGACAGTCTACACAGCGACTGTGGACGTGGGGATACTCGGACAACATTACCTCGTTTCATAGGTGCACTGATGTCATCGTTAGCATGGTTGTTCGTTGACCGGAATGCCGTCTTACGTTCAGAACACGATCGTACGAACAACTGGTTGACATTACACTACTGGCCATTAAAATTCCTACACCAAGAAGAAATGCAGAGGATAAACGGGTATTCGTTGGACAAATATATTATACTAGAACTGACATGTGATTACATTTTCACGCAATTTGGTTGCATAGATCCTGAGAAATTAGTACCCAGAACAACCACCTCTGGCTGTAATAACGGACTTGATACGCCTGGGTATTGAGTCAAACAGAGCTTGGATGGCGTGTACAGGTACAGCTGCCCATGCAGCTTCAACACGATACCACAGTTCATCAAGAGTAGTGACTGGCTTATTGCGACGAGCCAGTTGCTCGGCCACCATTGACCAGACGTTTTCAAATGGTGAGAGATCAGGAGAATGTGCTGGCCTGGGCAGCATTCGAACATTTTCTGTATACAGAAAGGCCCGTACAGAAACTGCAACATGCGGTCGTGCATTATCCTGCTGAAATGTAGGGTTTCGCAGGGATCGAAGGAAGGGTATAGCCACGGGTCGTAACACATCTGAAATGTAACGTCCACTGTTCAAAGTGTCGTCAATGCGAACAAGAGGGGACCGAGACGTGTACCCAATGGCACCCCATACCATCACGCCTGGTATACGCCAGTATGGCGATGACGAATACACGCTTCCAATGTGCGTTGACCGCGATGTCACCAAACACGGATGTGACCATCATTATGCTGTAAACAGAACCGTTTTTCCATCCGTGCACCCAAGTTCGTCGTTGAGTACACCATCGCAGGCGCTCCTGTCTGCGATGCAGCGTCGAGGGTAACCGCAGCCATTGTCTCCGAGCTGATAGTCCATGCTGCCGAAAACTTCGTCGAACTGTTCGTGCAGGTGGTTGTTGTCTTGCAAACGTCCCCGTCTGTTGACTCAGGTTTCGAGACGGGGCTGCCGTTACAGCCATGCGGATAAGATGCCTGTCATCTCGACTGCTAGTGATACGAGGCCGTTGGGATCCAGCGCGGCGTTCCGTATTACCCTCCTGAAGCCACCGATTCCATATTCTGCTAACAGTCATTGGATCTCGACCAACGCGAGCAGCAATGTCGCGATACGATAAACCGCAATCGCGATAGGCTACAATCCGACCTTTCTGAAAGTCGGAAACGTGATGGTAAGCATTTCTACTCATTACACGAGGCATGACAACAACTTTTCTCCAGGCAACGCCGGTCAACTGATGCTTGTGTATGAGAAATCGGGGAAACTTTCCTCATGTCAGCACGTTGTAGGTGTCGCCACCGGCGCCAACCTTGTGTGAATGCTCTGAAAAGGTAATCATTTGCGTATCACAGCATCTTCTTCCGGTCGGTTAAATTTCACTTCTGTAGCACGTCATCTTCGTGGTGTAGCAATTTTAATGGGCAATAGTTTATAAAGCATTAGGCACAGGACGGGGAAATAGCGGTTTGTTGCTTTAATTTAGGACAGTAGAATAGTTTCCATATTATTTTTGATTAACATATTTCAACTAAGCGCCTTTCTCGACGCCTATTTCCGTTAAGGATTTCCCACCTACCCTGCATTGTACGTACGTTGATTTATTTGACCCCAAGAATCCCCTTGTGGCACTTTAGGATACAGTAAAGAAACGCGCGATGGAGACCGTGTATTCCAGAACGTGAATTAGTCAATTGTCGAAGAGGCGTGCTGTGACAGCAGGCGGTGCCTGGCGGCCGAGGCCGGGGGGAACGCAGAGGCAGCTCGCGAGGCAACCCCCCCCCCCCCCCCCTGTCGACCAGCACTCTGCCCGGCCGCGCTGGTTTAATTAATTTAATGCAGGCGCATTTCATCTCGTTTTAAAGCGAACCTCCGCGCCGAGAGAAGCCAGCGGGCCCGTGAGATACACGCCGCAGGCGAGCCGGCTCGCCCTCCCGTCACTCCACGTGGCCCTCTCTACACGACCGTCTGCTGCCAGCACGAGATCACAGAAACGGCCAATTACGGCAGGACACTGCTGGACGGAAAAGGTGGTACAAGGAGTGCATGCAAGAGATCGTTGAACTTTAACGTAAAACAAGGGAAGCAGGCGAGACTATAAAACATCTTTCTACGTTCACCTTGTGATATTTCTGGCTATAGCAACCGTCGTCTCTAGCTCCGGGATTCTTTCCTCAGAGCAATATGCGTATGACGTAATCAGGTACCAGTAGGAGCTGGTACCTGTCTCGTGGGAAAGACCACCAATGTGATTGGCAGATACATTCGTGGGCTGCGTGCCAAAAAATGGCTCTGAGCACTATGGGATTTAACTGCTGAGGTCATCAGTCCCCTAGAACTTAGAACTACTTAAACCTAACTAACTTAAGGACGTCACACACATCCATGCCCGAGGCAGGATTCAAACCTGCGACAGTAGCGGTCGCGCGGTTCCAGACTGAAGCGCCTAGAACCGCTCGGCCACACTGGCCTGCGTGCCAAAACGCTAACTTTCTTTCGTTAATAATTTAATAAGTGTATGTTAAAATTGCTTAACATTCTACAATAGGAGTGTCTAAATATCATCTACTCATTTCGAAAGTCAGAATTGCACGTAAAAGTAAAAACAAAAGCTAAACGACAGGGCAGATGAGGCTCTTCGGGTGTATTTGGCGCTCCGCTTAAAGCGGGCTATCAGTCGAAGTAGAGTCGCTGCCTAATAAGATTGGAATGGGTAATCTCGGGTTACTAATGTGTTGTCCTGCGAAACAGTTCTGTTACCGTTTTTATGTAAAGTGCTAATAAGATCTGAAGGGGCAGTCATGGTAGACAGACGTGCTGTGTGACGAGATTAGTGATATTAAAATATTTATACAAACTCAGTAAAGTGTTACCCACATAGGAAGGGATAGTGTTGGGAGACAGACGTGTGTCTGAAGCGAACAATTATGCTTCAAATTTTATGCAAATTCAGTAAAGTGTTAATGACATAGGAAGGTGCAGGCGTGGTGGACAAACGTGTTGTCTGATACCGTCGATCGAATCTTACTTTTGTGCAGGAACAATGGGCTAGAGCATTTCAAGAAAGCGTAATATGTAATCAGTTACTTGTGTCGCAACATAAAGTTTGTAAATATATTACCAACTTGTGACTTGTTAAAATACAGAGAATAGGGTGTGTAACTTGCCGTTTCTCGTGTTCTACGAGTGGCATCTCTAAATAGAGAATGAATTAGTTATTTACGTAACTTCAGTTCCTCGCTAACAGTTCATTACCTCCTCAAGACGAACTTCAGTTCCTCGCTATCAGTTCATTACCTCCTCAAGACGACGTATTTACGACCTACGTGCTGCTGTCTGCGCAGGGGACATCTTTAGAAGACTGCAGGTTGGTCGACATTAACAGAACTTTACGCAGATAACTCAGGGCTGTGAAACTAACTAGGCACCTCGCGTGAAATTCATTCCCAGAGCAAATGGGGTCATCAGCACATACGCTGTAGTAACACGGAGAACGTTGATGTGATTCACTACTCCATAATCATATTATTTTATGCTGTAATCTACTCCTCAAGGGATGGACAAAACATAGAATCACCAAGAACTCAACGAATTACCATGCCTAATACAATGTGGGAAAACTGTTGGCATTCCAAACAGCTTCTAGTCGTCTCGGAATGGTTAAATACAGGTCCTGTATGATTCTAAAGGGAATCTCATACCATTCTTTCTGCACCATTCGGCAACTTCAGATACCCACGAAGGAGGTGGATAGCGATCACGAAAACTTCTCTCCAAAGTAGACAACAAAAGCTCATTAATGCTGAGATCTGGTTATTGTGGTGACCAGCGGAAATGTGACAGTTCACCCTCGTGCTCACTAAACCAGTCCTGGACAGTGAGAACTGTGTCAAAAGGGGCCCCGTCCTCTTGCAACACGGAAACATCACTGGGGAACAAATACTGTACTATCGGTTGAACCCTATCAGCCAAAATGGTCACAAAATTCACGGCCGTTAAGCGATGCTACAGAGTAAGCATGGGGCCTATGGAACACCACCATATGTCTGACCAAATCATCACGGAATCGCCGCCATGTCTGTCTTGGTACATTACCAATATCTTTCGATATTCACATAGCTGCTTGTCTTTTATCCAAAGGCCTCTTTAATTTTTCTGTTGGTGGTAGTTATCCTTACCATAGTGATAGATGCTCCTAAATCGTTACATTCGTCCTCTAGCCGTTCCAACATTGCTGTTTTGCACGTCTTATCACTCTTCTTGCTCAGACGTTTATGTTCCTCATACGCTGTGTCATTTCCTGCATTTTTGTGTTTTCTCCTTCTATCAGTTAATTTCATTATCTCTTATGCTATCCAAGGATTACTACTAGGTCTCGTCTTTTTACCTATTTGATTCTCTGCTGCCTTCACTGTTTCATCTCTTGGAACAACCCACTCGTCTTCTACTGTATTCCTTTCCCCTGTTCTAATTAATCGTTACCTAAGGTTCCCTCTGAAATTCTCAACAACCTCTGCGTCTTTCATCTTATTCAGTTTCCTTCTCCTTAATTTCCTGCCTTTTTGCAATTTATTCAGTTCATAGCCAAAAAATTTTTGGGCAGAGCTCACATCTGCCCACTGGAAATGTCATCAATTTAAAATCTTTTTCCGAACTCCGTGTTACCATCATATAATCAATCTGAAACCTTCCGGTGTCTCCAGGTATTTTACATGTGTCAAGCCTTTTTCATGATTCTTAAACCAAGATTCACTTACTGTTTTCCCTTGTCTTCATTCTCCTACTGTTGAATACCAAACCCCCATCACAATTAAATGTTCGTTTCTCTCATTTATATGAATAATTTCTTTTATCTCATCATTCCCGTACAGTTCATCACTCTCTTCATCATCTGTGGAGCTAGTAGGTACATGAACTTGTGCTATTGTAGTAAGTATGGGCATCGTGACTATCGTGGTTACGATAATGCGTTCACTACGCTGTTCATAGTAGCTTACCCGCAATCATGTTTTCTTATTCGTTATTCTACATCTACATCTACATCTACATCCATACTCCGCAAGCCACCTGACGGTGTGTGGCGGAGGGTACCCTGAGTACCTCTATCGGTTCTCCCTTCTATTCCAGTCTCGTATTGTTCGTGGAAAGAAGGATTGTCTGTATGCTTCTGTGTGGGCTCTAATCTCTCTGATTTTATCCTCATGGTCTCCTCGCGAGATATACGTAGGAGGGAGCAATATACTGCTGGACTCTTCAGTGAAGGTACGCTCTCGAAACTTTAACAAAAGCCCATACCGAGCTACTGAGCGTCTCTCCTGCAGAGTCTTCCACTGGAGTTTATCTATCATCTCCGTAACGCTTTCGCGATTACTAAATAATCCTGTATCGAAGCGCGCTGCTCTCCGTTGGATCTTCTCTATCTCTTCTATCAACCCTATCTGGTACGGATCCCACACCGCTGAGCAGTATTCAAGCAGTGGGCGAACAAGCGTACTGTAACCTACTTCCTTTGTTTTCGGATTGCATTTCCTTAGGATTTTTCCAATGAATCTCAGTCTGGCATCTGCTTTACCGACGATCAACTTTATATGGTCATTCCATTTTAAATCACTCCTAATGCGTACTCCCAGATAATTTATGGAATTAACTGCTTGCAGTTGCTGACCTGCTATTTTGTAGCTAAATGATAAGGGATCTATCTTTCTATGTATTCGCAGCACATTACACTTGTCTACATTTAGATTCAAGTGCCATTCCTTGCACCATGCGTCAATTCGCTGCAGATACTCCTGCATTTCAGTACAATTTTCCATTGTTACAACCTCTCGATACACCACAGCATCATCTGCAAAAAGCCTCAGTGAACTTCCGATGTCATCCACCAGGTCATTTATGTATATTGTGAACAACGACGGTCCCATGACACTCCCCTGTGGCACACCTAAAATCACTCTTACTTCGGAAGATTTCTCTCCTTTGAGAATGACATGCTGCGTTCTGTTATCTAGGAACTCCTCACTCCAATCACACAATTGGTCTGATAGTCCATATGCTCTTACTTTGTTCATTAAACGACTGTGGGGAACTGTATCGAACGCCTTGCGGAAGTCAAGAAACACGGCATCTACCTAGGAACCCGTGTCTATTGCCCTCTCAGTCTCGTGGACGAATAGCGCGAGCTGGGTTTCACACGACCGTCTTTTTCGAAACCCATGCTGATTCCTACAGAGTAGATTTCTAGTCTCCAGGAAAGTCATTATACTCGAACATAATACGTGTTCGAAAAGTCTACAACTGATCGACGTTAGAGATATAGGTCTATACTTCTGCACATCTGTTCGACGTCCCTTCTTGAAAACGGGGATGACCTGTGCCCTTTTCCAATCCTTTGGAACGCTACGCTCTTCTAGAGACCTACGGTACACCGCTGCAAGAAGGGGGGCAAGTTCCTTCGCGTACTCTGTGTAAAATCGAACTGGTATCCCATCAGGTGCAGCGGCCTTTCCTCTTTTGAGCGATTTTAATTGTTTCTCTATCCCTCTGTCGTCTATTTCTGTATCTACCATTTTGTCATCTGAGCGACAGTCTAGAGAAGGAACTACAGTGCAGTCTTCCTCTGTGAAACAGCTTTGGAAAAAGACATTTAGCATCTCGGCCCTTAGTTCGTCATCCTCTGTTTCAGTACCATTTTGCTCACAGAGTGTCTGGACATTTTGTTTTGATCCACCTACTGCTTTGACATAAGACCGGAATTTCTTAGGATTTTCTGCCAAGTCAGTACATAGAACTTTACTTTCAAATTCATTTAACGCCTCTCGCATAGCCCTCCTCACACTACATTTCGCTTTGCGTAATTTTTGTTTGTCTGCAAGGCTTTGGCTATGTTTATGTTTGATGAGAAGTTCCCTTTGCTTCCGCAGCAGTTTTCTAACCCGGTTGTTGTACCACGGTGGCTCTTTTCCATCTCTTACGATCTTGCTTGGCACATACTCATCTAACGCATATTTTACGATGGTTTTGAACTTTGTCCACTGATCCTCAACACTATCTGTACTTGAGACATAACATTTGTGTTGAGCTATCAGGTACTCTGTAATCTGCTTTTTGTCACTTTTGCTAAACAGAAAAATCTTCCTACCTTTTTTAATATTCCTATTTACGGCTGAAATCATCGATGCCGTAACCGCTTTATGATCGCTGATTCCCTGTTCTGCGTTAACTGTTTCAAATAGTTCGGGTCTGTTTGTCACCAGAAGGTCTAATATGTTATCGCCACGAGTCGGTTCTCTGTTCAACTGCTCAAGGTAGTTTTCAGATAAAGCACTCAAAAAAATTTCACTGGATTCTTTGTCCCTGCCACCTGTTATGAACGTTTGAGTCTCCCAGATTACATCCGGCAAATTAAAATCTCCACCCAGAACTATAACTTGGTGGGGAAATCTACTCGAAATATTTTCCAAATTATCCTTCAGGTGCTCAGCCACAACAGCCTACTCCCGAACTATCTCTATTTCATTTTGTATTTATAACCCTGCATTCGCCTGACCAGAAGTCCTGTTCCTTCTGCCACCGAGTTTCACTAATTCTCACTACAACTAACTTCAACCTATCTATTTAGTCTTTTAAACTTTCTAATCGATGAGCCCGACCAGGAGCTCTAACAGTCGCCTCTCAAATCCGTAGGACGCCAGTTCTGTTACTCCTGATAACGACGTCCTCCTGAGTAGTCCCCGCCCGTATAAGCGAATGGACGACCTGTTTTACCTCTGGAATATTTTGCTAAAGATGGCGCCATCATCATTTAACCATACAGTACAGCAGCATGTCTTCGGGAAAAGTTAGGCCTGCAGTTTGCCGTTGCTTTCAGCCATTCGCCGTACTGCGATGCCGCTTTGGTGGGTGTTAAAAAGCCACATCAATCATCCAGACTGGACCCTGTAACTACTCTTCAGGAACCACACGTTTGTCTTGCCTCTCAACGTACGTCCCTCCACTGTGGTTGCACCTATTACACGTCTATCTGTAACGCTGAGACACGCAAGCCTGGCCACCATCAGCTAGATCTATCATTCATGGGGAGACAAGAGTACAGAAAGGTAACACGAAGGTGCCGGGACGAGCCCCAGTAAGGAAGCCTTTTTTGTATTTTAAGTTTTTACGTTACTTACACAGCAAATAAACCGAAATAACGTTCAGTATATCGTATTTATTAATATTTTCATAAAAGGCCTGAAAAGAAAAGACAAAGGAAAATTTAGGATTAGAAACCAATTTCCAGTAAGGGCTTATAAGGCTTACATAAGATCTTCGTATAAAATTAGATACTTCTATTATTTTACAGTTGATTACTGACACTTGCTGGAGTGATATCCCTCGTAGAAACAGGGAAGCAGTAATTTTCTCGGCATCTTACAGTTGTGTATTTGATTTAAAGTTTCTATCGGAAAACAAACTTCATTGACATTCATAAATGGTTCGTTCTCATCACACAGTTTTGCAGCAAACCACGTCGAATACTGGCGAGGAGGTGATGTACAACAGAATGTATTCAAATGATTCAAATGGCTCTGAGCACTATGGGACTTAACATCTGAGGCCATCAGTCCCCTAGAACTTAGAATTACTTAAACCTAACGAACCTAATGACATCCTGTCCGAGGCGGGATTCGAACCTGTGACCATAGCAGTCGTGCGGTTCCGGACTGAAGCGCCTAGAACCGCTCGGCAACAGCGGCCGGTACAGAATGTATTAGGTTGGTACATAAGTTCGTAGCGTTTTTGTTTTGTATATTGGTATTCTGGGTGCTATGGCTTTATTTATCAATTGTCATTTCTTATTTGCAGATTACTGTTGGTATTTGAGATTTGTTACTTTGTCGTTTGCAGATAATGAGTGGGGCTGAGGACGCTAGAAAATGGGGTGCTAAGTGGAGAAACCGTAACATTTCTGAGATATTCTTCTGTTTGACTTCAATAGAAGGGTGACTGCAGTGGAAGCAGCCAGAGACATACCTGCCGTGTATGAGGATAGTGCCAGTGGGCAGAAAATTGTTTCTAGTTTTAAGGGATATCGTTCTGATCTTCGGGGTTTGCTGAAGATCGTTTAAACACATTAATCCACAATGATCCATGTCAGTGTGCTCGAGAACTGGCAAATGTGATGAACTGTGACCATTTCACCATCGTGCGGCATTTGCATGCAATGGGGAAGGATAGAAACTGGATGTATGGGTACCGCATGCTCTAAGCCAAAATAAAATTAAAAAAACCAGAGGGTGGCCTATGTGTATCTCTGCTTGCTCGTCATCAATTGGATAGTGAACAACGTCGACTATTCCTATCCTATATCTTGACTGCTGACGAGAAATGGTGTCTTTATGCAAAAATAAGGAAGAGAAAGTAATGGTTGGGACGAAACAAAGCAGCAGCTCCCCGCAGAAAGTTCTGAGTGCATACCCAAATATAATTTTATAAGGGGGTTAGTCTGTGTTGTTGCCCCGGATGATGATTACACGAACATCTTGTCAGGATTTGTAGGCGGTAGGTCCTTGAGGTACGGCAATATGTGAGCAGGAGAAGTAAGTTTAAACAATTTTATTAACAAAGGCGGATTATAAAACATGCACGCCACGCGCACCCATCACCACTGTGTCTGACATCCTAACACCGGCTAGTTACGGTCGTATCAAAAGGCTCCATGGTCAGCTAAGGAAAGAGACATATTCGCGCCCGAGGCCGCGCTCGTTAATACTGCCCGCTGCGGACGGCTTCCAGTCGCGTACCCCCCGTCGCAGTGCGACCAGAAGCGCGTCTGCTGCCTAAGCGAATCGTAAGCGTTCCAGACAGGTCAGCTGGCGAGCGCTTGTTAACGTACCGCACAGCTGCTTGCAACACGTAGACCCTTACAATTTTATGCATCTGGTGGAACAGTGATGGTGTGGTGTACTGGGAATTGCTTCCCCGAGGTGTAACCATCGCTGCTGGCATTTATTGCCAACAAATGATACGTCTTGCAGACGCAGTCCAAGAACGACCAGGAAGACGGTGTGAAGTGATGCTACTAGAAGATAACGCCAGCCCACATTCTGTTAAACTGACGAAAAACACTATAGATGAGTAGGGTTTGAAAGTCATTCCACACCCACATTATTCACCTTATGTTGCGCCCTCAGAATTTGACCTTCTCCGCTCTCTATCGAACATTCTTGAATGAATTTTCTTTCCGGATGAAAATGCTCTCCGAACATGTCTTGATGCGTTCTTCTCCTTGAAACCACGTGATTTATAGATTCAAGGAATGTAAACGTTACCCCAGCTCTGGCAGACTGTAGTAAATGGTGACAGAGGATATATAATTGATGACTAAAGTCTCAGTTATGTGTATCTGATGTGTCTATTAAACTCATGGAAAAACACTAGGAATTAAACAGCAATCTAATACTTTAATGCAGCTTTCTAAGTATGAGATTTAGTTTTCTCTCTCGATGAGATACAAGCAGTTTTGATGTTCTGGCATAACCATAAGCCCCAGAACGAAGACGAAGAACGCAAGACCAGAGAAGGTGGTGAAACGACGTCGGCCAATGGTGCGCTGATTAGGACCGCGCCACGACAGGAGTGGCACCTGCAATAAGTGAATATAGGCGCCGCACCTGCTACCCTCGGCCCCTAACGTCCCATCAGCCTTACCTCAGTCATCAGCAAGGTCCTGGAATCCATCCTCACCCGACGCATCCACCAGCACCTCCACCAGCACCGCCTCCTTCCCTCTACCCAATGTGGCTTTTGGCTGTCCTTCTCTGCTGATGACCTTCTCCTTCACCTCACTCACCTTCTCGCCGAACGATTAAATTCCCATCGCTCCACCATCTTCCTCTCTCTCGACCTTGAGCGTGCCTACGACCGTGTATGGCATTCCGGTCTCCACTTCAAGCTCCAAACCTTCGCCCTTCCTATTAACTATGTCTGCCTGATCGCCTCCTTCCTTTCTCACCGTCCTTCCTATGTCACCATCCGTAACACAGATTCCTACACCTTCCACCCCTCCGCCAGTGCGCCCAAAGGTTCCGTCCTCTCCCCTCTTCTCTACCTTCTTTACACGGCGAACATGCCACCGCCTTCACCATCCCCCCCTACTCACACCTTCTCCAATACACCGATGACACTGCCTTCCTTGCCATCGCCCCCACCCTGCGACGCTCCCAGCACCTTCTCCAATCCCATCTTGACCAGTTCACCACTTGGTGTAACCAGTGGCTGCTCAAGGTCAATCCTTCCGAAACCCAGGCGATCATTGTATGCAAAACCACCCCTTCCTTCCATCTCCTAGATTTTTATCTGACTGTCTATGGTCATCCTATCAACCTCACCCCCACCCTCAAGTACCTTGGCGTCACCCTTTACCGTCACCTCTCCTGGACCCCCCATCTCTGGACAATGCAAGCCAAGGCACGTTACTGACTCCACCTCCTCAAGCTCCTTTCTGGCCAGACATGGGGTCTGGACCCCTCCACAATCCTCCACAACTATAAATCCCTCATCTGCCCCATCCTCTGTTATGCCAATCCCAACTGGATCTCCACCCCTCCTACCTTCTAAAAGTCCCTTCAAATCCTGGAACGCCATGCACTCCACCTCACCTATCACATCTGCTTCCCACCCCCACATAGATCCTGTATGACTTAATTCTTTTCCCACTCCTCCTCTTCCTTGAATGGATACGGATCCTTTACACCTCCTGTAAGTTTGATCCCCCTCACCCGCTTGTCTCTCCCATCCTTTCCCATGCCCATCCACTGCCATGGCTTTACAGCTGCAACCAACCCACTCTCCATCTGTAAGGTGTCAGGCAATTCCAACACCTTCCATGAAAACCCTGACATGATAAGCAAATCCAGCACTGTGTCACATAGCTCCGAATAAATCGTGACATTAAATTAACCAAAGTAATACAATTAACAAGTGAGCAAATGGAATACCACAGACTAACACAAGAATGCCTAAATGCATGTCATACCTTCCCACCATGAAACAGACGCATTTCCGAGGGGAGAAGCTGAGAGCAGAACTACGTTAAGCTAGAAGGCCCTACAATAAGGGACGGACACCCACGTTGCCAGCCAACCGCCAGGACCACCCCCCAGACCATGTTAAAGCATAGAGCCCTCCGGAAGAACAGTATAGATCTTACAATAACACTAAAAGGGCCACACCAGCTGCAAGTTTTAGCGTGAGACTTTTTCGCGTCTCTGTTACGTTGCAAACGTTAAAAACATTGCCCCACCACGAAAAGTATAACGTTTCTCCTTGGATAGTCAGAATTTTTGTAGGGGGAGCTTAAGGTTAACATTGAGACCCTGATTGGTCAGATGAAAACACAGCCAGATAGGTTTTTTTTAAACCAACTTCGGTAAATTGTAGTAAGGAGAAGTTAGGAGAGAGTTGCTTCTGAGACAGCGAGCTGTATCGAGCTGTGCCGCCTGCCACCCCCTGACGCTGCCTAACCATCGACAATGTAATGAACACATGCGATGCTGCATAACAGCGCATGAAGCTTCACTCAGAACTGCAGAAGTCTCATCTGTTACACTCCCTTTTTACGTAATACTAGTGTCGATCGTCAATTAAATCTCATGATGTTCACATTTGCTACTTGAAGTAAAAATCTGAAACGCAATGAGTTTGCTGTTATATAATTATTGAGAAGCCACATCAGCCACTGTAATTTACGACAAGTTAGATAAGTATTTAAAGATAACTGAGGGTCACTGTAGACCATTTTGATAGTTTTCTCTTTTGTGAAACTTAATTTAAACCTATATTATAGATGTGATATGGCATAGGTCATCCTTCAATCCATTGTAGAACTTGGAAACCCATTCAGGGAATATTCGTTCACATTTTTGTTGAACGCAATTGGTTTTTATCATCCTGTATTAAAACATTTCCTTTTATCAATAGTGCAATTTATAAACAATGTTTTGTGAGTAGAATAAAATTTCCAATGGTAAACTTAACTGCTTTTTCGACGTTATTTTACCAGCTAACTAAAATTAGGAAAGCCTTGAACCCCTTCCACTAAATTTAGTTAGTATTAAGATTCTTTTACAGGGAGTGCAGTGGACCTGACGGTGAAATCATTAAGTATTTGGTTGTATCATCGCTAGTCTCACTGAACTCTACATGTCATGTGTGGTCTGGCGTCTCCTTACCAGCAACAGATCCCAGGTTCAAACTAGTCAATTCCCTAAAAACCACGCTCAGAGCGCCGTTGCGCGAAAGTGGTAGGGAGACACGACTTAGAACAAACAGACACCACGCAGAATATTAGAGATCTTACCACATTCCATACCCCTACCCAAGGTGACTCCCGCCAACTCCCCCTTCTTGATGATGTCCTTGTCCCCTCTATCTACCCCTCCTACCAGATTTGATCCTCCCCTTCCTCATCCTGTGTTTTTTCCCCAGGGCTGCCTCTTTTCCCTTCTCTTCCTCCTCACTTCCTCCCGCCTCCTCTCTCCCTCTCCTCCCCCCTTCCTGGACTTCCACCCCCCCATACCCTCTCCCCTCCCCCTCCCTCCTTCTCTCCCACTGGCATCCTCCCCCCTCTTTCCTACCCTCCTTTTGTCCCCTATGGCAGGCCCCTGACTTTTTGGAGGATACAGTATGTTTTAGTGCGCCAAAGTTCGTCGCCATTGTGCTTGTGTTTCTCTTCCCATCAGTTCATCAGTGTCTCTCCTTCAGTGCTCTTACGTTCACGTGTGCAATTCTGTGTCTCCGTTTGTGTATAGCGCTGTTTTTTATGCAACTAGTGCGTCCGTGAACGCCTTCCTTTACTTTAATATGTATGTCTCCTGTTTTTATCCACCATGTATGTTTGTTTTTTGGTATTTCTGTTTAATGTATGATTTTCTATGGCCAAAGAGCCTTTATGTAAAGGTTTGAAAATCACAATAAAGAAAAAAAATACCCTTGGCCACTCAGATGGGTTCAGTTTACGGACATTAGTGGACAGTACAGAGGCCGGCCGGTGTGGCCGAGCGGTTCTAGGTGCTTCAGTCTGGAGCTGAGAGAACGCTACTGTCGCAGGTACGAATCCTGTCTCGGGAATGGATGTGTGTGATGTCTTTAGGTTAGTTAGGTTTAAGTAATTCTAAGTTCTAGTGGACTGATGACCTCAGATACTAAGTCTCATAGTGCTCAGAGCCATTTGAACCATTTGACAGTATAGACCCCGTTATAGACCCGCACTCGCAGATCAGTTATGAGTGACATGTGTCAGCTTGCAGGAACATTGTGTGTAGGAAGGGTTCAAATGGCTCTGAGCACTGTGGGACTTAACTTCTGAGGTCATCAGTCCCCTAGAACTTACAACTACTTAAACCTAACTAACCTAAGGACATCACACACATCCATGCCCGAGGCAGGATTCGAACCTGCGACTGGAGCGGTCACGCGGTTCCAGACTGTAGCGCCTAGAACCGCTCGGCCACCACGACCGGCTGTGTAGGGAGAATTCGGCCTTATGTTGCATGTCACCCATCCTTTGCGACACCTTTGTAAATACAAGTTAAGTATTGTTAATCTGCTTCATAGCAATAAAACTGCTAATTTTATTTGCTTGAATTGTTGTACAGAATTCCGAGAACGCTGCATCCCTTTGGCGCCCTATATGAGATGAGTGGGTAAGATCCATCATTTGAAGCCATCTGATTAAATTCTTTACCTGACCATAAAACCGACATCGCAGAGTTACAGTTGCGGAGTGCATTTGCGGGAAATTTGTTCGATAGTGCACTATGACAATACTTCTTCATCTTGAAAATTCTTATATAAGTGTGGATTTATCTGTCTTTCACACGAGTAAATTAACAAGAAATTTATTCTCCTGTACGTTGAGGGCTTCATCACAGTAGTCAAAAATTTTTTGTGTAAAGGTGTTGCAAGTTTCCCAGATTTTGACGAAGTGATGACTACTTTACTATATTTTTCCGCGTACTCATCCGGCTTTTTCTGAATTCTTAGACCAGAAACAGGCAGTACTCTCTTGTAAACATACGTAGACCGATGGGAGCAATTTTCTAGAAAAGGCTATAGCATATTTCCCTATATACGAATGGAAGGTATCAAATACGTTATATAATGATAAGACAGTGATTTTGGAACCAGGTTTTAAATTGTAAGACATGTCCAGGAGCAGATGTGGACACTGACCCCAGTATATTGGTTATGAACTGTAGATTAAAACTGAAGAAACTGCCAAAAGGTGGGAATTTAAGAAGATGGGTCCGGGATAAACTGACGGAACCAGAGGTTGTAGAGAGTTTCAGGGAGTGCATTAGGGAGCGATTGACAAGAATGGGGGAAAGAAATACAGTAGAGGAAGGATGGGTAGCTTTGAGAGATGAAATAGTGAAGGCAGCAGAGGATCAAGTAGGTAAAAAGACGAGGGCTAATAGAAACCATTGGGTAACAGAAGAGATATTGAATTTAATTGTTGAAAGGGGAAAATGCAAACAGGAGTAGAAACGACTCAAAAATGAGATCGACAGGAAGAGCAAAATGGCTAAGGAGGGATGGCTGGAGGACAAATGTATGGATGTAGAGACATATCACTGGGGTTAACATAGATACTGCCTACAAGAAAATTAAAGAGACCTTTGCAGAAAAGATAATCACTTGCTTGGATATCAAGAGCTCAGATGATAACCCAGTTCTAAGCAAAGAAGGGAAAGCAGAAAAGTGGAAGGAGTATACAGAGAGTCTATACAAGGACCATGTTCTTGAGGGCAGTATTATGGAAATGGAAAAGGGTGTAGATGAAGCTAAATGAGAGATATGATACTGCGTGAAGAGTTTGACAGAGCACTGAAAGACCTAAGTCGAAACAAGGCACCGGGAGTAGACAACATTCCATTAGAACTACTGACAGCCTTGGGAGAGCCAGCCCTGACAAAACTCTACCATCTGGTGAGCAACATGTATGAGACAGGCTAAATACCTTCAGACTTCAAGAAGATTGTAATAATTCCAATCCCAAAGAAAGCAGGTGTTGACTGATGCGAAAATTACGAACTATCAGTTTAATGAGCCACGGCTGCAAAATATTAACAAGGATTCTTCAGAGACGAATGGAAAAACTGGTAGAACCAGACCTCGGGGAAGATCAGCTTGGATTTCGTAGAAATGTTGGAACACGTGAGGCAATACTGACCCTACGACTTATCTTAGAAAATAAATTAAGGAAAGGCAAACCTTCGTTTCTAACATTTGTAGACTTAGAGAAAGCTTTTGACAATGTTGACTGGAATACTCTCTTTCAAATTCCGAATGCGGCAGGGGTAAAATACAAGGAGCGAAAGGCTATTTACAATTTGTACAGAAGCCAGATGGCAGTTATAAGAGTCGAGGGGCATGAAAGGGAAGCAGTGATTGGGAAGGGAGGATTGTAGCCTGTCCCTGATGTTATTCAATCTGTATATTGAACAAGCAGTAAAGGGAACAAAAGAAAAATTCGGAGTAGGAATTAAAATCCAAAGAGAAGAAATAAAAACCTTGAGGTTCACCGATGACACTGTAATTCTGTCAGAGACAGCAAAGGACTTGGAAGAGCAGCTGAACGGAATGGACAGTGTCTTGAAAGGAGGATATAAGATGAACATCAACAAAAGCAAAACGAGGATAATGGAATGTAGTCGAATTAAATCGGGTGACGCTGAGGGAATTAGATTAGGAAATGAGACACTTGAAATAGTAAATGAGTTTTGCTATTTGGGGAGCAAAATAACTGATGGTCGAAGTGGAGACGATATAAAATGTGGACTGGCAATGGCAAGGAATGCGTTTCTGAAGAAGAGAAATTTGTTAGCATCTAGTATAGATTTAAGTGTCAGGAAGTCCTTCCTGAAAGTATTTGTATGGAGTGTAGCCATGTATGGAAGTGAAACGCGGACGATAAATAGTTTAGAGAGGAAGAGAATGTGCTGCTACAGAAGAATCCTGAAGATTAGATGGGTAGATCACATAACTAATGAGGAGGTATTGAATAGAATTGGGGAGAAGAGAAATTTGTGGCACAACTTGACTAGAAGATGGGGTCGGTTGGTAGAACATATTCTGAGGTATCAAGGGATCATCAGTTTAATATTGGAGGGCAGCGTGGAGGTTAAAAATCGTAGAGGGAGACCAATGTGATGAATACTCTAAGCAGATTCAGAAGAATGCAGGTTGCAGTAGGTAATGGAAGATGAAGAAACTTGCACAGGATAAAGTAGCATGGAGAGCTGCATGAAACTAGTCTCTGGACTGAAGACCACAACAACAACAACGAATGGATTACTTTGCTAATATTCGGTTTATTCGCACTGTAATTAGCGCGAAAATTGAAAATAAAAAAAGTTTCAGCATAAGGTATCGGCTTCGCAACCCTCAAATGGCCACTCTGCACTCTTCCCACTTCCCCATCCTCTGGCTGGATAACTGCACTAACTCTAATGACTGTTGCCTCGCCCGACCCGCTCCGGAAATGGAATTTTTTCTAAACACTTGGCCATCTGGAGCTCCCGCTTCCGTCACTTTCACTACTGGCCAAACACGGCGTACACCATAAATTTGGACGAATTCGGTGGTCACGAGAAGGTGCGGCCACCTTGTGAGTACTACTGGCGGGGAAATCTCAGTTCAAGCGCGTGTCTGTTAGATACTCCGTATGCACGTGTTTATTTTACCAGGCTACACAGTCGAACTGTATTGACGGCTTTCTGAAGGTCGACAAAGACGCTGTCAAGCTGAGTTCCTCTATTTTATGCCTTCTGGATCTCTTGAACAAAGTAAGGTATCACACGATAACGGAAACCCTGTTGATTTAAGCACTATGTACTAATTGTTCGATCTCCAGGAAAATCAAAGTACTCGAGCAAAATGGGTTCGATATGTCTATAATTAATCCCTGACTGTACCGCTCGACAGAAACTAAAATTATCTCTTCTTGTGGGTGTGTCATTCGGAAATCGCAGTACGAAGTGTTGGTTGAAGGTGAGTCGCGAAACGGTGATACCTGCCTTCTGTGTACACTGAGGATTTTCTGCAAGGAAAGGTCTCTCAGAACGTATGTGCATAAGGTTTGGATACTATTGTATTGTTTCAATGTTTACTTTGAGGAATGTTCGAGACAGAATATCTAGTATTTCCTGAGTCCTCTGGTAATCTCCCACACTTTTGTGAACAGAGCTCTCCGTGACGAATATAGTCTCTCATAATAGCTTATTAAACTGTTCCGTGACACTATTAGCGCCTGTTAAACAAGACCGTGATACACTCTGCAGATTTTCATCGTTGGGTTTAGAAGTTCTAACAGCAGCCACGTGTGTACCGCCATTCTTATTAATGTACAGAAATATTTCCTCATGTTTAATGCATCATCAGAGGGAAATTTTATTCAACTCTTTAAAATGCAAGCATGTTTCAAGTAATAATTGCTATAATGAACGAAGTCAACATTCTAGAGAATAAGGTAATAGTTACCATATACATAAGCCGTTTAGGCCTAATTTTCGTTCCAACAATAATGTTTCATTTTACCGATCTGAATAAAGATGATGGTTCAAATGTGCATAAACAAGTTCAGAGATTAAAAAGTATAATTGTTTACATGACAGATGGACCTGAAATCTCATTATCAATTTCGTCTAACTTTTACCCGCCTCTGCTGCTTATCCAGCCGGTTAACGTGCTCGGCATCGAACAGTACTCAGGAATTGGCAGGACGAGCATTTCCTAAGCGACCTCAGTTGTGGTTGACTAAATATTTTTTTGCAACTTGACCAGTGGATTCACTCTACTCTAAGTAGCTCCAAATAATAGGTCCCAGTTATTTGATGCTTTTTGCTGATCGCTGTGTTTGGTCGGCGACGCTATAATCAATCACCATTCGTTCTTCTCCTCGATTTACATGCACTCTACTACTTTTCTTATAGATTTGAAACCAGTGACCATTCCTCGAAACGCTCATTAATAACATTGTTCCAGAAATGTTCCATTTTTATTTTTGTCGCCTTTATAGAATGACTAAATTTTACGAAATTTCCTTGTGAGTTCATCGTACAGGGACAGAGCTTATCACGGTAAACCAATCTTTAATTTCCCATGCATAGTTTGGACAACTGTTCTGAATATATGTTTTTAGTTTGGTTCCATACGTTCTCGATGGTCTCTTACCAATACGTTAATTTACGGTGTGAGCGTTGCGATATACTTTATAAATGATGTGATGCCAAAATCTCATTTAAAACGGGTTAAAACGTTTGGTGGCAAATCGGCGATTAGCGGTTGGCTTTAACAGATAAAAATCAGGTGTTTAAAATAACTGAATTTACTTTAAACAGGATACCTAAAAAAACATGTAAAGATTAAATATGCTGACAAAGGCCCTACTACGGTAGGTAAATACGTAATTGGTTTGCAGAAATCTTCTAAAGAGGACAGACAGGAAAGCAGAACCCGTTCTCCTACACCTTGACAACACGTATGCTTCGATACGACGGCGCAAAGTGGCAGGAAAAGATCGCACGATGATTAGGAACGCCAGTAAAACGTTCCTGTAGTGGCTACATCATTTCTGAAATGCACCAACACATTTTCGCACAACACCACAGAATTAGAATCAGCTATAGTTTGGTCGCGAAACCGAGCACGAAACGAAATAATCTCGGAGGAGTGGTTTCATTCAACCTTCAGTACCGACACCCTAACGAACTTCGCAGTTCGCTTATCGTATGGCCTTGATACACTCTGAGATCGGGAAGTCAGCTGACCAGCGCAACAGTCGAACGCCCTCTGTATCGTAGTAGGTCATGACGGCGCGGATAACGTGCGATATTGCGTTATCTTGTTGAAAGGTCCGTAGACACAATAAAGTGAGGCAGCGCCATCGACCTTTACATGTTACATAAGTTATGGCTGCTGTCCGAATTTCCACCTATGCGAGCCAGACACGTTCGTGTTCCGTACCTAATGGCACCATAAAAAGTAAAACCATCTGCTGGGCCCATACGACGTCAAATCTTGGTCTTCCTTTCCTACAATAATAACAATAATATAGAGAAATTTGTTTAAAAGATGTTAAAAGCAGACGTAATTTAGATCATAGGTCGTCGCATTAATGTATTATAATCAGTCCCATTTTTTGTCAGTCTGCACTATCTCCACTTAAAAGTA
The DNA here is from genome assembly GCF_023864345.2 of Schistocerca serialis cubense. Taxonomy (NCBI): domain Eukaryota; kingdom Metazoa; phylum Arthropoda; class Insecta; order Orthoptera; family Acrididae; genus Schistocerca; species Schistocerca serialis. The sequence continues at coordinate 390,640,372 of NC_064645.1, forward strand.
TTACATATGAAGCTGCTATCAGAGTGTAAAAGATTCATGTCCAAATATTGTAAACAACTGCTCTAGGACTGACAACACTCTTGAACAGGAATGGGATCAGTTTTTTGTTCAGAGCTCAATGGGAACAAGTCAGCTGTCACAGTTTGCTTGGTTATTCTCGTCGGTTTATAAGCTCTAATTAAAGTGGGGTGATGAGTGATTCATCTGAATGTATGGAAGATAACATGTCGGAATATCAGCGTTCCAGCTCAGGTAAGCTAATAATTACTTTGTAAATTTCATTTGTGAGAATTTGGCGAGGTAATAAGTAGACTGCGCTGTTGACTTTAAATGTATAATAACAATATTTGATTCTACTTTCACAGTCATTCTACGTTATATTAGCACGTATTTCTTTTGATTCAGGAGAGGACGCAGCTGCTGAGGGAGGTGGTCCTTCCGTAGCAACTGTGAATAAAGTCTGCAAATGAAGATGGAGCAGGGAGCAGCGAAACAAGACTTTCTTGGCATCCTGATGAGAAGTGGAACTGTGGGCAGGAGTATATTGCAAGGGCTTAAGAGTTTCAGCTAAAAGCTTTCCTGCTAACGGCACAGCCAATGCCACAGTCAACTTAAAGAAGTATTAGAGAAAACCTGTTTCATTCCTTCTGGAAACTTAGTGATTCCAATCAGCAAAGAGTGCACCTTCTGGTATTTGTTTAGTTACGTACGATTATGAGAGTTGGTCCCGAAAATCCTGAAAGTATTAGCTTCAAATATTTCTTACAGATTGCAGTTAGATCCGTAAGAGATAATAAAAGAATCTGGCATTCAGCCTCTCGTACCAGCCAAAACAGGAACTTTAAAATGTCATTGTCTTTATAGAAGTTGATCAAGATCCGAGGAGTGAATTCTCAATGACTGATCACAATTTCTTAGCATCAGTACATTCTTATTTAAGTAATGATAGTGATTTTGGTTTAGTGGATAAAAAAGGAGGAAAATTTCGCGTATTTATGCACTAAATAATTGAATTAAAATTGTTAGACAAGCAACGAAAACGTCCCCTAAATTTGAGGTTATTGAAATGATGTTTTCAGACTTCTTATCCTCCAACAATTTGGGGAATTCAGTAGAGAACAGCAGAAAATAAAAAATAAAAAAATAGAAAGAGACTGGTAGTTATGACGTCAACCGGCTGATTGTGAGATGGTTACGTATGAAATAGAATCTCCTTTTACTTTGATGTCGAAGCAGACCCAGAACGCTGAATTGCAACTTGGGGAAGCTGACTTAAGAAAGAAGACTTTCTTTAACATCCAGCAAGTCCTTCGTTACACCAAAATGAAAGCGAAGAAAAGAGACGTGGATGATTTACTGCTATACTTTCACTTTTGCATCACCATGTTTCAACAACGTACCGTGTGGCATGATGACTGGGTGTTGTGTGCTGTCCTTAGGTTAGTTAGGTTTAAGTAGTTCTAAGTTCTATGGGACTCATGACCAAAGATGTTAACTCCCATAGTGCTCAGAGCCATTTGAACCATTTGAACCGTGTGGCACAGAAATTTCCTCGGCTTTTAAAGAGAATACTTTTTTTAAAAAAATCTGAATAAAATAACAACTTAATGTTTGGAAATATTTGTATTTTGTATGAGCAGACACAAGGAAAAAATTATATATTCAAAAAATGTATTCTTTTAACTTTTTCCTTAATAATACCCGACGACTAAAACAAACAGAGAGACCCAAAAACGATACATTCAGTGTACGAAATAATTAAGTGCAGAGTTTTACTTTTCTATTCACGGTAGTATGTAACAGCACAAAATTTGCTAGTAGTATGTAACAGGACAAAATTTGCCATCCTTCAGTATGAGAACACATTATACAAAATATCTTCCATACCACGTACTAGATAGGGTTGATAGAAGAGAGAGAGAAGATCCAACGGAGAGCAGCGCGCTTCGTTACAGGATCATTTAGTAATCGCGAAAGCGTTACGGAGATGATAGATAAACTCCAGTGGAAGACTCTGCAGGAGAGACGCTCAGTAGCTCGGTACGGGCTTTTGTTAAAGTTTCAAGAACATACCTTCACCGAAGAGTCAAGCAATATATTGCTCCCTCCTACGTATATCTCGCGAAGAGACCATGAGCATAAAATCAGAGAGATTAGAGCCCACACAGAAGCATACCGACAATCCTTCTATCCACGAACAATACGAGACTGGAATAGAAGGGAGAACCGATAGAGGTACTCAGGGTACCCTCCACCACACGCCGTCAGGTGGCTTGCGGAGTATGGATGTAGATGTAGATGTAGATTCAGGTACATGAAGGTGGTGTAAACATTTTTCTAAAGTTAATTACTGTGTCTGTTTTCCTTAAAACTTTCTTATTGTGACTCGATTCCCTTGTGCTCTGAAGACCCAGGAGAGATGGAAGAGAGGGAGAAAGAGAGATATCGGGAAGAACACAAGTAATGGATAGTGGATAAATTAAAATATACTGACGGAAATGAGAAGAGTAACTTAGTATTTGTTTCAGTGGTTGACATAAATAAGTTTGCATCTCATATTTTGAAATAAAAATAACGACAGTAACAAACAGAAGTGTGTTTACTTCATAAGTGCTGCTGGATTAGGGAAGCTTGTTCTAGAAGGGGACTTTTATATGAGAAGTAGTTGAGAAAGTTTTGGACACAAGTAGGACACTGCTCCGCTACCCCCTCCCCACCCCCTCCACCACCCACCAACCCACCCATCCAACCACCCACCCACACACACACACACACACACACACATACACACACACACACACACACACACACACACACACACACAAAAAAGCGAGTAAGAAAATTTTACGTATTGTGCGTATAGTGTGTAGAAGGAAGCACTAATTATTATATTTGTAGGTGATTCAAGGGTATACAAAGGGACAAATTTAGTACAAAGACTCACCTTTCTACATCTACATGGCTACTCTACAAATCAGACTTAAGGTGATTGTTTCTCCCATGCAGGTCAGCGTCAAGAAAATGTTTTCGCATTCGGAAGAGAGAGGTGGTGATCAAAATTTCGTAAGAAGATCCCGCCAAAACGAGAAAAGCCTTTGTTTTAATGGCGTCCACTCCAAATCCTGTATCATATCCGTGACAATTCCTCCCCTATTTCTCGATAATACATAACATGCTGCCGTTCTTTGAACTTCCTCGACCCACTCCGTCAGTCCTATACGGCAAGAAACCCACATCGCGCAGCAGTGCTCCAAAAGAGGACGGACAACCGTAGGCCGTCTCTTTGGTAGATTTGTTGAATCTTCTAACACGCAAACCTCCAGATTTCAGACACCCAGATCAGTACCAAACGTTGTATGTCGGTACAGTGTCGACCAAAACACCGATGTAATTCGTGCTATGTGCTGTCGACCAGTAGAAGACGCTTGAACTGTAATTAACAGTATCACCAGAGCTACGGAGCACAGGAAAAGTTTATCTATGAGCCAGTGATTTCAAGATCTCTCATAGATTAGTTGGCAGTGCATGAGGTCGTCGCACTAAAGATTCTGCGTTCAGTCCGCAGTGGCGACGATCTTTTTAGCTGTTTACGGGTGAAACTGTTAAATCGAAGTAAATTTTCCTGACATGTAAAAGGACTTTTCGATTTTGTAGCAATGTTTTTTGCTTGTCTGCCGTTAGCTGAAAGTAGCAAACCCATAGACTTCGTTTGTATAGATATGCGTGGTTGAAATGGCTCTAAACACTATGGGACTTAACATCTGAGGTCATCAGTCCCATAGACTTAGAACTACCTAAACCTAAGGACATCACACACATCCATGCCCGAGGCAGGATTCGAACCTGCGACCATAGCACCAGCGCGGTTCCGGACTGAAGCGCCTAGAACCGCTCGGCCACTCCGGCCGGCAGATAGGCGTGGTGTTCTGTAGGACTTGCGCCACAGATCACAAGACATATCTACACAAATGTACAGTCATGCTCAAAAGTATCCGAACGACCTGAATTGCATTTCGCGTGATTCGCTTCCAACCCACATAATGCAGCTGTCTAGCAGGTCCTCTAATCGCTCCTTGGTACAGTCGTTTGACTATTGAAAATGGTTCCAGCAAGTCACCACTAGAAAACACTGCTCTGTATCGCAATAACTCAAGATGTAAAGTAATACTACGATTCTACAAATATCAGGGAACACCTTATCACAGGTAAGACTGTCCATAAGGCTTTTAAGCTCATTTATTACAATAAATGACATACCTGAAATTTTACCACTCTCATTATAGCGTCAGATAGGTAATGCACGTAGTAAGTTCGTCGTATTCATGATTTCCTCTTCAAAGTAACATACCGTACTTATTATTTAACACAAAATGACATTAACATTTTAAGTTATTCACGAGCAGCTAATTGAGAATATGTATGAACTTCAAATGACACGACGAACCGTCTCGTTCTACATATGGATTCAAACTCAGTCATGCAGACTAAGCAAAGATTTCGTGACTGACGGAAACTAACAGTCATTCCTCATTAGGCATACAGAGAGTGATATACCTCGATTTTAGACAGTATCAGTTAGCAAATACCAACTTTAAATTACGTAACGCAAACATTTTTAATGGACCCGAATTCCTACCCAGCACCTATTATCCCTGTTAACGAACTGCGAGAGATGTTAAATATTGCTTCTTAACAATTAACTTATTTGAAATGCCTTGAGGAGCTTTGTGTTGGACAGGGTTTCGAACCCAGAACTAATAAGATAGATATCGAAGCAGAATCAACGGTGACATATCGGATTTTCTCAGCAGTAGCTAGATGTTTTAACTGAAATGACGTGACGAAACATTAATTTTTTCCTTCCTAGTACTCAAACTCGGCACCTACCGCTGTTATATTCTAGAGAAAACGAACGTTAAATATGGGTTTGTTGCACCAGCAGCGACATGTGAGCATGTTTGAACTAGATATAATATGATCAAGAGTTCAGTGCTGACTGGGAATAGAGCTCCACGCATATCGTTGTTGACTACACACAAAGAGACGTCAGCTACCGAATTTTTCTCCACCAGCAGCTCGGAATAACATCTAGAACCTACAGTGATCTTGCAAATAGTTCTGTGTCTCACTGAGAGCCAAAAAAGGCAAATACACTAAAAATCTAAATTATTATTCAGCAACAGATAAGTGTTCTCATACTAGAGCTTGATAATACATAATGAAATCTTTAGTGCTGGGCCAGGATTCGAACCCATTCACGCGCAATATGTGGAGATGTTGAGGAATCTGGAGTTTTGTACAAACAACAAAGTGTAGCCGAGCTGTATTGTCACTAAGGGATCAAATTCCGCGTTAAGGGCGGTCTGAGTTGGATTCACAGTTCAGAACCAATTTTATCGACATACAGAAGCTCAGATAAAAGATGGAGTAAGTGTCCTGTGAGCCTACATAGCGTTTGTTTCGTCACTAGAAATAAATAACTAGTATAATTAAGGTTACTGGTGATAGAGTTTCTACATGTCGCCACTCCAGACTTTATTGTGGCTTAACCTAACATTTACTTGGTAGAGAAGGAATAATATTTTTAATGTGAATTTCAGACCACAATGCCATTATATCTTCTCCACTTGGTGTAGCCAGAATAGAATGGAATCTGTCTCTCCCTATCTAAAATCATTGACCGAAGTTGGTATCGAAAACAGACCATAGATATATGAACCTATCATCAGCCGAACAAACCACAAACTCCTCGTCTCAGGGGGCTCATTTTTCTATCATAACGCCGTTGTACCACACTGGCTGAGAATTCTGACACACAGGTTCCCTGAGTTAATTTGCAGCATGTTCAGTAAATTCATTTACTTGGTTGACCGAATCACCATGAACTAGCTGCCTCGGCTACCCAGTGCATGCATTCATCTTTATTTTGTAATCACCAAAATAAAATCACGTAACTGCCACCAACACAGAACTGCCAACAGTGTAGGATGCAGAAATTAAAATAAGAAGTGTTCCTTTCCACTTGAGCTACTCTATTGCGCTATCGGTTTGTTGAAAACGTCGTGCAGTGCAAAAGAAAAGGTATAACTGTTTGTCTCTCATAAGTATTGACTTGGCGATATGCATTATCCCACAGCGCTGTGGAATGCAGAAGTTCTGGAGGAATTGTTCTTGACTTCTGCAGTTATTACCGGTACGTGTCAGCTAGTGGCGTAATGGTAAGCATCGCGCCCGGTAGATAAGATGCTATAACTCTTAAAACGCTATTCTGCTGTCTGCTAAAATTATCAATCTAATGGAACTTGTAACATAGTTTCCTTCACTTCTCAACCCGAAATAGTCGCATGTGGAAAAAGGACTAACTCCTGTGACAGTTCGTTCATTTCAGGTTTAATAGACAGCCAGACAGTAGAATCATATCGAAACTTTTGTATTATGTATGGGTAGAGCGCTTCGTGCCAAAATACATCGGAAAAGTATTTTCTACATGAGCTGCCGTCTGGTAGTGGCATTTTATTCTTCTTCAAACCTTGTTTGACAGCTTTAACTCTGAACAAGTTTTGTACCTGCATGTAATCAATAAACTGCATGTGCATTTTCAGACTGTTATAGATAACATAAGAGAATTCGCATATATCGTTGATGATTAATTTCTCTCTCATGTTTACAATTGTTTTAACAAGGAAACCTTAAGAAAATTGTGAACTGTATTATAAAAAATGAAATAAAACTACCCACAATAACCTTACGACGAAAGTCTGTTTTAATAAAACTGAGTATCTGTACACAAGCGTGCCTCTATCGTCACGAATTGGTAAAATACTACTCACTTAGATTTTGATTGGGTCTGTGTTTAATTGGTATGCTGTGTCATACTCAAGAGGTATGCAAATGTGGCATTTCATAAATAAAGTTATGTATTCCTAGAAACCCAAAATATGCTTGACAGCAGCGGAAAGAGGCGTTACCTGTTGTGCAGCATTGTAAGTTTTTCACCATTGCACTATTATCCGAAAGTATTATTTTGCGATTTCCTTATCGATGTTTGATCTGACTGCTTGTAGCTCTTTCACAGAAGGGATAAAAACGCTATACTCAGTGAGACTGGAACTGCGAACCATACCAAACGCCTTTTCACAGGTCAGCACGTTACCACAGGGCTGGCGAAGAAGTACGTGTCTTAGCTTCCTCTTACGAGACCAATATTGGCTAGAACTCGTAAACCGCTATTTGAAGGACGAGATTACTTGTGATTTCCACGTGCAACGACTTTCCTGGGCAGAAAACCGTAAATTTACAATCTTTTGTTACACCTCAAGCGATAATAACTCAGATTATTCAATGGAAATGACAGGTAAAATCAAGTGAACTTCGAGGCTTAATTCCGTGCACACCAGGAAGTAACTCATCGATCACAGAATTGCCAAACATACATTGCCTTGTTGCCAAATCTCAGTTATAATACCAGCAGGAAGAAGACGAACCGAAGTGATCTTACAGCGGGCTGGGAAGTGACCATAGCTGGTGTCTCCAAGTCGCGGCTGCTACGGCCTGGAATACGTAATGCGTCTGATTCGCATTTCTGTAACTGGGTTTAGGGAGTGGAGCGTAGTTACTAATAATACTCAGAACTGACTGCGAACTAAGCATCATAAATCAATAACTCTCATAGTTGTTTTTATATTTCTGTCGTAAGCGTACTCAAAACTAAAAAATTCATTCATAGACGTTTTCGTGCCTCACCAATAGTCGAGCACAAGAAACAAATAAAAATGAAAAAAGAATGTGTGTGTGTGTGTGTGTGTGTGTGTGTTTGTGTGTGACAGAGAGAGAGAGAGAGATAAATCGGAAAGAATGAGAGAGAGAGAGAGAGAGAGAGAGAGAGAGAGTAAAAAATGATAAAGAAATTGTATCATGGTATGTAAAGAAATCTTTCATTAAAATGATACGTTCCACATCATTACGAAATATCGTACTCATTATCTATGAAACAAGAATTAATCTAATGAAATCTAATCTAATCATATTATATTGATGACTAGCCATGAAGAGTCATGAATTACCGAAGTTTTTGCCAATACCAGTATCCAAATCTAATCTTGAAAATAAAAGACGACAGTTTTTGTAATAAACCGGGACTTCTATGAAGACCCTTTCGTCCCTGTTAACTAACCACGAAAGATGTCTGATATACCTGTAACCTCCCCCTCACTTGTCGACCTTAATGACAGTGAAAAATTAAACCGCGTGCATCTAATGGAAATTTGGGAAAAGCAATCGTCACCGAAGTTAATTTGTCCGTAAAGAGGGAGGAAAGGGTTATATCTGAATGAAAGCAAAAATGCAAATGAAACTGGTGGAAATTAATTTTGAAAATTAGGTCAGGAGTCCACTACACGCAACAAGCGTCTACACGGGTAGCAGGGGTTGTGTGGCGTGGGCTGGGCGTTTTTATTTTAGGTTAGATAGCCTTGGGCAAGTACAGAAGGGGCAACAGCCTCAACGGGTGCGGGGCAAAGTCAGGACATGCGGGGACCAAGCAGCAATCGGTATTGTAATTGTCAACTGTCGAAGCTGCGTTGGTAAAGTACCAGAACTTCAAGCGCTGATAGAAAGCACCGAAGCAGAAATCGTTATAGGTACAGAAAGCTGGCTTAAGCCAGAGATAAATTCAGCCGAAATTTTTACAAAGGTACAGACGGTGTTTAGAAAGGATAGATTACATGCAACCGGTGGTGGAGTGTTCGTCGCTGTTAGTAGTAGTTTATCCTGTAGTGAAGTAGAAGTGGATAGTTCCTGTGAATTATTATGGGTGGAGGTTACACTCAACAACTGAGCTAGGTTAATAATTGGCTCCTTTTACCGACCTCCCGACTCAGCAGCATTAGTGGCAGAACAACTGAGAGAAAATTTGGAATACATTTCACATAAATTTTCTCGGCATGTTATAGTCTTAGGTGGAGATTTCAATTTACCAGATATAGACTGGGACACTCAGATGTTTAGGACGGGTGGTAGGTACAGAGCATCGAGTGACATTATACTGAGTGCACTATCCGAAAATTACCTCGAGCAATTAAACAGAGAACCGACTCGTGGAGATAACATCTTGGACCTACTGATAACAAACAGAACCGAACTTTTCGACTCTGTATGTACAGAACAGGGAATCAGTGATCATAAGGCCGTTGCAGCATCCCTGAATATGGAAGTAAATAGGAATATAAAAAAAAGGAGGAAGGTTTATCTGTTTAGCAAGAGTAATGGAAGGCAGATTTCAGACTACCTAACAGATCAAAACGAAAATTTCTGTTCCGACACTGACAATGTTGAGTGTTTATGGAAAAAGTTCAAGGCAATAGTAAAATGCGTTTTAGACAGGTACGTGCCGAGTAAAACTGTGAGGGACGGGAAAAACCCACCGTGGTACAACAACAAAGTTAGGAAACTACTGCGAAAGCAAAGAGAGCTTCACTGCAAGTTTAAACGCAGCCAAAACCTCTCAGACAAACAGAAGCTAAACGATGTCAAAGTTAGCGTAAGGAGGGCTATGCGTGAAGCGTTCAGTGAATTCGAAAGTAAAATTCTATGTACCGACTTGACAGAAAATCCTAGGAAGTTCTGGTCTTACGTTAAATCAGTAAGTGGCTCGAAACAGCATATCCAGACACTCCGGGATGATGATGGCATTGAAACAGAGGATGACACGCGTAAAGCTGAAATACTAAACACCTTTTTCCAAAGCTGATTCACATAGGAAGAGCGCACTGCAGTTCCTTCTCTAAATACTCGCACAAACCAAAAAATGGCTGACATCGAAATAAGTGTCCATGGAATAGAAAAGCAACTGAAATCACTCAATAGAGGAAAGTCCACTGGACCTGACGGGATACCAATTCGATTCTACACAGAGTACGCAAAAGAACTTGCCCCCCTTCTAACAGCCGTGTACCGCAAGTCTCTAGAGGAACGGAGGGTTCCAAATGATTGGAAAAGAGCACAGGTAGTTCCAGTCTTCAGGAAGGGTCGTCGAGCAGATGCGCAAAACTATAGACCTATATCTCTGACGTCGATCTGTTGTAGAATTTTAGGACATGTTTCTTGCTTGAGTATCATGTCGTTTTTGGAATCCCAGAATCTACTATGTAGGAATCAACATGGATTCCGGAAACAGCGATCGTGTGAGACCCAACTCGCTTTATTTGTTCATGAGACCCAGAAAATATTAGATACAGGCTCCCAGGTAGATGCTATTTTTCTTGACTTCCGGAAGGCGTTCGATACAGTTCCGCACTGTCGCCTGATAAACAAAGTAAGAGCCTACGGAAGATCAGACCAGCTGTGTGGCTGGGTGGAAGAGTTTTTAGCAAACAGAACACAGCATGTTGTTATCAATGGAGAGACGTCTACAGACGTTAAAGTAACCTCTGGCGTGCCACAGGGGAGTGTTATGGGACCATTGCTTTTCACAATATATACAAATGACCTAGTAGATAGTGTCGGAAGTTCCATGCGGCTTTTCGCGGATGATGCTGTAGTATACAGAGAAGTTGCAGCATTAGAAAATTGTAGCGAAATGCAGGAAGATCTGCAGCGGATAGGCACTTGGTGCAGGGAGTGGCAACTGTCCCTTAACATAGACAAATGTAATGTATTGCGAATACATAGAAAGAAGGATCCTTTATTGTATGATTATATGATAGCGGAACAAACACTGGTAGCAGTTACTTCTGTAAAATATCTGGGAGTATGCGTGCGGAACGATTTGAAGTGGAATGACCATATAAAATTAATTGTTTGTAAGGCGGGTACCAGGTTGAGATTCATTGGGAGAGTGCTTATAAAATGTAGTCCATCAACAAAGGAGGTGGCTTACAAAACACTCGTTCGACCTATACTTGAGTATTGCTCATCAGTGTGGGATCCGTACCAGATCGGTTTGACGGAGGAGATAGAGAAGATCCAAAGAAGAGCGGCGCGTTTCGTGGCAGGGTTATTTGGTAACCGTGATAGCGTTACGGAGATGTTTAATAAACTCAAGTGGCAGACTCTGCATGAGAGGCGCTCTGCATCGCGGTGTAGCTTGCTCGCCAGGTTTCGAGAGGGTGCGTTTCTGGATGAGGTATCGAATATATTGCTTCCCCCTACTTATACCTCCCGAGGAGATCACGAATGTAAAATTAGAGAGATTAGAGCGCGCACGGAGGCTTTCAGACAGTCGTTCTTCCCGCGAACCATACGCGACTGGAACAGGAAAGGGAGGTAATGACAGTGGCACGTAAAGTGCCCTCCGCCACACACCGTTGGGTGGCTTGCGGAGTATAAATGTAAATGTAAATGTAGAAATGTGCGGCCGTTACGTTAACGAAAAGAAAGGTTATTGCACATACAGTTAGCACTAGAAGCGTGACAACTGAAGGCTGACACGTGTAGTGTGAAAACTGAATGTTTGTCAGAAGTAATAAATTTCGCTACACTCTGACTTAAATTAGCAAAAGAATGAATAAAACCGGAAAACTGAAAGTTAATTTAGTGACTGAAATTAATAGGGTGCTTTGTTTCTGATGCACATCGAAATTCAGTAAAATACGATTAGTCTTGGGCTACCTCAACAATCATTTCAAAAGCTACTTGAATCTACGCAATTTAGAAACAAGAGATTTAACTTTGAACTTGAATTAAATGATTCTGAACAATTAACAATAGTAAAATTTAGTACGTACCAAGCTGAGCTGCAGTCACAGGTAAGCTAAAATATGGTAACAAAACTCGCACTCTTAATTTGTGCTTGTGTGATCTAAATATTGTAGCCCGCTGTGAATACCTTAACTGAAATTTGAAATCAAAGCAGTGAAATGGAATGATATTACTTTAATGCTGGCGTTTGAATTTCAACGACACTCGGGATCATTTTGGAAAAGGAAGGGACCCTGCTTGGTAATACAATTGGGACAATGAACAACAAAGGTTCATGCTAAGTTGATGTAGTTTTGAGGCAAATTTTAAAAGTTTGAAAAGCTGAAGCTGCCATACAGTTCTAAAACTTTACGTGCTTCCAGTTTTTTTTGCTGGTTGATTGAAGGTTTGAAGCCGTCGATAGAGGAGGTGGCGACAGTCACTCATTGTCGGCCGTCGCTGTTGCAGAAGCTGGATGTTGGCGCGCCTCCTTCTCGACATGGTCACCAGGCGAAACGGGCTCTTGATGTGCGCCAGCTAATGCTTCCCGTCCGCGATATCGTCTCAGAAACTATCATAGCATGTCGAGCGCTATTACATGCTGCCAAACCCCGAAGGCGCGGCAACTCGCGGAGCGTCACTCAACACACCTGCTCCACTGCACCACCCCAGCCAAACTCTCCTCTGCCCGCGCTCAACACGGCCGAGTTCACACTACCAAAGATCCTCCACACGACCTATCGATGTATTCGTTCGATAGCATAGTTTTCCCTAGGCAAGACCCAGCGTAAAAATACAAATAATATTTACAAAACAAACCAATTATACATCGACATAAATGCATAAATAAATATATATATACGAAGAGTAAAATAATTACAATATATAAAGACACAGAAATGTCATATCTTCAGGTAACAAAATAAGGAAAAAAATTTATAGTACAATAGATGGAAATAGGAGGATATGCATTTTCGGCGTTACATACCTCTATTCTGAAGTAACAAAGTGTGCATGCATTTAAAGATGAAGTGCATGGTGTGAAGTTCTGTGTCGGAGATACCAATCCATCACCTACTCGGATTGTTAATGTAAAATCAAATGTTACGTATCGGTTTTTCTTACCAGCTGCTAGGTGCTTGACTCTGAAATAAGGATACAAACTTTTGTGCCCAAGCAACAATCGAACTGCTCACCTACCGTGCATCCCCGAATATAGCTTAAGTATCAGTTGCTTACTCACCAATAGTAAGATGTGTGCGTGTTTGACCAGAAATAACGACACCTATTGCGATTGTTGGCAACACATGGACAGACATTAAAAATGCGCTTTAATTTTCACTAAGATGCCGGTGTGCACGTGATAGGGCCTGAAATGAAATTATGAATAATTTTGTACTGGATCAGGATTCTGACCCATATTCTTACCTTTGGAGGAGACCTAGAGAAGACTGCAGTCTTGAGAAAAGGAACAAAATGATTGAACTATACTGTTCCGAGAGATTCAGATCCTCAAAAGAGGAGATACGAATTCGAATCACAGTCCAACACCAAATTTTTCAACGCCTCTGGTTCTATCAAGTACAAGTAAAGTAAGAGCCCTGTTCCTTTAAATGGCTATAGGTTCATCAAATAAAATAAAATTTTCTAATGTAACCAAGTTTACTGGCGACTGTATTTCTGTTTACCATGACTTCCGCTATGTCATTTCCCAACGTAAACCGGCTCGGCCCTGTTGGTGATGAAGGAATGTGATGTTTAATGCGGATTCTCGATTATAACGTCTTTCTCTTGATGTTACCGGGGGTAAAGTAAATCTGTTTGTGCCTCTTAAAAGTAAATGCCTGAACCCTTGCATTCCACCTGTGATAGTTCGTTTCGCCAGACCATTGTGGCCACATTTACCAGCCCCAGGAGTGTGCTGTAACAGGTGATGTGCTTAGCTTACAAAATTAGTCACGGTGCAAAAACGCGAGACTATTAAATGGTTAAGTAGAAGCAACCTTCTGAAGCGGAGATTATGCTATTCTCATGTCAGCAGGATGTAAAGACTCTTCTAGGCATCATAGGCTCGATGTGAAGCCGTTTTGAAATTTTCACAAATTCAGCAAATTTCTTAGTTCGAGAAAATCGACTGGGAAGTGTGAAGGTACCGGATAATTCGATTATTAGCGTCGTTATTACTATCATTTTCTTCATACCACTGCTGGAACACTGTACTTAAAGATCGTTTGATGCCTTTTGGTCATTATAGAAGTAGTTTCCCAAGAACAGGTTCTTTCCCTGTCTACGGAATCCTTTTCATGTTAATATCAAACATAAGTAATAACTCGTTGATTACATTAAAACTAAAGTAATTGATGAAGACGTTACTTGATAACAAAAACGCGCTGCCTTTCTTCATTTACTTGCTTCTAGAAATGGCTATCGAGTACTGCCAAACCAAAAAACAAGAGATCTTACTGCCTTCCGATATACGTCGCTGTCAGTTCTTCCATATGATTTGGTCGACATAACCTGATTGAAGTTGTGTATGACAGACAAAGTTTTAGAAAATCAATTGTTTTCCTTTACAATAAACAGAAAGATTTTCATTGTAAGCTATCCAAGTACAAAATTTTCGCAATATTAGTTCAAATTTAATATTCGCTTCTATAATGTAGGAAAGTATTTCACAGTTGCAAAACTCGCAGCCAACTCATTGAGCTTTCACTTAAACGCTGACCATAAATTCTAACTCAAAGTGACACTAGATTAAGTAACCTAATGTAGCGAAGACTGTTTGCCAGTGCTCTTTCTCACCGGAAAATACGCAATTCACTCATTAGGCTCCATAAGTACACTGTAACAGTAATTTCTGTGTGTATGCAATGCCTACGGATTAGAATTTAGTGGTGCTCTCTCTTCCACTTCTGTATACAATATGCCTGACCTAAACTGGGCAGTGCAACATCATACTGACAACAGTAATGTACTTATACTGACAACCTGACTTCGTTTTACCTGATTTTGTAATAATTTAAATAAAACAACATGACCTTTCAGTGGGAGACATTTCGTCCCCCTTTTCCTTCCGTGAAATTTGTCACTAAGCTTTTTGCCTTCCAACCAGTGAAATGCGGTAGAGTACGGCCGGTAAATGATTCACAAACCACGATTTAGTGCCGTTATGGCTCTGAGCACTATGGGACTTAACAGCTGTGGTCATCAGTCCCCTAGAACTTAGAACTACTTAAACCTAACTAACCTAAGGACATCACACACATCCATGCCCGAGGCAGGATTCGAACCTGCGACCGCAGCAGTCGCGTGGTTCCGGACTGCGCGCCTAGATTTAGTGCCGTTAAGACGATTTATTTAAACGTCACAAGACTGCACATAGGTGCAATCGATTTCGAGGTGCAAAGTGTTTGTTATTTTACTTTTGTGACAGGTGGGAATAAGTGATTTCCAAAGACTTTTTATTGTACTGAAATAATCTTTTGTCACAAAGTAACAAGGTAAGTGTTTTATTCGTATCTAATTTGTAGGAAACTGTAATCGTGATGGAAGATTATACACCTGAATGTTTGACACAACTGGTAGGAGAAAACGCTGCATATTAACCAAACCCCGCGCCTCCTCTCCGTATCCTCCTATGACACGAGCACGAGATTCTCCTCGCATACCGCTACAGAGCTATTCCTAGCACATCTGAGAATTGGCAACATCGTCACAAACATTAGGCAACACTGTGACAGGGCAATCACTTCCGCGTATGGTACTGAATTGACTCGCTAAATTCACTTGATATTCCCTCTCCATTTGAATGACTCGTGCTATATAATCCTGAGACAGACAATACAGTTTTTTGGCTAAAGAAATGCTATTCTTCACATAAGTGACAACTTTTATTATCTTTCACGATGCGTTATGACGCTGAGCGACCAATACCATGATGAGAGCGGCGTACAGGCAGCAGTGTGTCCCTAGCCCGGTGGTACCACCCGTGTCTCGGGTCAGAACGGCTCAATCAGTCGTCAGTGCTAACCGTGGTAGGGGCCAGCGTGTGAGAGCTTTTTTTCTGATGTATTTTATGGAGCTGCGAATTTCCAGAAAACATTCTGTATCGAAATCGGAAGAAAACCTTTACACATCAAATCCTCTTGGTAGTTCGACTCAGTAAGTTGTGTTAATGGTCATAGATCTTGGCTCTGTGACAGCCAAGCTGCTTCGCAATACCAGCGTCTCTGAAGAAATTCGAATCGACCATCATCGATACGAATTTCAATATCGTTCTTCACTTAAGACTCACATACCATGGTGATAAGTACGAAGGAAATGAACCTCTTGATTACTATAGGGCCTCTATGCTAAATTTCCACAGTAGCAATTGGGAACTCCCTGCAGACATTTGCTAACAGCGGCTCTAGCAACTTACTTTTTCTCTGCGTAGCTTCAAATATGGGCAATTTTGTCGCCTTCAATCCAATTGAATATTTTAAATATCACTTGTAAACAGCGTTCACTTGTCCATTAATTAAGGTTCAAATGGCTCTGAGCACTATGGGACTCAACTGCTGCGGTCATTAGTCCCCTAGAACTTAGAACTAGTTAAACCTAACTAACCTAAGGACATCACAAACATCCATGCCCGAGGCAGGATTCGAACCTGCGACCGTAGCGGTCTTGCGGTTCCAGACTGCAGCGCCTTTAACCGCACGGCCACTTCGGCCGGCCATTAATTAAGGTATAGACCTCAAAACAAGCAGTTTGCCTGAGTAGCTATAGAGCAGGTTCTGATAGGTATTGACACAATCTTTAGCATCCATTTGCCATAGAGAATCAAAGAAAGAAACCAAACACATTACATTGCATTTACTCTCTGTGCCTTGACTAACACATATCAATCCATGACAATAATAAATTATTTGAGGAACCTCCCGTGAAAGGAAAAAGAACAGAATGTGACGCTTTAATTGAAGTGCACTGGATCAGAAACAATGAAATTAATTCTGTGCCACAGTGATGTATTGCATTCTAGTATAATAAAATAATCATCAAATAAAAACGGTTTTGTGTCTCCTTTGCTATAAAGAGTGAAACACGAATCGTAGACAGATTTTATGGGTCACCACTCAACAACATTAAAGCATTTTACATGGTCGAGAGTGAAGAGTGGAGCAGACGTTGTCGGCAAACGGCGAGGCAATGCAGTGCCTCAGCCCCCGCCGGTAGGCAGTAAACGGGTCCCAGAGAACTCAGACGCATGTGGTGTTCAGAGGCAGATGGTCGGCAAAGAAATCTTTCGCTAAAACATTGTTGGACCAAACTATTATTACCAGTGTGACAGAAAGCGAAATCTATTGTAGATTCTCTTGAATTGCACTCATAGCTTCAGCACCAAGAGGAAAGGGGCGATAAAAACTTTGTCGACGTGTGCTTTTAGTTAACAGACGTCGTATTAGCTAGTCTCGCGTTTTACCTCAATACTACGGTCGTAGTCAAGAATAAAGTACTAAGACTGAAGTCAAGACTTCCTCTGGGATGTGCCGCAGTCTACAATGTTGCCAGATCGAGCATATTGCCGGACATAGGATACTGAGAGGAGCACAACTGTATTGGAAATGTCGTGTGGCTAGGGCCTCCCGTCGGGTAGACCGTTCGCCTGGTGCAGGTCTTTCGATTTGACGCCACTTCGGCGACCTGCGCGTCGATGAGGATGAAATGATGATGATGATTAGGACAACACAACACCCAGTCCCTGAGCGGAGAAAATCTCCGACCCAGCCGGGAATCGAACCCGGGCCCTTAGGATTGACAGTCTGTCACGCTGACCACTCAGCTGCCGGGGCGAACACAACTGTATTGCCCACCTTACGTGAAAGACTCGGTGGTCAATTTATTGCTCTAAGACTGTATCTACAACACATATTGCACGGTGAAGACCCAGAAGAATTAAAAAACAAAAGTAGTTTATGAGAGCAACGTTAACTATAGTGTTCGATATATTCATAGTATTGTATACGCGTGTGTAAATGCCTTCCAATTCCCACTCAAGGAAAACAAGGATACAGAGTCTAGCTTCAATATTATAAATTCGCCTCAGTTTTCGGATGAAATCAGAATTAAGTTGATAATCATTTTGAATATTTAGCAGTACTGTACCCATTGGTGTTAAACCCGTTTTCAACCAGTGATTCCCACAGCTATAGGAACACTACTTGTGATACCTCATAGACAAAATACTTACTCAGTGCTATCAGACGAAAAGATCAATCTGAAACAAACTGTGGGAAGTTTGTTTTACAACCTTCGTACCTGGATAATGACCTTTTTCCTATTTGAGATGTGTGTGAACGTTGCTGCTTGAAATGATTTAAGACGAAACTAAATTCCTTCTGCTAAGACAATGTTTAAAGAAATTGTCTTAACGGCACTAAATCGTGGTTTGTGAATCGTTTACCGGCCGTACTCTGCCACATTTCGCTGGCTTAAAAACAAAAAGCTTACTGACAAATTTCCAAGAAGGAAAAGAGGGACGAAATGTCTCCCACTGAAAGGTCAGGTTGTTTTATTTAAATGATTACAAAATCAGGTAAAACGAACAGTCAGGTTGTCAGCATAAGCACATTACTGTTGTAAGTATGATTTTGCACTGCCCAGGGCCTTTAATGACAAAGGGTCCGTTTAAGTCAGGCATATTGTATACAGAAGTGGAAGAGAAAGCACCAGTAATTCTGATCCATATGCATTGCATACACACAGAAATTACTGTTACAGTGTACTTATGGAGCCCAATGACTGAATTGCGTATATCCCGGTGAGAAAGATCACTGGCAAACACTCTTCGCTACATTACGTTACTTAACTGGTGTCACTCTGAGCTAGAATTTATGGTCAGCCACTAAGTGTAAGATCAATGAGTCGGATGCGAGTTTTGCAACAGTGAAAAACTTTCCTGCATTATAGAAGCGAATATTAAATTTGAACTACTGTTGCGAAAATTTTTTACTTGAATAGCTTAGAATGAAAACCTTTCTGTTTACTGCAAAGGAAAAGAATTGATTTTCTAAAACATTGTCTGTCATACACAACTTGAAACAGGTCATGTCGACCAAATCATATGGAAGAACTGACGGCGACGTATATCGGAAGGTAGTAAGATCTCTTTGCCTTTTGGCAACACAAACACACACACTTTTTTTTTTATTTGTTTGTTGTGCTCGACTATCGGCGAGGCACGAAAACGTCTATGAATGAATTTCTTAGTTTCGAGTACACTTACGAAAGAAATATAAAAACAACTATGAGAGTTACTGATTTATGATGCTTAGTTTGCAGTCAGTTCTGGGTATTATTAGTAACTACGCTCCACTCCCTAAACCTAGTTACAGAAATGCGTATTCCAGGCCGTAGCAGCCGCAACTTGGAGACACCAGCTATGGTCACTTCCCAGCCCGCTGTAAGATCACATCGGTTCGTCTTCTTCCTGCTGGTATTGTAACTGAGATTTGGCAACAAGGCAATGTATGTTTGCCAACTCTGTGATCGACGAGTTACTTCCTGGTGCGCACGGAATTAAGCCTCGAAGTTCACTTGATTTTACCTGTCATTTCCATTGAATAATCTGAGTTATTATCGCTTGAGGTGTAACAAAAGATTGTAAATTTACGGTTTTCAGCCCAGGAAAGTCGTTGCACGTGGAAATCACAAGTAATCTCGTCCTTCAAATAGCGGTTTACGAGTTCTAGCCAATATTGGTCTCGTAAGAGGAAGCTAAGACACGTACTTCTTCGCCAGCCCTGTGGTAACGTGCTGACCTGTGAAAAGGCGTTTGGTATGGTTCGCAGTTCCAGTCTCACTGAGTATAGCGTTTTTATCCCTTCTGTGCAAGAGCTACAAGCAGTCAGATCAAACATCGATAAGGAAATCGCAAAATAATACTTTCGGATAATAGTGCAATGGTGAAAAACTTACAATGCTGCACAACAGGTAACGCCTCTTTCCGCTGCTGTCAAGCATATTTTGGGTTTCTAGGAATACATAACTTTATTTATGAAATGCCACATTTGCATACCTCTTGAGTATGACACAGCATACCAATTAAACACAGACTCAATCAAAATCTAAGTGAGTAGTATTTTACCAATTCGTGACGATAGAGGCACGCTTGTGTACAGATACTCAGTTTTATTAAAACAGACTTTCGTCGTATGGTTATTGTGGGTAGTTTTATTTCATTTTTTATAATACAGTTCACAATTTTCTTAAGGTTTCCTTGTTAAAACAATTGTAAACATGAGAGAGAAATTAATCATCAACGATATATGCGAATTCTCTTATGTTATCTATAACAGTCTGAAAATGAACATGCAGTTTATTGATTACATGCATGTACAAAACTTGTTCAGAGTTAAAGCTGTCAAACAAGGTTTGAAGAAGAATAAAATGCCACTACCAGACGGCAGCTCACGTGGAAAATACTTTTCCGATGTATTTTGGCACGAAGCGCTCTACCCATACATAATACAAAAGTTTCGACATAATTCTACTGTCTGGCTGTGTATTAAACCTGAAATGAACAAACTGTCACAGAAGTTAGCCCTTTTTCCACATGCGACTATTTCGGGTTGAGAAGTGAAGGAAACTATGTTACAAGTTCCATTAGATTGATAATTTTAGCAGACAGCAGAATAGCGTTTTAAAAGTTATAGCATCTTATCTACCGGGCGCGATGCTTACCATTACGCCACTAGCTGACACGTACCGGTAATAACTGCAGAAGTCAAGAACAATTCCTCCAGAACTTCTGCATTCCACAGCGCTGTAGGATAATGCATATCGCCAAGTCAATACTTATGAGAGACAAACAGTTACACCTTTTCTTTTGCACTGCACGGCGTTTTCAACAAACCGATAGCGCAATAGAGTAGCTCAAGTGGAAAGGAACACTTCTTATTTTGCCGGCCGAAGTGGCCGTGCGGTTAAAGGCGCTGCAGTCTGGAACCGTAAGACCGCTACGGTCGCAGGTTCGAATCCTGCCTCGGGCATGGATGTTTGTGATGTCCTTAGGTTAGTTAGGTTTAACTAGTTCTAAGTTCTAGGGGACTAATGACCTCAGCAGTTGAGTCCCATAGTGCTCAGAGCCAACACTTCTTATTTTAATTTCTGCATCCTACACTGTTGGCAGTTCTGTGTTGGTGGCAGTTACGTGATTTTATTTTGGTGATTACAAAATAAAGATGAATGCATGCACTGGGTAGCCGAGGCAGCTAGTTCATGGTGATTCGTTCAACCAAGTAAATGAATTTACTGAACATGCTGCAAATTGACTCAGGGAACCTGTGTGTCAGAATTCTCAGCCAGTGTGGTACAACGGCGTTATGATAGAAAAATGAGCCCCCTGAGATGAGGAGTTTGTGGTTTGTTCGGCTGATGATGGGTTCATATATCTATGGTCTGTGTTCGATACCAACTTTGGTCAATGATTTTAGATAGGGAGAGACAGATTCCATTCTATTCTGGTTACACCAAGTGGAGAAGATATAATGGCATTGTGGTCTGAAATTCACATTAAAAATGATATTCCTTCTCTACCAAGTAGACGTTAGGTTGAGCCACAATAAAGTCTGGAGTGGCGACATGTAGAAACTCTATCACCAGTAACCTTAATTATACTAGTTATTTATTTCTAGTGACGAAACAAACGCTATGTAGGCTCACAGGACACTTACTCCATCTTTTATCTGAGCTTCTGTATGTCGATAAAATTGGTTCTGAACTGTGAATCCAACTCAGACGGCCCTTAACGCGGAATTTGATCCCTTCGTGACAATACAGCTCGGCTACAGTTTGTTGTATGTTCAAAACTCCAGATTCCTCAACATCTCCACATATTGCGCGTGAATGGGTTCGAATCCTGGCCCAGCACTAAAGATTTCATTATCTATTATCAAGCTCTAGTATGAGAACACTTATCTGTTGCTGAATAATAATTTAGATTTTTAATGTATTTTCATTCGTTGTCAACACTAACGATATTGACGGTTTTGACTCCCAGTGAGACACAGAACTATTTGCGGGATCACTGTAAGTTGAAGATGTTATTCCGAGCTGCTGGTGGAGAAAAATTCGGTAGCTGACGTCTCTTTGTGTGTAGTCAACAACGATATGCGTGGAGCTCTATTCCCAGTCAGCATTTAACTCTTGATCATATTATTTCTACTTCAAACATGCTCACATGTCGCTGCTGGTGTAACAAACCCACATTTAACGTTCGTTTTCTCTAGAATATAACAGTGGTAGGTGCTGGGTTGGAGTCCTGGGAAGGAAAAAATTAATGTTTTGCCTCGTCATTTCAGTTAAAACATCTAGCTACTGCCGAGAATATCCGATATCTCACAGTTGATTCTGCTTCGATATCTATCTTATTAGGTTCTGGGTTCGAAACCCTGTCCAACACAAAGCTTTACCTCACGGCATTTCAAGTAAGTTACTTGTTAAGAAGCAATATTTAACATCTCTCGTAGTTCGTTAACAGGGATAATAGGTGCTGGGTAGGAATACGGGTCCGTTAAAAATGTTTGCGGTATGTAATTTAAAGTTGATATTTGCTAACTGATACTGTCTAAAAGGCAAGGTATATCACTCTCTGTATGCCTAATGAGGAATGACTGTTAGTTTCCGTCAGTCACGAAATCTTTGCTTGGTCTGCATGACCTGAGTTTGAATCCATATGTAGAACGAGACGGTTCGTCGTGTCATTTGATGTTCATAAATATTCTCAACTAGCTGCTCGTGAATAACTTAAATTTTTAACGTCATTTTGTGTTAAATAATAAGTACAGTATGTTACTTTGAAGAGGAAATCATGAATACGACGAACTTACTACGTGCGTTACCTATCTGACGTTATAATGAGAGTGGTAAAATTTCAGGTACGTCATTTATTGTAATAAATGTGAGCTTAAAAGCCTTAAGGACAGTCTTACCTGTGATAAGGTGTTCCCTGATATTTGTAGAATCGTAGTATTACTTTACATCTTGAGTTATTGCGATACAGAGCAGTGTTTTCTAGTGGTGACTTGCTGGAACCATTTTCAATAGTCAAACGACTGTACCAAGGAGTGATTAGAGGACCTGCTAGACAGCTGCATTGTGTGGGTTGGAAGCGAATCAGGCGAAATGCAATTCAGGTCGTTCTGATACTTTTGAGCATGACTGTACATTTGTGTAGATGTGTCTTGTGATCTGTGGCGCAAGTCCAACAGAACACCACGCCTAAATTCCTTGATATTTAGTCGTATTTAGGACTTTCCCGGTTTTACTGACTTATCGTGTAACCGTAGTTTAAGGATTTATTTAGTACTCTTGTAGATGACCCCACACTTCTCATTATTTAGGGTCAAATGCCAATTTTCGCTCCATACAGATATCTTATGCAAATCGTTTTGCAATTAATTTTAATCTTCTGATGACTTTACTAGACGATAAATGACAGAATCATCTGCAAATAACCTAAGACGACTGCTTAGATTGTCTCCTAAATCGTTTATTTAGATAAGGAACAACAGAGGGCCTATAACGCTACCTTGGGGATCGCCCGAAATCACTTCTGTTTTACTCGACGGCAGGAAATCACGAATCCAGTCGCATAACTGAGACGATAGAGGACCCAGTTTGATTACAAGCCGTTTGTGAGGTACGGCGTCAAAAGCCTTCTGCAATTCTAGAATTAGGGAATCCTTTCTCGACAGCAGTCCAACAGTTAGGTTGAGTAAAGAGCTATTTGTGTTTCAGGAGAACAGTGTTTTCTAAATTCGTAGTGATTATGTGTTAATAGACCGTTCTCTTCGAGATAATTCAAAATGTTGGAAAACAGTTTATGTTCCAAAAACCTTCTACATATCGACGTTAATGACACGGGCCTTCTATTGCCGTTCTTGAATATTGGTATGACCTGTGAAACTTTCCAGTCGTTAGGTAAGAATCTTTCGTCGAGCGAACGGTTGTATATGATTGTTAAGTATGGAGCTATTGCGTCAGCATACTATGAAAAGAACATAATTGGTACACAGTCTGGATCGGAAGACTTGCTTTTATAGAGTGATTTAAGTTGGTTCACTACTGTCTTCTAAGTCACTCATGTTGGTAGCTGTTCTTGAGTCGAATTCTGAAATATTTATCTCGACTTCTTTGGTAAAAGAATTTGGAAGGCTGTGTTTAGTAACTCTGCTTCAGCAGCATGGTCATGGATAGCATTTCGATTGTTATCGTGCAGAGAACCATTGGTTGTCCCATGCCGCTAGTATACTTTACATATGACCGGAGTCTCTTTTTATTGTCTTTCAGGTTTCGAGAAAAAGTTTCGTTGTGGAAACTGTTATCAGCATCTCATTTTGATTATCCGAGCCAAAATTCAAGTTTCTTTAAGAGATCGCCAATCTTGGGGGTTCTGCGTTCGTTTAAATGTGGTATGAGGTTTTCTTTGTTTCTACACCAGCGTTAATTCCTGCTTTTTTGCATCATGGGGTGTCAGATCCGTTGTTTTTTTAACTTATTTGGTATAAATCTTTGTTACTGACGATACTATTTCCTTGTATTCGAGGCACAACTGGTGTACACTTACATGGTTAATTTGGTAGAGGTGGAGATTGTCTCTTAGTAAGGGGTCAAGCGAATCTTATCTCCTTTTTTAAAAGATATATTTTCTGTTTTTGTTTTTGTGGATTTGGGAGTTGTAGTATCCAGCCTCGCTACGCCCCTCGTTCTGACCGATGCTGAGGTTCTATTTCAGTACAGTTGGAGAGCCTCTGCAATGCTATTAGAGCTTAACAAATATACCATGTGGGCTGAGGCGTGAGTAGGAGGCCTTCGAGGATAGTCGGTGCAGTTGTGAGTTGTGCAAAAGCCATTGTGCCAGGGTGGTGTAGTGATGAGCGCATCCACCTTGTAAGCAAAGTTATCTGTCCAACCAACTCCATAACCTACCTTGATTTTCCGGAGCGACGTGGGTAGTATTGAGGCCGTTGTCAAACCACTTTCCAGTTTCCCTTTAAAAGGCAGCAGTCTATCAACCTTTGATATAATTTTGCGGGTTTATAATGTTCTGCAGAGTGCGTTTCGTCTGATTGTGTTTTCTGATTTTGTTTTCCACTCGAGGGAGGTAGATCACTATGCGAACCAAGAGTATGTTTTTATTTTCATCAGATCCGATAGTTAGCATGCCATGTAACTGTAACCATCTGTCCTAAGCATGGATGACTGATGGATTGAATGAATTTGGGTGTAAACGTAAACGCAGGTAACTTGATGAATTAACGTAGTTTTTGTAAATACCACAACAATTTCTGATAACAAATATTTCTGTATTCAGTCACATGTGTCAGTTATTGTGATCATCTGCAGATTGACCTGTCTTCATGAAGGTCACAAACTAAACTAAACTTCGCCCGAACAGGTCATGGAAGCCCAACGGTACCGTCAATGTACCGCTCTCCCTGCTGTACATCAGTTTACGAGACCGGGGGCTCTACTTCTCAGTCAAGTAGCTCCATAGTTTACCTCACAAGGGCGTGAAAGTAACAGAGCAAGTAAATAAAATGTATAGCCTTATATTTGTTTAATTTGTTAACTTATTGAAGACAAATCATTCCGGAGATGATCATAATGATTGAAACCGGCAATTGAATAAATTCCCTCGAAGTTTTTTTTTTTTTTTTTTTTTTTTTTTTAGACGGGCGGGAGTCAGGCTGGATTTTTTACAGAAGCAAGCCACAATACAGTTACTAAGACGATCTGTGGTTAAAATTTCTGAGACTTTAGATGGCTTGGCACTGAAGGGAAAGTTGAGAATGTTAAGCCCTGTTTTGTTCAATAGTATGCTCGCAGCTAGGAAACGCCCCTATTATAGTGCAAAAAGTCATCAAACCAAACAATCTACTATTAATATTTAGACGTTTTGGATACTCCATAAACAAACGGCATCTTTCACTTTTTCTGATTACCTATATTTTAGATAACTTTGTATTATCCACTAAAAACAGAGCCATTAATCACAACTTATCATTCAAGGATCCTTCTGTACAAATATTAAGTAATGAGGGAAATGTTCACCAGTCACGAAGGGACATATGAAAAATATTGCCATGGTCGAAAAATATCTTAGATTAGGCCCCTTTTGGGATCCGTAAAAGATGATGTTGGCTTGTGCGGCGTAGGTGTCTACTGTATCCCATGCAGTTGTGGCATATCGTACATTAGGCAGACCATGAGGACTGTTGAGAACCAATATATAAAAGTATCGCACACTATTACAACAATCGAGCAATGCAGAATACTGCTTCGGTTCCGGTTATACTATGGTGTGTAACAACACTGATACTGGTGTGCACTTTCACCTATTACGGAAGAGTTAATAAGGAAACAGCTGAGATTACATTTTAAAATTACGGAGGTTTTGGCTTAAATTATGCTTGGGTTTCTGGTAACTGCCAGATTAAAAAAAAAAGAAAAAAGGTTCATCCTTCTTGCTCAGCCAATAGCTTTCAGTATTCGCTGTCGGTATGAGGTACGGCATTATGCTGATCGTAATCCTTGGTTATTTGGAGACACTAGTTGTTTACTCTGTGTGTGTGTGTGTGTGTGTTCCTGGATGTCTTATGGTTCTTTGGCAGCGTAGCTCCGTCTACCGAGGGTTTAAACATTCTTACACTGTGTTCTCTCAGTGGCTTGAAAATGACGGTGTGTTCATCTGTGAAAAATCGGCAGTTGTCGAAGATATGACATTGCTGCATCCCTTAAGTTGTTGAGAGCCACATTTAGTTTATGCAGAGTGCACTTAGTCATTACTATGTTCCACCACAATTAATTTACGGTTCGAATATTAAGCCAACTGTCCAGATTACTGGCTACACTAACCTGAGGTGATCGCGTTGTGTGTGAAATGGCACCACGTATCACAGCACTTGATGGTGTGCCCTTATGACGAATGCAATCTGGCAACGTAAGTTCTTCTCAAAGCCTCCACAGATACTGCTGTTACTGCACTGCACGCGAAACCGAGACCCATCTCAGTCGACAAAATGGTTCCACTCCTGCGTACAGGGTGTCCCAGCAATTTTTTTGATGAACTTCGAGGGGCTGTTGTGGTTGTCTTGAGGAAAAACTCGAGTACAAAAGCCCGTGTCCGGAAACGTCATTCAACGAAGCTATAGAGCGTCGAATTTATTGGCGCCGGCGCCTGCCGCTAAGTCACCACTGAAGCGCTATACGTGATATACGCTGACGGGCTGTACGTGGAGCGTCTCGCAATGTTCTTTGCTATTCACTCATTGCAAAGATCGCCAGTAAGGAAGATGGAGCTAGCTGTTGCATGGACAGGCATTTTCTCCCATGAATGCGATCCTCTGTTGCTTTTGTTGATGATTGTTTCACATTCTGTAACGTCGCGAGTCAATCCGCAATAGTGTTTTAATGCAGTACGGGCTCGTAGCTTTGGAACCGGTGGCGGTGACAGTAGCCTGTATCGGTACTAAATATTATTCAATTTTGATAAAACTTAATATGAATCCTTTTGTTATTAAAAAGAAGCTGGTTGCAAAATCTCAGCTTTCTGGCTGGGGTATTTTCAAAATTAGAGAAAATTACCTAAAATACTAAAAACCGACACTTAGGGAATTAAATTCAGCTTATCTTTTGGAACTCTCAGTGAGCAGAATTAATTAATTGAGATTTTCATATTAAAAAATTAATTTTCGTTTTCGTAATATAAAGTTCAGACAAAATTATTATGTGTGTCTTATGTCGTTGTGGGAGTAAATGAGAGTGAGTGACAGTGTGTATGTGGGACATACATTAAATTTCAAGATTAATTTTATGTGATTGCTACGGTCGCAGGTTCGAATCCTGCCTCGGGCATGGATGTGTGTGACGTCCTTAGGTTAGTTAGGTTCGAGTAGTTCTAAGTTCTAAGGGACTGATGACCTCAGATGTTAAGTCTCATATTGCTCAGAGCCATTTGAACATTTTGAGCTGATGACTTATGTCCAAGCGTACTTGTTTTTGTAAGAAGGCAGCGGGAATAGTTATTTGTAGAGTAATGTTTTCCTAAAGTTATCTCAAGATTAATTTTCGTTTAGATTCAATTAATAAAGATTATAGTAAAAATTTGCTCGTCGAAGTGACGGCAATGAATCTGATGTAGTGATTGGCCCAGAACAGTTTAGGCGCGAATATGATCTTGAAAGATCATTTGATCAACCAGTCAGAGTGAAGTCTTTCCCGCGCTCTAACAAGTAGTATATGCGCTGTGACTAATAGCATCGAGAGAGTTGTGGGCTAGATTTGGAGATGGGAAGGTCATGTTAAATGTGTTCGTCCGTAAAATGTGTAAGATGAAGAAATGTTTGGTCTTTCGCTTTCAGATGGATTTAAAATGGTAGCTTTTGTTGCTACGAACATTTGTAAAAGTTTGAGAGTCGTGGGATATTTTATTCGGGAGATTTACGCATGTGACTTGTTGGACTTAAAAAATTCCGCGTGGCGATGTTATGTGTTCTACTACAGAATACATTTGGCGAGCAATCTTTGTGAAAGAAACCCACTGAATGACAGATATAAGAAATCAAAGTTATGTGTAGAAATTGACTGTATATTGGAGTGATTATTCTCGGAATGGACTTAAGAAAATTCTGGCTGCTTTACGTGTGACATAAACTGGGAACTTGTAACAGCAGTTTTGCATACTAAATATGGGCTGATGACATGTTTAAGCAAAGAAAATAAAACTTACTTTTAGCAGATTTCCGAACTTTCAATGAAGATCAGAACTCCGTTTCCCCCCCTAAAATTTATTATAAATATTTACAGGAACAATCATAACGAGATTTACGCGGCCTCAGTAATTGTAATTATTAGGTTCTGTTTTCATCAACGCTGCTTTTTCATCACCTTGTAAATATCTAGGTTGCAGAGTGAAGGGACACAAAGCAGACGCCGATCTGAGGTAGGTGAATATCAATTTGCAGCTCGCTTCAGTGACAGTGATACTCAGAGACAGCTCCGTCGCAACTCGGGTATCCATGGGGAGTTTATTTTTCTAATGCACACCGAAAAGCATTGCAGATTTTAGAGGATTCCAAGAGGAAAATAAACTGCAGCTGGAAACCACCTTCGGAAACCGTCACCCAACAAGGCAACAGAGCATCACATTCATAAGAGACAAGATCTGGCTCTGCAGCAGCAACATCCCCACATGTGACTGTTGCAACCAGTCACGATCACTGAATTGTGACCTACATTGTGGGAAGTTGCGCATGCCACCTGTCAGCGTATGATGTCACGTTTGCTGCTGGCAGACGCTACTGCTCTGTAGCATCGTTTGATGACATTTCCGGACACGATTCTGTACGAATGAGGTATCAATCTTTCTGTCCCTTATGGCGTTGGTTGCATGAGACAACTGAGGTCCTGTATTATGCTGAGTAGAGCTCTCGTGAACCATTCGATTCCGTAGTCACATGACAGTGGAGGATATCAAGCAATATCGCGAAACATAGGTGGCGTTAGGCGCAGTTCACTGACAAGGGAACACCTTTGACCTCGAACGCTCAGAGCCGCATGAAATCATGCTTAGACTAACACTCGATCATAAAAACAACATTACTCTGTGTCATTCCCGAGCAAAATTTTGCGTTTTTCTGCTAGCGCCATCAGACGGTGGTATGTTGTAGCTGCACTAACAAGTGCTCGAGATGCGTGAATTGTATAGCCGCAATACGAATGTGTCCCTTGGAATGTTGACATGCGGATTACTGTGTAAAATGTATACAGTGATATGATGAAGAGAATTAATCCTACGATTGTGATCCAAATATTAGAAACAAAGTTGCGACGTGCTGGATATGGAAATGGAATCGGGGTCGTGGATTGAGAATTCGCGGACGTATTGCATGACATAATAATTCAGAAATACAATGGGGATGACAAAGAAATACATGACGTTACGCTGGATAGCCTGAAGGTGGCTGTTCAAGAAGTAATGACGTTCATCTCCAGAGCTACAGGAACAGTCCAGGCAGAGTGAATAAGAGATATCTCCTCCCAAACAGTCGAGGCTCAGTGTATTAGAAGATATTAATGACAGCATACAGGAGGACATGTATGAAGACTGTAATAATCGTGGCTTCAGTTTCTACAGCATATTACCAAGCCGCTATAAGTGTATTAAAAGTAAATCAAGTTGCAGATTAATACTAAACTACATGTCTATCACAAGGCGAGCGGGACCTCGTATCGAAGGAAACAGACTGTCAGAATCACAACAGAATCACAAAGTATAAAAAAGAATGTAATATCGTAATTTGGTAGAGCAAGGTCATATCGATCTACATTTCACTATTGGCATCTGCAAACGTGGGCACCAGAAGCGACAATTTCAAAGCTTCGGATTCTTTGCAGACAATGTTAAGGCTGAATATGGCATTTCATCCAAGCACATTGTTACGCATGTCACACTTCAGGACACATAAGATGGTAGTAGTTTACGTCAGAAGGCACGACAGTGGAGGAAATGAACATGTTTATGACAGAGCACGGTGTGGAGAAAGGAAACATGTGAAACATTGACCAGAGCCAATTCAAGTGCAAAATGTCTTCATCTTAAACACTGTCCCACAGAGGAGAGACAACTACAGCTAGTGTGTTGCAATCTGCACATAGCTCTACCCACAGCTACAGAAGTAATGTGGCTTTATTAATGACAGATAGACAGTGAAATAAGTTGAACATCTATTTTCAGGAGGCATGAGGCACTTTCGGCCTAAATATTTCAAAGAAATTTATACAACCTGCCCGCGAAACATTCATGCGGAGGCAAGAAAAAGTGGAAAATTGACTAAAGAACACATGAAACGTTTTCTAACTTTAGTCCTTGGTGAACATCTAATAAGCAAAAGAGAGTATTGCTTCGTGATTCCCGGTCATGTCATATAGATCGTATCCTTCTAGATGCAAGTTACCAAACAAAGTAGTCATGCTTAAGACATTGCCAACGAAAGCAACAAAATGTTGCCAACCCCTTGTTGTTTACTTATTTCGGCAATATAAGCTTTATTTCAGAAGGATTGTTGAATTTGTAAGACTACAATGTGCCAAACCACAAGTGAAGGCACATGATCCTTATTTCGTGAACGAATTTGGCTTCGTGATTTACAGTTGATTTTCTGCACCTAAGTACACGCCTATGTTTCAGTGTGCTTGCCGATAGCCAGGTTATGACAACGGCATATCTATATCATCATTTGAAAATGTAATTAGTATGGCTTTTGATAATGGACTGTTTGAATACGAAAGTGATTTTGAATGCAAGTACTTAGGTTTAATGGAGTGTACAAATTGTTTTCTTCCGCCTTGTTTGCAGCACTTCATAGAAATCCTACATCTACACTATGAGGACTAATATAAGCATTATCAGGTGCGTAGGATGTGTGTTTTACGCTATCATAGTTATTATAAGCAGAGGGTTTCCAGCACTGTTGATTGTAAATGTGATGATACGCTGACATCACTGAATTACGTATAATTTCCCCTCTGATATTGATATCTTCTTACGTCGTTTCTCTCTACTAAAATTTCACTTGTGGCACAATGCAGCATTTTCCGTGTGTATGACACAGAGGACATTTTTTTTGTTAGGATCGAGTGTTATACTAAGCATGGTTTTTTGCGGTTCCGAGCGCTCGTGGTCTAAGGTGTTCGTTGTTAGGGGATTTAATATGCGACTCGATAAGATATGCGATGCGACTCGGAATATGACGCAGAAGCAACACGCATCAGCATAGAGCATAGGAACGTAGTTGAAGTCACTTAACTGGTTTGCACTGGGATGACTGCTATACGACACTTACACATATCTCTGTCGTATCGCACGGCGCAACAATGATGCTAGTCGCTCAGGCAAACCTTGTCATAGGATACACGGCTTGGGAAATTTCAAGTCATCCGATGTGCCTCAAAAATGATTGATTTATGTAGCTGAAGCAAAGCTACATCCATCTCTAGAGCCACGGTAAAACTTTTACTATTCGGATGAAAAGTTAACAACCACTCTCTTGCAGTCTTTACCATTAGATTTTGAGGAAAATATTCGCAAAAAAATAAATCTTATTCTGCATCTTACAGTCTGACATCGTCGCTGTAGCTGTACTCTTTAGTCCGAAGACTGGTTAGATGCAGCTCTCCGTGCTACTCTATCTTGTGTGAGCCTCTTGATAGCCGTATAACTACTGCA
The DNA here is from genome assembly GCF_023864345.2 of Schistocerca serialis cubense. Taxonomy (NCBI): domain Eukaryota; kingdom Metazoa; phylum Arthropoda; class Insecta; order Orthoptera; family Acrididae; genus Schistocerca; species Schistocerca serialis. Next base: position 390,672,320 of record NC_064645.1, read on the forward strand.
AACTACGTCCTTTTGAATCTGCTTACTGTATTCATCTCTTGGTCTCCCTCGACGATTTTTTCGCCCCTCTCTTCTCTCCAGTAATAAACTGGTGATCCCCTGATGTCTCAGAATGTGTCCGATCAATCGATCCATTCTTTCAGTTAAAAATTACTTGTATCCCCAATTCTGTTCAGTACCTTCTCATTAGTTACGTGATCTACCCGTTTAATCTTCAGCATTCTCCTGTAGCACCACATTTCAGAAGCTTCTATTCTCTTTTCGTCTAAACTGTTTATCGTCGATTCTTCACTTCCATACATGACTACGCTACATACAAATATTTCCAGAAAAGACATCCTTACACTTAAATCTATATTTGATGTTAACAAATTTCTCTTCTGTAGGAACGTTTTTATTGCCATTGCAAGTCTACATTTTATACCCTCTCTAATTCGACCATCATCAGTCATTTTCCTACCCAAATAGCAAAAATCATCTACTACTTTCAGTGTCTCTCTTCCTAATATAATTCCCTCAGCATCGTCTAATTCAATTCTACTACATTCCATTGTTCTTGTTTTGGTTTGTTGATGTTCATCTTATATCCTCCTTTCAAGCCATTATCCATTCCGTTCAGTTGCTGTTCCAATCCTTTGCTCTCTCTGACAGAATCAAAATGTCATCGGCAAACCTTTATGTTTCTATTTCTTCTTCTTGGACTTCAATACCTATTCCAAATTTTTCTTTTGTTTCCTTTACTAATTGCTCAGTGCACAGATTGAATAACATCAGGGATAGACTACAACTTTGTCTCACCTCCTTCTCATCCATTGCTTCGCTTTCATGCCCCTCAGTACTTATAACTGCCATCTCGGTTTCTATACACTTTGTAAATAGTCATTCGCTCCCTGTCTTTTATCCCTGCCACTCTCAGAATTTCAAAGAGATTATTCCACTCAACACTGTCAAAAGTTCTCTCTAAGTCTAAAAATGCTACAGACGTAGATTTTCCGTTCTTCAGCCTATTTTATAAGAGAAGCCGTAACGTCAGTATTGCCTTGCGTATTCCCACATTTCTGCCGAATCCAAACTGATCTTTCCCGAGGACGGCCTCTACCAATTTTTCCATTCTTCTGTAAAGAATTCGTGTTAGTATTTTGCAACCATGGTTTATTAAAGTGATAGTTCGGTAATATTCACTCCTGTCAGCATCTGCTTTCCTTGGAATTGGAATCTGAGGAAGTTTGATAGTGAACTGGTTTTCTTTTCGTTATTGCACGTAGTTACCGTGGTACTTGGCAAACAAATAAACTACCAGGCATATTTTTAACGGACTGAAGTGAAGAATGCAGTCGCTGGCCATTTTACATCTGTAGGCTTTTATATCATAGACTGCTACATACAAAATTGAGCTACCATATCGAACTTATTTTTAACATTGGAAGGAGGAAGATACGTCTTTCCATTCTCGAGAAAATACGTGAAGTATACAGAAGGTTGTCTGCAGTGAGGTTGTCTGTATGCCACCTGTTACGCTTCTCTCACGTTCTGTGGCATGCTGCACAGAATGCGGAGCTGCCTCGTGTTTCTGCTTTGCGCTTGCTGCAGATTTAAGTTGAAGCTGGAAAGGAAAACTTGTTGAAATGAAAAGATACTGGGAATCATCAGCTGATGATGCTGACTGTACGCTTTTCCTATGATCGCTGATTTCAAAAAAACTTTGTGACAGGAGTAAAAGAGATCTCAAAGCTTAATTTCTGTTACTTCTGACTAAAAAGCTGGATGAAGCTAAGAAGGACACGTCGGCATTTCTATCATAAGTTTCTTCCACTTATCCAAACACATTGTCTATGCTTACGCGTAGGTTCACCACCCTCTGCTACACCATCGATGGTGACTGCTCTTACCTCAAATCCAGCAACGTTTCTTCTGAATACTGCTCGAGCTGAATCATACTTGGCGAAATTGAACAGTTCTAGAAATACTATGTTTGGCTTATTAATTTGAAACCGTTACTTATAAATAGAGATGCGCTCTACCGTTCGGTAGTTTTGGTACCCTACATAAATGACGTAGTAAAAGGTAGGATTACCGTTAGCATTGGTAGAACTGGTAGGGAAAGAAACGCAAATGAAAGTTCTTTCTTCACTTTTCTGAACATTAAATAATAATCCACAGTAACGTGCTCTTCAGAAGAGCTCATGATTGCAACTGAAAACTAAACAGAAACTCGATCATGCTATCTTGTTACTTCTAGTATGTCGAGCCGCATCACACATTGTATCGCATATCGTATCATCTTACTGGGAGCACGAGTGTCTCACCGATAGGTTTCGAATCATGCGGTCCTTACTGCAACGGCCTATGTAGCAAACCATATCGTCTCAGTGTGAACAGCGCTTCACTCATACCTATTATCATGCCTTGCACAATTACTTTCGTACAATAATAATTGAGGGTTCTTGATTGGTTGGTAAGGTGGCACACAAACACATGAAATATTAGTTCACTTTATTCATTCATGATCAAAACATTTGCTTAACTTTGACCCACTTCCTTGCCATAAGAGTACTTTATAATATACGACTGTCATTGACTAGCAAATCATCTCTTGATGCACTAATTAAGTAACTATTCTGTTGAGGTATAATGTTCAACATTTACTAAAATACAACTTCATCATAAACTTTACTAACTCGTTGGTCCTACTCGATGATGGTGACTGTTGGTCTGAGCTCATAAACTGGGACGAGCTCTTACATGCTCGACACTATATTGGTCTCAGTGTGAGGTCGCTATTGTTCTTAGAGCCGAGGTGTGGCCTTCTGGAGTGCCTCACATTGACTGTTGCGGATTGCAGTGAGCGCTCACTAATGTCTGTGGTATCGATCCGCGTTAACGACTTTAATGTGGCATCAAAGTCTCCGGACGATACCACACCTACTAGCTGTGCTGAAATGCTAATTGTTTGCATATCCGAAAATCTAGAAAACTTATCGTCAGTTTCACTTGATTTATGCTGCCTTTTATCTAAACGAATGGGACCTTGCGATTATGAGAAGATGATATATTTTTGGCCTGTGATGTGAGGTACTGAGGCGAGTTCACACGGAGAAGTCGAGTGCTCACTACAAGTCCTGAACTGCTAGTTATTCAGGATAATTTGTTCACATGGGGTCACCCTATATGGATTTCCTTTGCGGCAGGGATAGGTATCCTCTTCCACAGTGTAAGCTTCTTTATTACCTTATCACCGGTATTTCATTCCCATATGGCGGCACAGCTGGTGCATCCTAATGTTTAACTAATCCCCGGTTACAAGGCAGTTGCTTTGTTTGATATCTTTGGAAAATGATAACAATACTTTAAGCATTGAGCGGAAGGGTCACCACTAGGCTTTAATACCTAGAAAAGGAATAAATAAGTTAAAATGCTCTTGACGCTGCGACGGATTTTTACGTGCGTGCGTGCGATACACCAATTCCGACGGATTATACGTTGCTGCTGCAATGCAATTTCTTTTATAATTTTTGTTCACCTACCTCTTTACAGCGGTAGATCTTGGCACGTAAAACTCCCTGACTGCAGCTACTTACGAGATCACAGAAAAGCAGTGTTGAGTAAACTGTAACCTCATAGCTACACGCCGGAGGCCGCTGTAAGTAAAGTTTTCTGAAAAATTGTCTATGTACTTTAAAGAAATGATTCGGAAAGGGGAAATCACTCTGTAAGTAGGCTGTTTATGTTTTCTTATTGGCAACGTTACGTAGTGCTCTGTATGAAAATCACTGGCTGTGCTGTGTGCAGTCTGTGGCTACTTTGAATTGTTATCTGCCATTGTAGTGTTGGGCAGCGGCAGTTGGATGTGAACAGCGCGTAGCGTTGCGCAGTTGGAGGTGAGCCGCCAGTAGTGGTGGATGTGGGGAGAGAAATGGCGGAGTTTTGAAATTTGTAAGACTGGATGTCATGAACTACTATATATATTATGACTTTTGAACACTATTAAGGTAAATACATTGTTTGTTCTCTATCAAAATCTTTCATTTGCTAACTATGCCTGTCAGTAGTTAGTGCCTTCGGTAGTTTAAATCTTTTATTTAGCTGGCAGTAGTGGCGCTCGCTGTATTGCAGTAGTTCGAGTAACGAAGATTTTTGTGAGGTAAGTGATTTGTGCAAGATATAGGTTAATGTTAGTGAGGGCCATTCTTTTGTAGGGCTTATTGAAAGTCAGATTGCGTTGCGCTTAAAAATATTGTGTGTCAGTTGAAGCACAGTCTTGTATAATTTTTCTAAAGGGGACGTTTCATATGTCGATCCTTAGCCGAGGATACCTCACTGGAATCTTCTGATTTTTTCTTGTAGTTTTTGTAATTAGTGTAGATTCTGTTTATTGCTAGCGCGTAATTGTAGAGAGAATCTCCTCTGTAGTTGCAGTCTTTCATTCTTGTACAGTAAAACAGTTGTGGCATGCATGTAGATTTGCTCCAAGTATTTCGCAGCTGCGCTTGCAATTAACTAGATATTATTTTCAGTGCTATGTTAACGTGTTTTCTTATTTTACTCTTCCAATTGCGCTTTTCTGTGTTATTGTGACAATAATGGCGTGTGAAAAACCTAATACTAGGCTCGAAAGTAAACTGAGAAATAACAGTGAAGACGAAAGCAGTATGTTAGCGCCACCAAGTAATGAATTAACTAATGTTCAACATAGTAATTTGTTAATGGTGCATAGGGAAATGGAGCGGGCGGCAAATAATGGTGTAAACAGTGAAACAATTAGTGAACAGGGAAGCATTATCGATCGATCTGTCAGCAACAGTTCGCCTCAGGAATCCGAAGTGACAGGACACAATCTTGCAAATACTGTAGATTCACGTTTTGGGTCCTCACCATTTTCTCAAATAAGTGAAGACACATTTTCTGCTTGTCAAAATGTGAATGTTGCCGGTGCAACTTCACTACCGAAAAGCACTGAAGAACATGTTTCAGACACCAGTGCATTGTTATTATAGTTAATGCAACAAATGGGACAAAGGCTACAAAAGTTAGACACAACGCTTGAACAAAATCAGAAACAAATGGGACAAAATCTTGAAAAGTTAGACACAATGGAACAACACCAGAGACAAACACAGCAACAGTTAGACACAATGGAACAAAATCAGAGACGAACACAGCAAAAGCTTCAAAAGTTAGTCACCAAACTTGAACAAACACGTGAAGATTTAACTACTGAGTTACATAACGTTGAATCGAAATGTCAAAAAGTCTGTAATGACGTAAAAACACAAATTTGTGAGCATTTCCAAACTATTTTTTCGCGTCATAAAAATGCATGACAGAATCATGAAGCAGCCATAAAAGAACTGCAAACTATTGTTCATGAAAATCACGACACCTTGCAAGCTAAAATTGACTCAGTTGCATCTACTGATTCGGTTACGCAACTTGTAAAAACTCAGGAAAACTTAAAGGACACAGTAGATACGATTTCAACACAAATGGACACTCTGAAACTTGGTTCAGAAAAACACACAGAGGAAATAATTTTACTATCGGATAAAGTAGCCGAACTTTCAGATCAGTTCACTAACTTATCTACAAAGGTAGATGATGATCTGAATGACACAAGACCTGTAGCCTTCACAGACACTGAAGAGTATGAGCAAATTAGAAAATTCAAACAAAATCAAAATACACAATACAAAAGAGAAATCCGGGAAGTACAAGATCAGTTGGCACAAGTAATACAAGAATTACATATTTCAGAGGACACTCGCGCTCCAGTATGGGAAGAGGGACTTAGAAATATGGAACAACCACAAAATAATAACACAGGACACTTCGGAAATTATGAAAGAAATTGGCAAGGCGCATTGGAATTTGTGATGGAACCGCCGAAACGAAGTAACAATGAGCGATGTGCGACTCGCCGACAGGATGATTTAGACTATAAGCTGTTCATTACTACACATAAATTCAAAACATTTAAGAATTCTGACAACGACATTCATCCACAAGCATGGCTTCATCAATTCTCTCGTTGTTTTCCTCCCAACTGGTCATTGCAGCACAGATTAGAATTTATGTGTGGCTACTTAGAGAATGAACCAGCTGTAAGAATGCGATCGGTCATTCACGATTGTCACAGTGAAGGAGAATTTTATTGTGCCTTCCTCTCAGCATATTGGTCTCAAGCTACACAAGACCGAGTAAAACATAGCATCATAATGATGAAACATTTCGAACAATCTGAATTCTCCAGTCTTGTGAAATATTTTGTAGACATGTTGCACAAGAATCAGTACCTGTCAAACCCATACAGCCCCTCAGAACTCATCCGTATTTGCTTAATCAAATTACCTAAACATTTACGATATATTATTTTGGCAGGACGTTGCAAAAACGACATTGAAGCTTTTCAGGGACTCTTACAAGAATTAGAAATCGACACTGACAATCGCGGGACGCAAAAACAGGAGCACAACAATTACAGGTCACATCTGTCACAATTCCGCGATGACAGAAATAATACACGACAAGGCTATTCTTACAACGTAAATCGTGACCAAAACAGACACCACCCGTATGACAACCGTGGCAGAGTAGTAATAATTACAGAGAAAGATTGCATTTCCGTGGTAATGAATATGACAGAGGCAATCATAGAAACAGACAATATGGCAACCAGAACTATTATTATCACGGGAGACAGAATAACTTCAGACGCAACAGTTCAGCGCGCAGTTACGATTCAGGGAGAAATTCTCCACCACGTGACCGACAAGAAAGAAACTGTGGAATCTACCGACATGACGACAGACGATATGATCGTAGCGACAGAGCTGAATTGCATCAGAACTGGCGAGATTCAAACAGAGCAGGACCCTCTCGACAAGGTGAATTTGTAGAAGTTAAGTCTCCAAATCCCAATAACGACGTGCGCTAACTTAGAAACAGACAATGACTCGCACCGCAGGCAGCCACGTGCGCTGGCTGGGCTTCATAAAAATAAAATAAGCTAACCTTGAGATAAATTCCAGTATTCCTTACCGACGTATACCACATGACAATTGCATTGAAACTGAAACTCTGCATACTAGGAAGAGTAGAGGTTTACACCATATTTCACGTGTAAAACCAATTACTGAGAGATAATCTGCCTTTTAACTTAGTCTTTGCCATAAAATCTTTCACTTTACGTTACTGGTACTCTTTGTCACACTTACAAACTGTTAACATGCAACTATGTTTTAAAGTTAACTATCCATACAAGAACCTAGGGAACTTAGACAAGTAATTACGAATGCATTGTTATAGTGAACAGACAACAAAGTGTTGTTATTTGTACATTCTTCCTTGTTAGTTGCGCGATTACGTAACGAATATACGGCTTACATGCTTAGAACATATACTGTTAACGAGATTTTAATGCAACATTTTGGTTTACTTGAAAAGACATTCTTTATTTAAAGTACTTTATGTGAGATTACCGATGAATTAGTATTTGGTTTCTTTGACAGCTACACGATTATATCACGACGCTACTAATGTGTGACACAATTTACATTGTTGCTTTTGCGGTGTTTCTGTTTTATATCTGCACAGTTTTTCTGAATTATTCTGGAAAGTAAAACATGTTTTAGTAGTAACTTTTGTCGTTTGGCTACAATGAGACAACCTTTTTCATAGCACAACAATACGTTACATTATAGTACTTTCTTGATCACGGTAAGGTACGTAATAACTACGATATCTATACGCAAAGCATTTCACTTTCGTTTATGGTGAGGTAAGTACATTGACTTCAGCAGAACTTTGCTTACAGAGGACGATAACTACGACACTTCCACAGAATTATCTTACACCAAGACGCACATTTAGCGCTACAGGACACGCATTTGAGTGATTAATTTTGTACTTAAACCATTTATTTTTCAAGATTTTTGAATTACAAAGAAAGTTTTCCGTGATACATTTCATTCCATTGCTGTAATCTGTAACACCTGAATGTATAATTACATTAATCCTCAGGGGGTACACGCCTACATTGTGTACCATGTATGTGGCAAGCACAAGGAGCCCTAGCTAATATGATATTTGCTTATACATCGGTACCATATACATCGGTACCATATTTCTCTAACACAGAATTACACAGCTATCTGATTATTTAACGGAGAAACAAACATTTTTTTTACTGCGTCAGTGACACATGATTACGTAATTACACAGTTGGATAACTTCACACTTATGAAATTGTATTTTGTCTATACTTTGTGAACTGTTCATATATTTTCGGAACCACTGTGATACTATGAGAGCTTTGAATTATGTATTTGGTATGGGATCATGAATTTAAAGTACGTTTGAGGTAGATGACACCATTGAAATGAGCAGAGAATTTTTTTTATACTTTGAAACTATTGGAGGAAGCTACGACGATTTTGAGAATTGACTGAGATGTTATGATATTATTACGACGATGATATGTATTATGCTGTTGAGGTATGTTTATGATCAATAATATGATGATACCGTATATGAGGAATTTGATTATGCTATGTATTTCTTATGATGAAATATTGAAGAAGTGTCGACGAATATGTATATGTATAATAAGGTAAGGAATAATGAGTAGTTGTTAGGGACTCTGATTTGTGGAAAAGGATGTTGGAAACCAAGAATCGTACTTTAGAATTATGAAATGTGTGTACATGTGTGAATGTATCACAATGCCACTGAAAATCTTTTAGACACTGTTGTATTTATAGGATTTTGTTTCTACACATTTGTAACGCAAATTCTCGACCTGTGAAATTTTTTTATACGAGACTGCCACAGTAGCGAAACCTGCTGTCGTAAATATTTCGGTAGGAAAGTTAAGTGACCTTCACATAACGCGTGGTGGGCACCAAACTGCACGATAGTCGCCTGTGAAAAGCCATTAGTGTGTGCCTTTCAGAGGCACAGGTGGAGAAAAAAAAGGGAGGCCATTATCCTCGCTATTGACATTCCTTTGTAGAAAGCATCGCAAATACGACACGCTCAAACTGGAAAACATATGATTAGACTGTGGAGCTCTTAATTTATGATATTTACTAAAATGCCTAATGCAACGATGAGAAACATTTCACAGCTATTGTCTTGCTAGTTGAGAGAAATGCCATATGGCTTGCTTTATGTATTTATTTACTCATTTTGTTTAATATCTAGTTTCTAGCTGCACTGCAGCATTGGTTAAAATAAAATTTAGTAGATGTACTAATATAGTTATTTTATGCCTACAGATCCAGTCAATAAGAAATTTATTATCTACTTCCAAGAAAATGAGGGCACATAAGTAGACATTTCCCTTCACAGGAATTGCATAAATAATTTTTTTACGATTTGGTAACTTATTTGCTAGTGTAAGTTCTCGTGATGCATCACTCTAGTGTTAAGATGTGACATAGGTATTAAACATGGCCATTCTTACTGTAATATTTTTTCTGCTTGAGCTTTGTCATGTTTAGATATAAGTTATTGCATTTGCTGCTGCTTGCTTTGCCAATTTCCATTTATTTTGTCATTGCTGTTTGTGTTAATTGTTCTGTGCTGCTGCATTGCCTCGTCCCTTAGTTTAGCATCTGAGATCAGTAGATTTAAGTTAGCTTAAGAGGGGGTAGACTATATAAGAGAATGAGTTGCGATGAATTGGAAAACATGCATTGAGAAGTCATAAGAAAAATGTACAGAAAGCAGGTATAGATAGGACTTTTTGGATATAATGAAGAATGAAGGGGGATCTCTGAGAAGTAAAGGAAGTTTTGTTTGCAAAATACTGCAGTAAAAGAAACCCTGTCCTTTCCTTGTGTTATCCCACTATGTGTTTGTGTTCCCTTGTGTATTTGTGTTTTTCCTGTCTTTATGTGTTTAGCTGATGTTGTTATGTTGTAGAATTTTTCTAATACTATGTTATTTACTTTGTAAAGATGTTTAAACATTATTTGTTCTGTTTTGTTTTAATGCTCATGTGTGAAGTTGATGTTTCGAAACTTATTCTGATCTTTTATGTATGCACTCATGTCATAATTCCTGTAATACTGATGTATATGTTATTTCGATTCTTTTGTAAAGCCTGTACTACAAAAGTTATCTGTATTGTTTTGTACATTTGTAACTGTATTCTTATGTTATAAAATTGTAATTGACACCAGTTCATCATATTATTAACTTGTAAGTTCCATTTCACTGCACACGTTTCTGTTGGTCATAGTAAATCGATAATATGTGAGAAATAGGGACTGTTAGTGTTTGCACGTGTGTTAATGATTCAGCAAGGGACTGGATAACAGCATTGCTGGTTCTAAGGACAATTCCAAAAACTTTGTGAGTGCACAAGAGGTGGTTATGGACTTGCTATATTATCCCCAAGACTCTTCAATGGTGATTGTGCACCTGCACAGTCACAACAGATGGCTGCTGGCCATCTCTACAAGGACTACAGTGGGTCTGCATCTTTGATGACCCACCAATACCATTATTTCTACAAGGACTACAGTGGGTCTGCATCTTTGATGACCCACCAATACCATTATTTCTACAAGGACTGCAGTGCGTCTACACCTCTGGTGGCCCACCAATACCGTAATCTCTACCAGGACTACAGTGGGTCTACTCTGTGATGACCTGCCTACCAATATTCTTCAAAACTTCGAATAACTCTGCTGTGGGTTTGCTCTGTTGTGACGCATTACCTGTCAGCATGTCAAGAGTCAGCACTGTCTTTCCATTGGAAGGACAACACTACTTCTTTAAGACTGTATGGAAATCCACTACTTCCGTGTGCATTCTCTTTTACTGCTCAGACTTTGAGCAAAACACTGCAATTTTACTGTGATGAACGATCAGGACTGTCTTTATAGTCTGTGAGAAAATTTTAGCTTTTGACCAACATTTTATCAATAAGTGTGTGCATTTGATATCTTTGTTATTGTAATTATGAAAAATTTTATCAAATCAATATTGGCCACTGCCCAAAACAATCTGTAAAATTTTTTGTGGGGTGCATGGGGGCTATATAAGTAGGCTGTTTATGTTTTCTTACTGGCAACGTTACGTAGCGCTCTGTATGAAAATCACTGGCTGTGCTGTGTGCAGTCTGTGGCTACTTTGAATTGTTATCTGCCATTGTAGTGTTGGGCAGTGGCAGCTGGATGTGAACAGCGCGTAGCGTTGCGCAGTTGGAAGTGAGCCGCTCAGCAGTGGTGGATGTGGGGAGAGAAATGGCGGAGTTTTGAAATTTGTAAGACTGGATGTCATGAACTACTATATATATTATGACTTTTGAACACTATTAAGGTAAATACATTGTTTGTTCTCTATCAAAATCTTTCATTTGCTAACTATGCCTGTCAGTAGTTAGTGCCTTCAGTAGTTTAAATCTTTTATTTAGCTGGCAGTAGTGGCGCTCGCTGTATTGCAGTAGTTCGAGTAACGAAGATTTTTGTGAGGTAAGTGATTTGTGCAAGGTATCGATTAATGTTAGTGAGGGCCACTCTTTTGTAGGGATTATTGAAAGTCAGATTGCGTTGCGCTTAAAAATATTGTGTGTCAGTTGAAGCACAGTCTTGTATAATTTTTCTAAAGGGGACGTTTCAACTCGTACTTTAAAAGTGAAGTTCAAATTTAAACTTTCAATAGATCTTTATTGCCGTTAAGCAAGATCATCAGCCCACATTCACGAAAATTACTAAAGTTTCTGCTCACAGTTATTACCATACGTAAAACAGCCAGAACTTTTACCTTCCCAAATTCCGAAACCAATTACTTGTAACACAGTCAAAGATCGGCCAATTACTTCTGCACACGATATTCAGTGGTTGTCATTAGTAAAAGTTTATGCTCGTCATAAAATACTCACTAAGAATATACTCAGTACCGCCACGCTATGTAATTCAACGTCCACTCGCGATTTTCGTCGGAACGAATTATCACAACACTCTAAAGTTTTCATAAACAGTTTCTGGTCACTACCAGATACCATTAACACTGGACCATAACGCGGAAGTCATCCCAAGACTTCATCTTACACATAATGCGAAAAGTCACATACAGCATAACCGCCTCCAATCAAAGCTAGCTCGCGTCTGCCCTCTCACTCTCCCACACTCAAAACTATATCTCCTCGCTAGGCAGCCAACCGTCTCGCTTCCCATTGGCTGTCAGCACTTACGACCAATGAGAACTCACTTCTAGGGCGCGGCTCGCGCCAAAATCTAGCAAGCACCAACCACTTCTCTAGGCTCATTGACGTCATCAAATTAAGTAACACAAAACTCTCTAATTAAATAAACAAAACAAAATGAACTATAAGCTTTACTCTATATCTGGAAATTTATTATGTAGTCGCGAATGTTCTGGCTGTCTTATACATAAGCATACATACTTGGACATCCGACATTCACTAGTAGGGGAACCACTAGTGGATTCGTTCCCACGTTACAGAGTTGGAACACTTGCCAGTTCCTGTAGAGAAATAAATGAATGATTTTTAATAATGCCGAACGTCCCACATACTCTCACGAACTTATTCTCATTCACACGCACCCTAACACACAATACACATATTTACTTAGAGTTCTTGAAATTATTATTATAGAAAACTGACAGAGGTTTTCTGAAACTAAAAACTTTCCAAATTTATATATGAACACTGAAAGTATTATCAGATCATCGTACATAGTCACTGAAGGTTAACTATTACATCACTGTATTTATTTAAATTCTTGACTGTCAGAACATTACGTTTTTTAATGGAATTTTACTAACTTCCAAAATACAACTATTTTTGATCTCAGACTTTGACATATTGTTTGTTTTCACAACAGAAGGATGTACATCAAATATGAAGTTCCTCAGGTTATTCCTTTATTAGTTATTAATATTTTTAGTTTCGTATAATGTAAGTGGCCTGCCAGCGCTACTCTACTGCTTTCACACTCGCAGCTGCAACAGATGGTTGTGACGTCAGTCTGCAGGACACAACTCGTCCGTTACTGACCGTATAAGACTCTACCGGCTTACATTGCAGCCCACATACATTCTGAAGTAAAGCTTTTAATAGACAAACCTCAACCAGCTACTCAGCTTTCCTAATCATATGTATTATTGACTGGCACAACTTACAAGTTACTATGATACTTCTGTGCAGTGAGACACAGTAAACACTCACAGAACTTCGACTAAAAATATTTATTACCATGAACTGCTTAGAAACAATAAAACAGGTAGACACATAATCAGCAATCTGTCTACAAAGCTAACACTAAGACTCAAACATGTACACTGCTTCACTTCCATGGATCTTATACTCAGCCATTCCAGTGGAGAACGAAGAGCAAATCCTTCCTCCGTCAGATGACAATCAAGAGAAAGTTACTGTGCAGTAGCTCTTTAGAGGGCTGATGTCAGGATCGAACTTAATCTCTCGATTTTAAAATAAGACAACTGGCATTCTCTAGATTTCCCACAGCAAGTCACAGCTCCATTTTTCAAATACTACACACATAAAAAAATGATTTGCGTCGCTCCTGTTCCCAGAACTCCTGATGACAGACGCTGACTGTGGATGCTGTATCACATAAACAGTAACTTTGACTGTTCAGAGATGTCACTAAACCCTCCCAAAGATGCAAACAACCATGCATTAGCAGCGCCTATTAGGCGGAGCGGTCCGACAGTCTATCAGTTCCTGTCATTCCACCAGGAAGGAGGTACACGGCTCATGTTGTCTGTAATTCAACCATGCTTGTTGTCTATAGTTCAACCATGCTTAGACGGTCAATTCCGCGGTTCGATCGCATCCGCATTGTTACTTTGTACCAGGAAGGTCTCTCAACAAGGAAAGTGTCCAGGCATCTCTGAGTGAACCAAATCGATGTTGTTCAGACATGGAGGAGATACCGAGAGACAGGAACTGTCGATGACATATCTCGCTCAGGCCGCCCAAGGGCTAGTACTGTAGTGGATTAACACTACCTACAGATAATGGCTCGGAGGAACACTGACACCAACGCTACCAAGATGAATAATGCTTTTTGTGCAGGCACAGGGCGTCGTGTTACGACTCAAACGCTGCAAAATAGGCAGCATGATGCGCAACTTTACTCCCGACGTCCATGGCGAGGTCCATCTCTGCAAGCGCAGTACAGATGGGCCCAACAACATGCCGAATGGACCGCTCTGGATTGGCATCACGTTCTCTTGACCGACGAGTGTCGCATATGCCTTCAACTAGACAATCGTCGGAGACGCGTTTGGAGGCTTGGCTGAACGCCTTCGACACACTGTCCAGCGAGTGCAGCAAGGTGGAGATTCCCTGTTGTTTTGGGATGGCATTAAGTGGGGCCGACGTACGCTACTGGTGGTCATGGAAGACGCCGTAACGGCTGTACGATACATCAATGCCATCCTCTGACCGATAGTGCAACCATATCGGCAGCATATTGGCCAGGTAATCGTCTTCATGGACGAAAATTCGCGCCCCCATCGTGCACATCTGGTGAATGACTTCCTTCAGGGTAATGACTTCGCTCGACTAGAGTGGCCAGCATGCTCCCCAGACATGAACCAGCTATTATGCCTGGGATCGATTGGAAAGGGCTGTTTATGGTCGACATGACCCACCAAACACTCCGAGGGATCTACGCCGAATCTCCGTTGAGGAGTGGGACAATCTGGATCAACAATGCCTTCATGAACTTGTGGATAATAAGCCAAGACGAATACATTGCAAGAGGACGTGCTACTGGGTGTTAGAGGTACCGGTGTACAGGAATCTGGAGCACCACCTCTGTAGGTCTCGTTGTATGGTGATTCAACATGCAATGTGTGTTTTTCACTGGCAATAAAAAGAACGAAAATGACGTTTATGTTGATCTCTATTCCAGTTTTCTGTACACGTTCTGGAACTCTCGGAACCGAAGTAATTCAAAACATTTTTAATGTGTGTAATTTATTGTTTTATGTTAAAAAAATCCTCTCTCTTTTATTTTCTAAACTTCTTATTGTTTCAGGTCCCTCATTGTTCTAATAATTTGTAATTCAGTATTTTTATTTTTTGCCACAGTCTCCTCCCACGCTTTCTGTGTTCATTCAAAATATCTCCTGACGAGTAAGGGGCGGTAGTGGGAGTGGGGGAGGTGAGATCGATGACTGATCCTGCAACGGCTGCTTTACACAAAAGGAAAAAAACAACTGACAATTATATTGTGTTTGCCACTTGGTCCAGTTCTCTCTAGTCCACCTCCATACCTCAGTGGTGAGTGCAGCTGGCTCCGATGCTGGTTCTGTTTCCAGTTTTTCTTGCTCACTGCAAGGATTGTAACTGGGTGCATTCAGCCTCGTGACGCCAGCTGAGGAGGTACTTGGATGAGATGTAATGGCTCCAAGGTCCAAAAATCTGACAACTGCTGGGAGAGTGGTGTGCTGATTCCATGTCCCTACACACCATATCCAAATGACGTCATTGACAGGATGGCGCAGCGATTGGTTGCACCTAAAGATTTGTCTGTATGGGCAAAGATGCGGAGCTTTGCTTTTCCCAGCTTCCTTTGGTGGGCGGAGGTGCACTACCAACCCCCTCCCCTGTGACAGTAGACGTCAGGTTATCTTTGCCCGCTCAAAAAGCAACCTGAGATTGCAGTTTTATTTCAAAATGCTGGTAACACTACCTTACAATGGCAGTGTTGTATTATGAAGCTTTCTCACATTTTTGTACGAAAGTAGGAAGGTATTTGTAACTTCGGACCAAATTTTACCTTGAGCTGCTCACCAACCACTACTCTCTTCTCGTCCCCTTCCCTTTCCCCTCCCTGCTGTCCTTATCTCTTCCCATCCTTCTCCCCTTCCCCTCCATCACCATTTTCTCTTCCCAAGCCACATCAGTTCCTCTCCCTCCACCCCCCCCCCCTCTCCCTCACCACCACTTTGTTATGTTACTTCTTCGAAATAAAGTAACACAGCCAATCAGAGACCGTCTAAACTATTGTTCTACAGCAAACACATATATTTAGCTGTCCTAGTCACACGTAGTCGTTATCAGGAGAAAAAAACTGGCCTTCTACGGATCGGAGCGTGGAATGTCAGATCCCTTAATCGGGCAGGTAGGTTAGAAAATTTAAAAAGGGAAATGGATAGGTTAAAGTTAGATATAGTGGGAATTAGTGAAGTTCGCTGGCAGGAGGAGCAGGAGGAACAAGACTTTTGGTCAGGTGAATACAGGGTTATAAACATAAAATCAAATAGGGGTGATGCAGGAGTAGGTTAATTAATGAATTAAAAAAATAGGAGTGCGGATAAGCTACTACAAACAGCATAGTGAACGCATTATTGTGGCCAAGATAGACAAGAAGCCCACGCCTACTATTGTAGTACAAGTTTATATGCCAACTAGCTCTGCAGATGATGAAGAAATTGATGAAATGTATGATGAGATAAAAGAAATTATACAGATAGTGAAGGGAGACGAAAATTTAATAGTCATGGGTGACTGGAATTCGATAGTAGGAAAAGGAAGAGAAGTAAACGCAGTAGGTGAATATGGATTGGGGGTAAGAAATGAAAGAGGAAGCCGCCTGCTAGAATTTTGCACAAAGCATAACTTAATCATAGCTAACACTTGGTTCAAGAATCATGAAAGCAAGTTGTATACATGGAAGAAGCCTGGAGATACTAGAAGGTATCAGATAGACTATATAATGGTAAGACAGAGATATAGGAATCAGGTTTTAAATTGTAAGACATTTCCAGGGGCAGATGTGGATTCTGACCACAATCTATTGGTTATGAACTGTAGATTAAAACTGAAGAAACTGCATAAAGTTGGGAATTTAAGGAGATGGGACCTGGATAAACTGACAAAACCACAGGTTGTACAGAGTTTCAGGGAGAGCATAAGGGAACAATTGACAAGAATGGGGGAAAGAAATACAGTAGAAGAAGAATGGGTAGCTCTGAGGGTTCAAATGGTTCAAATGGCTCTGAGCACTATGGGACTTAACATCTGTGGTCATCAGTCCCTAGCTCTGAGGGATGAAGTAGTGAAGGCAGCAGAGGATCAAGTAGGTAAAAAGACGAGGGCTAGTAGAAATCCTTGTGTAACAGAAGAAATATTGAATTTAATTGATGAAAGGAGAAAATATAAAAATGCAGTAAATGAAGTGGGCAAAAAGGAATACAGTAGTCTCAAAAATGAGATCGACAGGAAGTGCAAAATGGCTAAGCAGGGATGGCTAGAGGACAAATGTAAGGATGTAGAGGCTTATCTCACTAGGGTTAAGATAGATACTGCTTACAGGAAAATTAAAGAGACCTTTGCAGAAAAGAGAACCACTTGTATGAATATCAAGAGCTCAGATGGAAACCCACTTCTAAGCAGAGAAGGGAAAGCAGAAAGGTGGAAGGAGTATATAGAGACTCTATACAAGGGCGATGTACTTGAGGACAATATTATGGAAATGGAAGAGGATGTAGATGAAGATGAAATGGGAGATACGATACTGCGTGAAGAGTTTGACAGAGCACTGAAAGACCTGAGTCGAAACAAGGCCCCCGGAGTAGACAACAGTCCATTGGAACTACTGACAGCCTTGGGAGAGCCAGTCCTGACAAAACTCTACCATCTGGTGAGCAAGATGTATGAGACAGGCAAAATACCCTCAAACTTCAAGAAGAATATAATAATTCCAATCCCAAAGAAAGCAGGTGTTGACAGATGTGAAAATTACCGAACTATCAGTTTAATAAGTCACGTCTGCAAAATAATAACCCGTATTCTTTACAGACGATTGGAAAAACTGGTATAAACCGAACTGGGGGAAGATCAGTTTGGTTTCCGTAGAAATATTGGAACACGTGAGGCAATACTGACCCTACCATTTATCTTAGAAAATAGATCTAGCGTTTGTAGACTTAGTGAAAGCTTTTGACAATGTTGACTGGAATACTCTCTTTCAAATTCTGAAGGTGGCAGGGGTAAAATACAGGGAGCGAAAGGCTATTTACAATTTGTACAGAAATCAGATGGCAGTTATAAGAGTCGAGGGACATGAAAGGGAAGCAGTGGTTGGGAAGTGAGTAAGACAGGGTTGTAGCCTATCCCAGATGTTATTCAATCTGTATATTGAGCAAGCAGTAAAAGAAACAAAAGAAAAAATCGGAGTAGGTACTAAAATCCACGGCGAAAAAATAAAAACTTTGAGGTTCGCCAATGACATTGTAATTCTGTCAGAGACAGCAAGGGACTAGGAAGAGCAGTTGAACGGAATGGTCAGTGTCTTGAAAGGAGGATATAAGATGAAAATCAACAAAAGCAAAACGAGAATAATGGAATGTAGTCGGAGTAAATCGGGTGATGCTGAGGATATTAGATTAGGAAATAAGATACTTAAAATAGTAAAGGTGTTTTGCTATTTGGGGACCAAAATTATTGATAATGTTCTTAGTAGAGAGTATATAAAATGTAGACTGGCAGTGGTAAGGAAAGCGTTTCTGAAGAAGGGAAATTCGTTAACATCGAGTATAGATTTAAGTGTCAGGAAATCGTTCCTGAAAGTATTTGTATAGAGCGTAGCCATGTATGGAAGTGAAACATGGACGGTAAATAGTTTGGACAAGAAGAGAATAATAGCTTTCGAAACGTGGTGCTACAGAAGAATGCCGAAGATTAGATGGGTAGATCACATACCTACTGAGGAGGTATTGAATAGAATTTGGGAGAAGAGGAGTATGCGGCACAACTTCACTAGAAGAAGGGATCGGTTGGTAGGACATGTTCTGAGGCATTAAGTGATCATCAGTTTAGTATTGGAGGACAGCGTGGAGGGTAAAAATCGTAGAGGGAGATCAAGAGATGAATACACTAAGCAGATTCAGCAGGGTGTAGGTTTCAGTAGGTACTGGGAGATGATGAAGCTTGCACATAATAGAGTAGCATGGAGAGCTGCAGCAAACCAGTCTCAGGTCTGAAGACTTCATCAACAACAGTCACACCTCAGTATCTACTGGAATGAAAGTGAAACAACCAATCATAGAGCTTAATACGGAGAGTGTGGGCAAGACATAAAACCATTCTCGTCCAGTGGTGGTGACTATTACTACAGAATCGCCTAATGTCTACATGTGTTTGAAAACTTTTCCAGGAACTGTCGGCCATGAGGTGGGAGCAGGCGTGTACTTCGTTTTTCTGCATGCAGACAAATCCTCACACAGTGCTGAATGCACTCTCGTACAGTGTAAGAGATTTCACAAAACCTTGTGAGTGATATAATCTTGGCAACTGTACACACTCACGGAGAAAATGGAATATTCTGTGTGACTTTCCGGTTAGAGTGGGCATTGGGATATCTCATAGATTATGAGAAAAGCCTTGACATGCGTAGCTCATAATATAGGTCGCCATGTTATGCAAGTTTCATCATTAAATTGTTGTAACACGTCTGTTGCTTCTCTTCACACAATTTTTACATTACAATTTAAATTACTCTACCATTACAAACTATTGGTTACTGCCAAAATGAATAGCTACTGACCTGGTTTCCTTCTTGAAAATGACCCCACACTATATAGCTCACGTTATCGTCAATTACATTGGGTTTACCATCTTTTTCCAGTTATGTTAATATATATTGCTTTATATTGGAAAACAGCTTGAATCGAATTATCTATCAGCAGTGCATTTACCAACATCATTTAATACACTTATTGTCAATCGTCAATATTTAATCCCTTACCTGATAAGAGTTCCAGAGTCTCTGCACAACTCATTATCCACTGTGTTTTATTTTTGAGAGTGTATATATTTCTTAGAAATTTTATAACAATGTCCTGGAGTCATTTTCGTGCCGCCAGGTTTTTTCCATGAAACAAAACAGGAAGGGAAAGGGGGAGAGGAAAATGTGTGGCATAGACACCTTGTCAGATAACGGTATCCTGCAACGAAGTGGTTATGATTCTCACAGTTCTGGAATGAAGTTCCATTATTTAATTATCATAGATAAGTTTGACATTGCGTCAGTCGCTGGGGTCGATATGAAGACTGTTACTCCTGAAGACTCGAGTTTGCCAGGATCGACTGTAATTCTTTTTACGACTATTACCTAGGCTATGTGTATTTTGGGATATCACCATAACATGTGTGTGTTCACCGTGTGGCATTTTATTTGTGATCAGCTGGTGTTCTCTGTCACTTTTTATTACAATTTGATGCAACATCACTATGCGACTTTCAGTGTTGTAAAAAGCAAGTACATTTAATAATGTTACAAGATCCGATGATGACAGTGTAGATCTGTCAAAACCGGAAATAGTAATAAAAGGAATTACTAGTGACCTTGGCAAACTTGCTTCTTCAAGACTAATTTAATTTTAATTTAAAGCGCAGAGTCTTTTAGAATGTCTCAGACTAGCACTACATAAAATTTTGCAACAAGTTAGCAAAGTTTTTTTTATTTTATTTCCACATCACTATGCGTTTCGGTCAGTACTATCTTCAGATGTATGCTAATTAGCAGAACATAAAAGAACGCAGCTATTATATAACAGAGCTTGCAACGGTACTTTCGCGTTCTCGTCAATACGGTACCAGTACGTTTAAGTTCTACCACTGTAAAGACGGAAGATCCGCGATTCGGAATGTCAGAACCGTGCAGTAAGTAGCGGCAGGAACACCACCACAAAATCACGCAGCACTAACACTCCAAACCATCGACTCACGGAGAGATTTTAACCGTGTTCAACCTAATGATATACACTCCTGGAAATTGAAATAAGAACACCGTGAATTCATTGTCCCAGGAAGGGGAAACTTTATTGACACATTCCTGGGGTCAGATACATCACATGATCACACTGACAGAACCACAGGCACATAGACACAGGCAACAGAGCATGCACAATGTCGGCACTAGTACAGTGTATATCCACCTTTCGCACCAATGCAGGCTGCTATTCTCCCATGGAGACGAACGTAGAGATGCTGGATGTAGTCCTGTGGAACGGCTTGCCATGCCATTTCCACCTGGCGCCTCAGTTGGACCAGCGTTCGTGCTGGACGTGCAGACCGCGTGAGACGACGCTTCATCCAGTCCCAAACATGCTCAATGGGGGACAGATCCGGAGATCTTGCTGGCCAGGGTAGTTGACGTACACCTTCTAGAGCACGTTGGGTGGCACGGGATACATGCGGACGTGCATTGTCCTGCTGGAACAGCAAGTTCCCTTGCCGGTCTAGGAATGGTAGAACGATGGGTTCGATGACGGTTTGGATGTACCGTGCACTATTCAGTGTCCCCTCGACGATCACCAGTGGTGTACGGCCAGTGTAGGAGATCGCTCCCCACACCATGATGCCGGGTGTTGGCCCTGTGTGCCTCGGTCGTATGCAGTCCTGATTGTGGCGCTCACCTGCACGGCGCCAAACACGCATACGACCATCATTGGCACCAAGGCAGAAGCGACTCTCATCGCTGAAGACGACACGTCTCCATTCGTCCCTCCATTCACGCCTGTCGCGACACCACTGGAGGCGGGCTGCACAATGTTGGGGCGTGAGCGGAAGACGGCCTAACGGTGTGCGGGACCGTAGCCCAGCTTCATGGAGACGGTTGCGAATGGTCCTCGCCGATACCCCAGGAGCAACAGTGTCCCTAATTTGCTGGGAAGTGGCGGTGCGGTCCCCTACGGCACTGCGTAGGATCCTACGGTCTTGGCGTGCATCCGTGCGTCGCTGCGGTCCGGTCCCAGGTCGACGGGCACGTGCACCTTCCGCCGACCACTGGCGACAACATCGATGTACTGTGGAGACCTCACGCCCCACGTGTTGAGCAATTCGGCGGTACGTCCACCCGGCCTCCCGCATGCCCACTATACGCCCTCGCTCAAAGTCCGTCAACTGCACATACGGTTCACGTCCACGCTGTCGCGGCATGCTACCAGTGTTAAAGACTGCGATGGAGCTCCATATGCCACGGCAAACTGGCTGACACTGGCGGCGGCGGTGCACAAATGCTGCGCAGCTAGCGCCATTCGACGGCCAACACCGCGGTTCCTGGTGTGTCCGCTGTGCCGTGCGTGTGATCATTGCTTGTACAGCCCTCTCGCAGTGTCCGGAGCAAGTATGGTGGGTCTGACACACCGGTGTCAATGTGTTCTTTTTACCATTTCCAGGAGTGTAGTATCGAAGTATTTTTCTCCGAATTCTACAGTTTGGGGGGAAACCAGTGAGAATAATTACTTTTGGAAACATTTTATCAGACAAAGCCTGTTAGAACAATAAACTGTTTCGCTTAATAAAACGGCCGCCAGCTCAAATTGGGCACAGTGTCCACACAAAAAGATGCAGTCAATTTTCGACACTGAATAAATAACTACTTTCACTTACTACGATCACTTGGCAATAAGTACTATTAATCCCACTTTCTGTTACTTATGGAATTTATCACTATATGTCAGTAATTGTTTAAAGAAGACACACATATGTTTCAAGAAGGATACAAAAAAATAATAAACTTATAGCTATCATTCATATGACCAAAACTATTATTTAATACGACTAAATTTCATTTCTTTAGGACTGTTTTTGTTAACGTTTTACTAACACCAGTATTTACCTGGCTTTCTTTGACATGGAGAAGCAACACGAACAATTACTGTTAAGATTGTTGCAGTTAAACATTTATGTTACTTTACTTTCAGAAATACTATTGAAAACTTATCCTCATGGTCACGCAAAGCAGTGGCCCTTAAACTGATACGTGCAAACTTTAGTATTTAATAATGATGTTCAGAAATTACTAGCAAAACAGTACCCTTGCCAGTAATTTACTATTATTGAAGTTGCAATAAACATCAGGATACTCGGAATAAATTCATTTAGGTTAGGACCCTACTGAGGTAAATGACATAGGAAAATCACGGTTAAACACAAAGATACATTTAATACTTATATTCCACTTATTGAAGAACGATGATTCATACTGTGATACGCTGCTAAATAAAGTACTTTTCCTGTTACTGATGTGGAAGGTGGCGCGAGGCGGTGCTGCGTGGTAACATTCGCAGGTACGGCTCTTGATGTACATAGCTCTGTCTTCCTCTTGGTGGCAACGATAAAATTACAAATTTCTGAGCTATTAATTTATTGCCATATTGCACCAATCATGTAGAACACGTCCGAGGCCAAAAACCCAGTCTTGCAGGTAAATTGGGGGCCTCTAGTGCTTGACCAACGTAATGCGTGTTCAGTACTTGCTGCGAAGCTACCGACTGTATGAGCCACTTGCCCGCCAAATCTCACTTGCGCGCCCCCACCACCTTTTCCATTCACCACAGAACGGAGTTCCGTTCTACGTATGATCACTACATCTTTTCAATTTACACTTCTGCTTACAAAAAACCGAAGTATGAACCAACTACAATTGCATAACAGCATATACATACAAAATTGACATAATTACCGTTGTACTTGACATATCACCTAATTATTTACAAAATATGTTTTAATACATTTATTCCACCTACGTCAAAGAGGTTATTTTAAATAGATAAATTACACTTAACAAAGGTTACTCTTGTTATAGTATTTTCTTAATTTTTCAAATTTATTATGGAACAAAAAAAAATTTTTTAATATACAGATTAATGGCAGTATTATATTTACAATAGCATTACAAGCTCTAATTAAGTATCCCATTATATTTACTGAATATTATCATCACTGATACATATCAAATTATCCTATTCATGTTTAAAGCAAGTCCTATTCTGAAAGACGTCCTGTTGCTTGAACAAAAACTATTTATTAATCTCCTGTTTCTATAGAAGAGATTATCATTAGATATTTCGTACAACAAGAGAAGAGCTAGAAAATATTGGACTTTATTACCACAAACCTAAACGAAATGTGATACACCTACCTATATTCAAAACTGACACATATAAATTGACAAACTATCATCCCATACATGCAGCTGATTACTATTTCCGTTTAGAAGACTGCGTCTAAATAGATAGCACAACAAATATACAGAAGAGCAAAACCGGCATCGAGTGCATTTGACAAATAAACATGGGGTCGTCAAATTTCCAGTGTGTCGTCAAAAGAATGATATAGTTTTTATTCCCTACTTTGATTTATTATAGTAAGACTTAGACTTTCAAAACAAGACACCCGGAAACAGTAGTTTGCATAGCGTGCAATAGTCAGATGCATGTTTGCATTTAGTACGAGAGACAGAAATGGAGAACCAACTAGGGCTAAATAAACAATTATGACAGCAATGAAAATGAAATGGAGTCTGGTGGGAGGCTGTTCCGATGGAATGCTCTCATAAGTATC
This sequence comes from Schistocerca serialis cubense, assembly GCF_023864345.2. Taxonomy (NCBI): domain Eukaryota; kingdom Metazoa; phylum Arthropoda; class Insecta; order Orthoptera; family Acrididae; genus Schistocerca; species Schistocerca serialis. Next base: position 390,696,681 of record NC_064645.1, read on the forward strand.
CTCCTCACATCTGCATGTTCCAAATAAAAATGAGAAATGACACTAATTTTTTTTCTGGACTGCAGTACCGAAAACAGCAGATTTATTTTCCTCCGGCAGAGTGAATTTATGCCCAGTCACTTCAGTCAGTCTCATTTGACACGATTAGCGATACATATAAAAATACAATACAGGAAAAGATTCGGGAAAGATTGCTAACCAAAGATAGTCAATGGGTAATCGAATCATACGAGATGTGGTGTTGCTAAAAGCTGCTGAAAATTCTGAATAATAACAAATCAGGAGGGTCTCTGCAAAATCGAGTATGATAAAAGTATGTGGAAAGCGTTAACTACAAAAGCGGACAGAGTTACGGCATGTGCTGAGACGTCACGGAACAACTCTTATGGTATAACACGGAGCCTCAGTGAGCAGAACTTGTAGAGGTTGGCAGTGATGGGAATATATAAAACTGAAGCTGTAAGTGCTATTCCGTAGTGGAGGGACTGACACAACACACTAAATCATGATGAGCAGCATCAAACCAGTCAAAATAATGATGATGAAATACAGAAAAAAATACAAACGCAAAAGATACAATCACTATTAAATTTATAATCTAAGTAAAGTAAGAGAAAATAAACTTATCTACTAGATGAAAACATACGGAAGACGGACACCATGCCATAGCACCATCATCGGAGCCATTTTACATTTCGTATTACAGTGTTACAGATTTCGACTGCCCAGATCAATGATTGGGCGGTCGTTTTCAAACTACTACGTAGCTTATTGACGGACAGAATTTCCTTGCCTAGGAACTACCATCTGTCATGCAAAATACGCCACAGAAAAAAAGTGTGGAATAGGTATGCATGAAATTTCGTTCCTTAGACACCTATTAACCATTTTCCTTTTAGTGTTGGGATTGGTAGCTCGTTGGTTTCTATTTCACTATTTAGAAGCAGTTTCTTGCACCATCCCAATTACGTGGGCTTCATTTCACAACGTATTAGCACACTTTGAATCTTATGTTTAGCTATAATTTTATTAAGAAGGAAGCAAGAGTTCTGAGAGCTTCTTTTAAATAACTTTAAATTTTATTTCACTACCCATCCAGTCACTTTAGCACAGAAAAAAATCACGCTTAGACCTAAAAAGAGAGTAGGCATTCCTTCCTGTCTGATTTACAGTTCAACAGAGTATTAATTATCAAGGCAGCCGTACCAACATATACAAGCACTGGGTATTTGCATGGAAATATTTTTCACAGTTAATGAGAATTGTGCCGGATAAACAACACAGATTGAAGCCTCTCTATCAATTTCAGCATCAACATACATATAATATTTACATCATTACTTTGTTTTCTGCTTTTTTTGTGGTTTCCCGTGTACACTGCGCTCCTGTGACTGCATTTTCTGGGCGTCGCTTTTATCTGACAGGAGCATTTTAAATCAGCGGAAATAACTGCAGTACATGTATCAGCTTTGAGATGTAGAGAAGTAAATGAATTTACAAATAACTTAAACAAGAATTCATGTCTAAGTATTAAGTGAGACTGGCACATGCTTTGATTATAGCCTTTAAGCTTCCAAAAATCTAATCAAAGTGACATTTTATGTGTTCACGAGGAATGAAATTGCAGTTCATTACAGTGTAACTCCAAATGTTTTCAATATTACAACGTTGCAGCTTCTGACTGCCCGACACCTCTGTCATAGTCGATATCTGATGTAGTGGGTACGCACGGAAGAAAGAGTCATATGTCGGGCAGAAAAATTTCATTCCTTACAGTATCTGCTCGAATGAATCCCAGATACAGGAAATAAGTAATGTAACGGTCAACTTCGCTCTTCGTGAACATTTCGGCTTGGTTGTCGCTATTCAAAAATCAGTAAACTCGCCCAATTTGGGATCTCACACGAGAGTCAGTTGAGGCCCGAACGATCGTATCATTTTTTCGGCCGCAGCATGTGCATGTCTGTTGTTCCAAGGTAATCAATCTCCTTCACATAGGAAAAATTGCTACCAATACAGACAATACTGATGAGTCCATTGTAGGCAGAAGGAGTATAATTTGGCGCGAGAGTTACTCCAACTGCGTGACTCTGTGCCTATCGAAGATGTCCAGCCCGCAGCAACATGGGCCCGAACTTAACTGTGTCTGATGTTGAACGAGTGCTTTCAGATTGTACATATTGTGTCTCTATAGAAATAACAGAGGAAGTGAGTAACCAAAACAAGTGGTAATGTAAAGGAAGTTCGTTCTTATATATGGGACGTAAATCTCCAACAGTTACAGAGTTTCAGTATCCAAGATTTTCAAAACTGAGATGAGAAGTAAACCAAATATCAGAATCATTAGACCGTCCATGGTCATAACAGATGCAAAGGTTCAGCTCAGTAACCACAATAATACCCTCAACTGTGATCAACCGAAAAGGACCGGCTAAGAAACAAAGCTTAACATGTTTACATATTTAAACAAGAACAACGAGGTATTACAAAATCTGATCGGACTGTTATTGTGTTATTAAAGAGCCAACATCAGTCCCAAATGAAATCATAATGTTATGTCAAACGTAACATATTCCAGTTGATTTGCCATCTTGTCTACAATGCATCACCTTGCATGAAATTTCGTTTACAGCTCAAAATTTCTAATACAGAATTACAGTAGAACACTAACCAGTACTCAGTTCCCGCACATAATAAACCGATGCTGCATCCTGTACTCATTTTCTATTTATCTTGTTTTCAGTTATGCCTGAAATTAAAGCATAAAGTAATTTCGTACATGTAAAATATTACTTGTAGTCTGTTGTTTCATTATAACCTATACCAGTGACCGTTTCCTTTAAACAAACGAGATTTCACCAAAGTTGATGGAACCATTTAATTATTACATAAATTTAAACAATTTCAATGCGCCCTAGTTCGTAAATCTGATAATTTATGGTGTGCCAAGTGTGACAGAGGCAAAACGTCTGAATGGAAACTTCAGTGGAAACAGGTTACTACGCTGCTTCATTGATTTCCTGTTAAACTTATGAATATTTGCACGTATAATTTCGACTTTTTTCTTTGCTGTTAGCTTGGTCATATGTTGTTTAACTGTTAATTCTGTATTCAAATTCATCACATTTTCATCACCATGAGGTACACATAATCATCCCGATATTTCTTTGTGCACATTATCATCAAAACAATACTCACTTTTTGAGTTCTATGTGCTCATCGAATTTAGTAGAAATCATTCCATTCATACAAAATATTCTGATCCAGTTCGTTTTCGGATATTTCTGATCCTGTGTAGTGTTCTACCGTTGATATATCGTGTTCGTCAGTAACATATGAATCACCATAGTCAACCTCAGACTTTGGGTTTACAGAAAACATTTTCTCCGTCATCTGCATAATTCGTTTTTTTTCGTTAGACACATCTGCAGGTATTTTTCCAGCCGTTGCACTAAAAAACCAAGAGCCCGAGTTAGTAACCATTATATGCTAGGACTTCCTTGTTAATGTAATTGATGAAAAGAGTTGTAAAAAGATTAGCTACTCTACTCACAGACTAACAAACAACCAAGAAAGGACTGTAAAATGAACAAGCCATAGTAAATTAAATAAAAATTGGTTGTGTGTAAAGACATATCTTTGTAAGAAAATATTTAGACGAGTAAAATTGTAATTTAAAAACAAAAAGAACCACACTGAAACAAAATAAAATTGCAAATAAAAATAAGTAATTCGGTAGTTGTGATTTTACGAAGAAAGTTAATCATTCCAAATTTGCCTATGCAGTCGCATTAAAAAATAAATTAACCTGTAGCATACCCAGGGTGCTAATATATATATTTATTTTATTAGTCAACAGTCATCCTCCCCATATACTCTCCGTTTTCTCATATAATTTCTGCAAAATGTGGATCTGTGAGTATGTATAGCTAAACTTGCCAGTCAGGGAAGTAGAGACATGCAGGGCCGCGTCGCCATGGTTTTCCCCAGAGAGTGCTTATTTCTTACCCGATGCATTAAGCTGGTTTTATCGATCCACAACATTGCAAAAAGAATCACCATCTCTACCAGATTAAGAAGAATGGTCGTCACTGTGACCTTTCTATCTGGTTGACTATTTTGAGTCTGTGCGGATATGGGCGCTTCCCGCTTCTTTCTCCCCGCCGACGCCTTGGTAAGATGTTACGTTTCTTGGAACACATTTTGGTATAATTTTGTTCCAATCTGTGCATGTCGCTCCTTGTTGATTATGAGAGAACCAGTTTATTTAATTCGCGAAATATTCGGGAATGCATTTTGGTTCATATCGTTTGGATTTTTAAGTAATTTTCACGAGAAATGTTCAACCGGTACTTTGGCTTTGTTCATTCCGAGAGCGAACACGTGCCATCAGCTGTGGCTCCGACGTCTAACTTGGTGTAAGACTATTGCATTGAACGGAGATTACGTTGAGGAATAGGGTTTGGAAGCCAAGAAAGTGGTGGATAATGTGGTGTATTGGAATCCTTAATAAAACCCATCTGCTTTGAGAAAAAACGTGCAGCGTTACTTGTTGAATGGATCTCGTATTATGTTAAGACCTTTTGTTTATTTAACAGTTATTATTGGTACTTAGCCACAGTAACAGTAGAGTTTATGGCACATTAGATTTAGCGATTGAGTGGGCGAAATGAGGGGAGGAGGCTTAGCCCGTGACAAACCGTAAACCCCCCTCCCCCAGAACCGGTCACTCGAGTCGTGTCGGAAAGCAAGGACAACGAGACCTTTTTTTCCATTAAGGATCAGTGAAACCTGCTGCTGTAGCAATATGGGACTAAGGAATTTACTTGCTTTGACTTGATGGGAAAAAACATTACACTGATTGAGTAACCTGCTCCTTAGTCGGCTATTGCAAAAGAAATTGAATTAAATTAGTTTTAAATATCGTGTGAAATTGTCATCTGGAATATTCCACGCAGTGAATTCAGACGCCTAGTAGGAGAGCGAATTCCTCCTCTACCCACATGGTGAAACCTAGTGGCGGCAGACAGCGTACTCCTCTAGAATAGAACAAAGCGGCCATCGAGCTTAAAGTCGCCATGCGAGAGAAGTGCTCCTACAACAACGTTACATGCACACAGTTCATGAGACGCTGGAAGGAGATTTGAAATTTAATCTAGGTCACTGGTGAAAAGATTGCTGTTCAGGAACTTTACACCGACATCTCTCCTTCCCTTGCCGGATAAATCTACATCTACATCTATATTTATACTCCGCAAGCCACCCAACGGTCTGTGGCGGAGGGAACTTTACGTGCCACTGTCATTACCTCCCTTTCCTGTTCCAGTCGCGTATGCTTCGCGGAAAGAACGACTGCCGGAAAGCCTCCATGCGCGTTCGAATCTCTCTAATTTTACATTCGTGATCTCCTCTGGAGGTATAAGTAGGGGGAAGCAATATATTCGATACCTCATCCAGAATCGCACCCTCTCGAAACCTGGACAGCAAGCTACACCGCGATGCAGAACGCCTCTCTGGCAGAGTCTGCCACTTGAGTTTGCTAAACATCTCCGTAATGCTATCACGCTTACCAAATAACCCTGTGACGAAACCCGCCACTCTTCTTTGGATCTTCTCTATCTCCTCTGTCAACCCGACCTGGTACGGAACCCACACTGACGAGCAATACCCAAGTATAGGTCGAACGAGTGTTCTGTAAGCCACCTCCTTTGATGTTGGACTACATTTTCTAAGGACTCTCCCAATGAATCTCAACCTGGCACCCACCTTACCAACAATTAATTTTAAATGATAGTTCCACTTCAAATCGTTCCGCACGCATACTCCCAGACATTTTACACAAGTAACTGCTACCAGTGTTTGTTCCGCTATCATATAATCATACAATAAAGGATCCATCTTTCTATGTATTCGCAATACATTACATTTGTCTATGTTAAGGGTCAGTTGCCACTCCCTGCACCAAGTGCCTATCCGCTGCAGATCTTCGTGCATTTCGCTGCAATTTTCTAATGCTGCAGCTTCTCTGTATACTACAGCATCATCCGCGAAAAGTCGCGTGGAACTTCCAACACTATGTACTAGGTCATTTACATATATTGTGAAAAGCAATGGTCCCATAACACTCCCCTGTAGCAAGCCAGACGTTACTTTAACGTCTGTACACGAGTCTCCATTGAGAACAACATGCTGTATTCTGTTTGCTAAAAACTCTTCAAACCAGCCACACATCTGGTCTGATACTCCGTAGGCTCTTACTTTGTTTATCAGGCGACAATGCGGAACTGTATCGAACGCCTTCCGGTAGACAAGGAAAATGGCATCTACCTGGGGGCCTGTATCTAATATTTTCTGGGTCTCATAAACAAATAAAGCGAGTTGGGTCTCACACGATCGCTGTTTCCGGAATCCATGTTGATTCCTACTGAGTAAATTCTGGGTTTCAAGAAATGACATGATACGCGAGCAAAAAACATGTTCTAAAATTCTACAACAGATCGATGTCAGAGATATAGGTCTATAGCTTTGCGCATCTGCGCGACGACCCTTCTTGAAAACTGGAACTACCTGTGCTCTTTTCCAATCATTTGGAACCTTCTAGAGACTTGCGGTGCACGGCTGTTAGAATGGGGGCAAGTTCTTTCGCGTACTCTGTGTAGAATCGAACTGATATCCCGTCAGGTCCAGTGGACTTTCCTCTGTTGAGTGATTTCAGTTGCTTTTCTATTCCTTGGACACTTATTTCGATGTCAGCCATTTTTTCGTTTGTGCGAGGATTTAGAGAAGGAACTACAGTGCGCTCTTCCTATGTGAATGAGCTTTGGAAAAAGGTGTTTTTTATTTCAGCTTTACGCATGTCATCCTCTGTTTCAAGGCCATCGTCATCCCAGAGTGCCTGGATATGCTGTTTCGAGCCACTTACTGATTTAACGTAAGACCAGAACTTCCTAGGATTTTCTGTCAAGCCAGTACATAGAGTTTTACTTTCGAATTCACAGAACGTTTCACGCATAGTCCTCCTTACGCTAACTTTGACATCGTTTATCTTCTGTTTGTCTGAGAGGTTTTGGCAGCGTTTAAACTTGCAGTGAAGCTCTCTTTGCTTTCGCAGTAGTTTCCTAGCTTTGTTGCTGAACTGGCAGTGACAATTTTGTAGCACCAGGATTCGCCCTAGCTGACCTCCGAGTCCAGCGCCGCCAGTCAGGCGTGTGTTGGCGACCTCGGCTGCGGTGGCGGGTGGCTGTTGCAGATCCTCCCCTGACGACACGGCTGCAGTGGTGTCTGCTTGCTGACTCACTCCGCGCCAGATACTCACGAAATCATCCCGGCGAAGGCAGAAAGTGTATAAAAATATACGGCCCTCCTCTGCCACCATCAGCAGCACTCGTACACGCAGCGCGCGTCGAGGCGCGCCTATAAATCCTGGGGATGGTGGAGGCCCTCTCGAGCGTTGGGGAGGAAACGGGAGGGAAGGGTTGCGCAGCGCACTACCGCCCCAGCCCGCTTCGCTGCGGCATTAGCGCCCGGGGATGGGCAGATGCCGGCTTATCTCTCAGAGGACCTGATGAATCACAAGCGGCCACTTGATTTGTTGCCGATGTCTCGGGTCGACCCCTCCCGGCTGCGTTCCGCCCCACGGATTAGTGTCTGATTGCTCCAACGTTCATTACAAAAAAAAAGGAAGACAATTCAGGGGTTGAGTTCAGAAAGTATATTTAAAGAATACTGACGAGGGATCAAGGGTCAGCATTGTCTTCGGCAAACGATGCCCGTGAGCAGCCCAACCTAGACTTTCTGCTGAATTTCTGAACAAATACCCTTGAAGGGCGTAGTGCCGGATACTGTCGCGCAGATGGCACAATATCTACACTGCTGGCCCTTAAAATTGCTACACCACGAAGATGAAGTGCTACAGACGTGAAATTTAACCGACAGGAAGAAAATGCTCCGATATGCAAATGATTAGCTTTTCAGAGCATTCACACAAGGTTGGCGCCGGTGGCGACACCTACAACGTGCTGACATGAGGAACGTTTCCAGCCGATTTCTCATACACAAACAGTAGTTAACCGGCGTTGCCTGGTGAAACGTTGTTGTGATGCCTCGTGTAAGGAGGAGAAATGCGTACCATCACGTTTCCGACTTTGATAAAGGTCTGATTGTAGCCTATCGCGATTGCGATTTATCATATCACGACATTGCTGCTCGCGTTGGTCGAGATGCAACGACTGTTAGCAGAATATGGAATCGGTGGGTTCAGGAGGGTAATACGGAACACCGTGCAGGATCCCAACGGCCTCGATCACTAACAGTCTTATCCGCATGGCTGTAACGGATCATGCAGCCACGTCTCGATCCCTGAGTCAATATATGGAGACATTTGCAAGACAACAACCATCTGCACGAACAGTTCGACGACGTTTGCTGCAGCAAGGACTAACAGCTCGGAGACCATGGCTGCGGTTACCCTTGACGCTGCATCACAGAAATGAGCGCCTGCGATGATGTACTCGACGACGAACCTGGGTGCACGAACGACAAAACGTCATTTTTTCGGATGAATCCAGGTTCTGTTTACAGCATCATGATGGTCGCATCCGTGTTGGGCGACATCGCGGTGAACGCACATTGGGAGTGTGTATTCATCATCGCCATACTGGCGTATCACCCTGCGTGATGGTATGGGGAGTCATTGGTTATACGTCTCTGTCACCTCTTGTTCGCATTGACGGCACTTTGAACAGTGGACGTTTCATTTCAGATGTGTTACGACCCGTGGCTCTACCCTTCATTCGATCCCTGCGAAACCCTACATTTCAGGGGGATAATGCACGACCGCTTGTTCCAGGTCCTGTACGGACCTTTCTGGATACAGAAAATGTTCGACTGCTGCCCTGGCCAGCGCATTCTCCAGATCTCTCACCAACTGAAAACGTCTGGTCAATGGTGGCCGAGCAACTGGCTCGTCACAATACGCCAGTCACTACTTTTGATGAACTGCGGTATCGTGTTGAAGCTGCATTGTCAGTTGTTCCTGTACACGCCATCCAAGCTCTGTTTGACTCAATGCCCAGACGTATCAAGGCCGTTATTACTGCCAGAGGTGGTTGTTCTGGGTACTGATTTCTCAGGATCTATGCACCCATATTGCGTGAAAATGCAATCACATGTCAGTTCTAGTAGAATATATTTATACAATGAATACCCGTTTATCATCTGCATTTCTTCTTGGTGTAGCAATTGTAATGGCCAGTGGTGTATATGAGAGAGCAGCTTGTCATAATCAGGTGCGACTGTAGGGAGCTGCTGTGAATTACCCTCATCAATGTTCCTTACATTAAGTTGTGACCCTTAATCCCTGGATCGTCTGCTTGTAATGAGTGTAAGAAGAGTCGAAACTAGAGTCTTACACATTCGTACATGTTGATGACGGGCAACTGGATCTTTCATATATTGCCGAGTCTACCGTAAGAGATTACGTGGTTTGGGGATGGGGAGAGAAACTTCTGACACCAATGTTAATGTATAAAATGGCAGGGAAGGAGGAAGAAGATTGTTAAATACGCCTCGTGGCGGCAGTGTGCAGGAATTGATAGTGGACATCCAGGGCTGCCGTTAAATGACAAAACCTGGAAATAAGTACAATAAGGAGGATGTATTTCGATATACGGAGTACAAAATGCTCGCCAAGGGTCAGAAGTTGGCAGGTTTAGGCCAGTCTAGGAGTTCGAACAATTAAATGAAATGAGCGACGGAAGGGGAAGCGGTTCATGTTAACTTACGTTGGTGGCCGGTCGTGAAAGCAGAGCCAGAGGCTCTGCCTTCCAAAAAGACGTTTGCTGTGCTCGAGGTCTGGATTACAAGAGAAAGAAGCAAGTGCGTCTTGCACTGCATAACACTCCAACGCCCACATACGTGATCGGTATCCCGCGCACGCTATTGGCTAGAACCAATGGCGTGAATTCGCTAGCAGTTTGAGCAGAGGTCTCAGGGCGTCTCTTGTCAGCAGATTTAACTGGACAGAACTGCCTCGGTTTTGAAAGGCAAGCGAATTGTGTCACGTAGGCACGACGTAAGATACTTGGGAAGAAAACTTGTAAGGATTTGACTGGGCCTTTGAAATAAATTTTTTAAACCAATTCCCTAAAATATTCCTTGACTGGCTGCCATCCTGTATACTACACTTCAACACAAGACGCTACGACTGAGAAACTTGCAAGCGGTTGTGAGGTCCAGAAAGTCTCGAGCAGGACAGTCCATTTGATCTTGAAACATGCAAGAATCTCATAGCAGTATTGAACACTACAGACGACGACGACATCTTCTATAAATTTTTTCAGTGTAGCGAAGAGGTGAGATGAACACACGCACAGATTAAATCACGACAAAGCAACAAGTTGTGCTTTTATAAGGTGTAACGGGTACAAATTCAGATATTTCTATTGGCGATTGACCATTACTTTGGTATTTAAGTAATCTGGAAACAGAAAATTTGTGGCAAGGTCTTATGGGGCCAAACTGCAGAGTTCATCGGTCCCTAAGGTTTGCCACTACTTAATCTAACTTAAACTAACTTACACTAAGGACACACACACACACACACACACACACATACACTAACACACACACACACATGCCCGAGGGAGGACTCGAACCTCCGACGGGGTGGAGCCGCACGAACCGTGACAAGGCGCCCGTAGACCGAGCGACTACCCCGCGCGGGCACGTAATTCGGTGAACTAATAATTAAATCTCTTAGAGGTAGTATGTTTTAGGTTGGTTAGTATCTCCAAGTACACGTGGCGAGAGCAACACATTAATGCCTAATTTACCAGGGGCAACTGGTCAGGTATTGGAGTATGACACCTGGACGTAAAACGGTTAGTGTATTCCGACAGGCGTAGTCCACTTAGTGGCGCAGCTACGACCGTGCAGAAGACATTAGGTAGTAATTTATGTGACGCGTTTGTGGTAAGAGTGTTCGACGTAGAGGGAAAATAGCGAAGATACTGCTGAGTGTACATATTAAACGTACCACATATAATATGACCTACCTTATACCCGTTACACCCTGCATAGACTGAAACATAGCAGGCAGTGCTACACAGGTTTACTCAGGATGAAAGGCCTCTGTAGGATTCCTTTCATGTTAATTTCTTAAATCTGTTGTCATTTACGGCATACATTCCACTTCTAAATTTACTGTGGCGTTTCTATCTGGTAGGAGACTGAGCAGTGAAACGTGTTACTTTTACACATAAACAAGAACGATCTGTCACACTACTACACTTTAAAACACAGTTTATATGTAATTCATGTCATCCAGTCTCATACGGAACGTACATCCGCTTTCTTTTATATACTGTATATGATAAGATACTGTCATCCCCCTACCCTTCTGTGTGAGAGGATGAATGAGCAAATGTATTTCTAGTTGCATGCTGGATGGTAGCAGACAAGCCTGTCTGCTAGAGAACAGTAGGACCAACGTAGGAACAGGTAGCTACGCTTTCTGAAAGCAAAGAGGTTTCTATCCTTAGTATGTCATGTTGGTATAGGAAGCTGCCTCTCTGGTCACCTCCGTTTTGTATACGGAAGCACGCTCGGTAGCGGCTCATGTTAGTCTGTCCGCGGCGAGCGTCTGAAGTGGTAAGATCTCCGGCTAAGCGCATGTCTGCTAAGTCCGTAGGACAATGGATTTCTTAAGTTCAGCCTAACTGAAAATTTAATCACCTTTATTTCAGGTTTAGCTCTAAAATATCTAATGTTATCTTAAATTGCAACGCAGTGTATTTCGAGTGTGAAGTTCAGAATATCTTCCGGTAGTTGCTTTGTCACTACTTTGTGAGTAAAGTGGAACCACGTGTTGATCAGTAACTCTAACTAAGATCATCAATCTTAAATGCGAATGCGCGTGGGATTATAACGTCTCGTCTTGACAATATTTTTCAATGTAGCAACTTCTCTCTATGTTCAACCCACGTGGGGTGTACCTTTTGAGACCAGTACCACGTGCTTATACAATTGTTTGACCCATCCGGTTAATAGTAAGACGATAATAACCAGTTTGAGGTTTCCTTTTGTAAATTGCTTTTCGATCTAATTTATTTTAATTATCAAAACTATTGTGGAGTTACACTCTTTGTTATTTTATGAATGCAGTGTTGTATGCAGTCTCCCAATCTTGGCACCATATTTGATGTGTTCTGTAAGATTACAAACTCACATTTTCACAATCCTAAATAAGGCACCAGTTCAGTTATGATTCAAGTTTAATGTGCTGGAATTTCAATGATCAATGTTAAAATAAATTTCCAAACATAAACTGATTTATTTCTTTTCATTTAAATTCTCTTTATATCAGTTGTCGTATGACGATTAAAAGATTATAATTAATGTTAGTCTGGTTGGGAATTTGGTAAGCCAGACTGGATACCTATTGAAACAGTTACTCAGTAATGCAAGGTTAACTTCCCCAGACAGCTCACAGCTTTTAACCCGCTTTTATTGTCTATCAGCACCGCTCTCAGAACAAATTAATGCAACAACATTACAAGGAGACATCGTTAACGATAGTAGCAGATCTTGGAAGTTCCTTAAATATACAGAGGAGGAAACTAGAGACATCATGTCTGTATTACTGAATGTCTCTTCTATATAAAGAGTAACAAACACGGCATACAGAGTCGATATTATCTGGCTAAAAGAAACGAAAAGGTCAGATAACGTAAAGGATAACTTCCAGATAATGCAATACAGTAATGAAGATCGGACCAATGATTTTGATTCAAGGAATGGAAGAGATAAAGAAAATACAGTTACTGGACTGGAAAAATCCAAGTGTCTGGAACACAGGGCAATAAGATACATTAAACTGGTTATGCCTCATCAATAAAGGTATAACGTTCTTATTAGTGAGCTTGTAAGTGTACTGTCATATCGCTGGCTTAGTTGTGGAGTATCTTTGCGGGCATCCGCGTCTAGAGAGTCGAGCGCGGGACACGGAACTGTTATGTTGTGTACTGTGTAGCTCTGCATGTTAGAGGCATTGTTAGCATAGAAGTTGAAGTGCTGCTACAAGTGTTATTACAGTAAAGTGATAAAATAAGTAAATGATTCAGAAGAAAGTGCGTCAAGAAGTAATTTAAAAATGAGCAGTGTTGCTGACAACGTATTTGTGTATCCTCTCGTTGCTTGTCGTACCGTACAGTATCAATCATCTGCGCCGTGTTCGGTCTCCAAGAATGAACTAATGTGATTCAGTAATAGTATTTTTTACAAAAGAGAGCATTTAAGTGCCAGTGTCTTGTAGCCAGAGTGAGAACGTGCGTTCCATCATCGCGTTCCGCATCATCAACAATCAGCCGCGCCGCGACGGTTACGCGCACGCTCGTGCAACTGAAGAACTGTGAACTGTAAATTTAACCTTGTGAACAGTGACAAAATTTTTTACTAGTTTCTAGGAGGACTGGTACCAAATATCTGTGTATGCGTGACGAGCGTAGGAGCTTTCGTGCGATCGTTCGGCTTCCGCATCATCAACAACCATCCTCTCCGAGTTCGGTACGCGTACGCTCGTCCACGTGGACAGATAATCATCACGATTGTTAATTGGGACAAACATTTACGACTTAGAATGTAAACAGTGCAACCTGTGATTCCTTATTGTCTCAGAATATAGACGTTCATACCAGACGTAGGACAGTGTTGTGCTTGACGTTGAGTGGCTCCCCTAAACCCACTTGCATATTTCGATAGATAATTTCAGGCCATCCAGCAACAGTGTGGAGCAGAACAGTACGACCGCCGCGGTATTATCAGGTACGTGGTGTGGACGCGGCGCACGGTCAAGCAATGGTCGAAACGACAACCAGTTTAAAAGTACCCCCACCCATTAGTACTCCCGGGCGTGTTACAAGCTGGCCGCTATGGCCGAGCGTTTCTAGGCGCTTCAGTCTGGAACCGCGCTGCTGCTACGGTCGCAGGTTCGAATCCTGCCTCGGGCATGGATGTATGTGATGTCCTTAGGTGTTTAAGTAGTTCTAAGTCTAGGGGACTGATGACCTCAGATGTTAAGTCCCATAGTGCTTAGAGCCATTTGAACCATCTTATTAGTTATTTCAAATCCGAAAGCGCAATCCCGGCCGTAGCACTGACATTTTCAGTCTGCCTTTAACGTATCTTTCATCTCTTAACCATGTGATGAGTCGCCGAAACGACACTTGGATTAGATCACACATTAAACGGTAGGACCCCTTTTCCCCAGGTGGATAATTAAGGTAGGTTAGGGACGTGCAAGTCCTCAAAATGATATCCAATTGGGAGACCATCAACCGGCCATTGAGCCACAGGAAATTCCTATATTACCTGAATGGTTCCAAATACAAGTAAACGGAAATCGTCAACGTATGTGACCAACTTTTTAATCACCATATGAAGTCCATCACAAACAGCAGCTGAATATGGTCACTGTAGTCCGAAACCGGTTACGATTGTGTCACAGATTCTGATTCTGTCTGAAATAAACATTACTTCAGAATTATTTTTATGCAGTTAGACGATTCACGATAGGCCACTGGAAACGGTTATGACTGTAAAATATCCGAAGACAACGGTCTGGAGCAATCTGAAATGGGACGACGACGTAAAGTTAATTATACGGATAAGAGATAACAGGTTGAAATTCAGTGAACAGTTATAAGGAAACAGTAACCCACCTACTCAATCGGAGCCTACGAAACCCTCACTCGAACAACTCTTGACTACTGGTCGTCAGTTTGAGACATGTGCTATGTAATATTAATATGAGAGACAGAGAAGATCCAAAGAGGGGCGACAAGTTTCGTCACGCGTTTATTAGTAAGCGCGGGAGTTTTGGGGAAAGGCTCTTTAAACTGCAGTGGTAGACGCTGCAAGGAAAACTTTCCGAAGAAAAGTCCAGAATCATTTTAAGTCCCAACGCACGTGAAATGGCCGTGTCGGCGACATACAGAGAAATTTGGGCTCATATGCAGGCTTGCCAACAGTCACTTTTTCTTTGAACCATTGTTGTTGTTGTTGTGGTCTTCAGTCCTGAGACTGGTTTGATGCAGCTCTCCATGCTATTCTATCTTTTGCAAGCTTCTTCATCTCCCAGTACCTACTGCAACCTACATCCTTCTGAATCTGCTTAGTGTATTCATCTCTTGGTGCCCCTCTACGATTCTTACCCTCCACGCTGCCCTCCAACACTAAATTGGTGATCCCTTGATGCCTCAGAACAAGTCCTACACACCGATCCCTTCTTCTAGTCTAGTTGTGCCACAAACTTCTCTTCTGCCCAATCCTATTCAATACTTCCTCATTAGTTATGTGATCTACCCATCTAATCTTCAGCATTCGTCTGTAGCACCACAATTCGAAAGCTTCTATTCTCTTCTTGTCCAAACTACTTATCGTCCATGTTTCACTTCCGTACATGGCTAAACTCCATCCAAATACTTTCAGAAACGACTTTCTGACACTTATATCTATACCCGATGTTAACAAATTTCTCTTCTTCAGAAACGCATTCCTTGCCATTGCCAGTCTACATTTTATATCCTCTCCACTTCGACCATCAGTTATTTTTCTCCCCAAATAGCAAAACTCCTTAACTATTTTAAATGTCTCATTTCCTAATCTAATTCCCTCAGCATCATCCGACTTAATTCGACTACATTCCATTATCCTTGTTTTGCTTTTGTTGATGTTCGTCTTATATCCTCCTTTCAAGACACTATCCATTCTGTTCAACTGCTCTTCCAAGAGCGCCACACCTTTGTGTGGCGCTCTTCCGGTGGATCCAAGTCTGTTATAGAAATTTACTAAGTGAAACATTTGTCAAAGTTTTGCATTCCTTGCTGCGACAAGGCAAAGCAATGTTTCAGAGTTGAAAAGCGAGACCAAAAGCTAACAGCTCTCCCCTCGCCAAGTAACAACGCGACACGTGGTCAGTCTAACTCACCCTTCTTCGACTGGAGCGCAGCTGTGGACGCTTTTCCCGTACCGGCGGCAGACTGCCTCCCGCTTCTTCCTCTCCAGCCTCCTCCACGCTCCGCGTGGACCGAAAAACCCAAAGATGCCATTTCCGCCACCAACCTAACGCAGGTGGATTTCTCACAAGTAGCGAAAACCTCTTTGCCGACTTGACCACTACGAGAGTTGGCTATTCTGTACCACTGCTGCTGAATCTGTACGACTATAGCAGACTTCCTGCAGCAGACTACGCCACCGTCTAGCAACGTGACACACAACCACATTCATTCAATCACACCACTATGAGAGATATGAGGAAAGAGAAACAAGAAAAAGAAAGAGAAATGCTAATGAAATTGGGCTACCGGACTAATGAAAGGTGGCTACAGGTCCCTTTCACACTGTCCATTTCGTTCAACTGCACTTCCAAGTCCTTTGCTGTCACTGACAGAATTACAATGTCATCCGCGAACCTCAAAGTTCTTATTTCTTCTCCATGGATTTTAATACCTACTCCGAACTTTTCTTTTGTTTCCTACACTGCTTGCTCAATATAGAGATTGAATAACATCGGGGAGAGGCTACAACCCTGTCTCACTTCCTTCCCAACCACTGCTTCCCGTTGATGTCCATCGACTCTTATAACTGCCATCTGGTTTCTGTACTAATTGTAAATAGCTTTTCGCTCCCTGTATTTTACCCCTGCCACCTTCAGAATTTGAAACAGAGTATTCCAGTCAACATTGTCAAAAGCTTTCTCTAAGTCTACAAAAGCTAGAAACGTAGATTTGCCTTTCCTTAATCTAGCGTCTAAGATAAGTCGTAGGGTCAGTATTGCCTCACGTGTTCCGAAATTTCTACGGAATCCAAACTGATCTTCCCCAAGGTCGGCTTCTACCGGTTTTTCCATTCGTCTGTAAAGAATTCGCGTTAGTATTTTGCAGCTGTGACTTATTAAACTGATAGTTCGGTAATTTTCACATCTGTCAACGCCTGCTTTCTTTGGGATTGGAATTATTATGTTCTTCTTGAAGTCTGAGGGTATTTCGCCTGCCTAATACATCTTGCTCACCAGATGGTAGAGTTTTGTCAGGACTGGCTCTCCCAAGGCTGTCAGTAGTTCTAATGGAATGTTGTCTACTCCTGGAGCTTTGTTACGACTCAGGTCTTTCAGTGCTCTGTCAGACTCTTCACGCAGTATCATATCTCCCATTTCATCTTCATCTACATCCTCTTCCATTTCCATAATATTGTCCTCAAGTACATCGCCCTTGTATAGACCCTCTATATACTCCTTCCACCTTTCTGCTTTCCCTTCTCTGCTTAGAAGTGGGTTTCCATCTGAGCTCTTGATATTCATACAAGTGGTTCTCTTTTCTGCAAAGGTCTCTTTAATTTTCCTGTAGGCAGTACCTATCTTACCCCTAGTGAGAAAAGCCTCTACATCCTTACATTTGTCCTCTAGCCATTCCTGCTTAGCCAATTTGCACTTCCTATCGATCTCATTTTTGAGACATTTGTACTCGTTTTTGCCTGCTTCATTTACTGCATTTTTATATTTTCTCCTTTCATCAATGAAATTCAATATTTCTTCTGTTACCCAAGCATTTCTACTAGCCCTCGTCTTTTTACCTACTTGAACCTCTGCTGCCTTCACTACTTCATCCCTCAAAGCTACCCATTCTTCTTCTACTGTATTTCTTTCCCCCATTCTTGTCAATTGTTCCATTATGCTCTCCCTGAAACTCTGTACAACCTCTGGTTTTGTCAGTTTATCCAGGTCCCATCTCCTTAAATTCCCACCTTTTTGCAGTTTCTTCAGTTTTAATCTACAGTTCATAACCAATAGATTGTGGTCAGAGTCCACATCTGCCCCTGGAAATGTCTTACAATTTAAAACTTGGTTCCTAAATCTCTGTCGTACCATTATATAATCTATCTGGAACCTGCCAGTATCTCCAAGCTTCTTCCATGTATACAATTTTCTTTTATGATTCTTGAACCACGTGTTAGCTATGATTAAGTTATGCTCTGTGCAAAATTCTACCAGGCGGCTTCCTCTTTCGTTTCTTACCCCCAATCCATATTCTCCTACTACGTTTCCTTCTCTCCCTTTTCCTACTGACGAATTCCAGTCACCCATGATTATTAAATTTTCGTCTCCCTTCACTATCTGAGTAATTTCTTTTATTTCTTCATACATTTCTTCAATTTCTTCGTCATCTGCAGAGGTAGTAGGCATATAAACTTGTACTACTGTGGTAGGCGTGGGCTTCGTATCTATCTTGGCCACAATAATGCGTTCACTATGCTGTTTGTAGTAGCTTACCCGCATTTCTATTTTCATATTCATTATTAAACCTACTCCTGCATTACCCCTATTTGATTTTGTGTTTATAACCCTGTAGTCACCTGACCAGAAGTTTTGTTCCTCCTGCCACCGAACGTGTCTAATTCCCACTATATCTAACTTTAACCTATCCATTTCCCTTTTTAAATTTTCTAACCTACCTGGCCGATTAAGGGATCTGACATTCCACGCTCTGATCCGTAGAACGGCAGTTTTCTTTCTGCTGATAACAACGTCCCCCTGAGTAGTCCCCGCCCGGAGATCCGAATGGGGGACTATTTTACCTCCGGAATATTTTACCCAAGAGGACGCCATCATCATTTAACCATACAGTAAAGCTCCATGCCCTCGGGAAAAATTACGGCTGTAGTTTCCCCTTGCTCTCAGCCGTTCGCAGTACCAGCACAGCAAGGCCATTTTGGTTAGTGTTACAAGGCCAGATCAGTCAATCATCCAGTCTGTTGCCCCTGCAACTACTGAAAAGGCTGCTGCCCCTCTTCAGGAACCACACGTTTGTCTGGCCTCTCAACAGATACCCCTCCGTTGTGGTTGCACCTACAGTACGGCTATCTGTATCGCTGAGGCACGCAAGCCTCCCCACCAACGGCAAGGTCCATGTTTCATGGGTGGGGGGGGGGGGGGGGGTGTGGGGGGGGGAGGCCATTAGCGAACGGAAAAGGGAAAGAGATAATTTCAACTACACCAAACATCAAAATGTATCTAGGGACTTAAATGTTGTTAAGGTTTCTATATTTATTTCCGGGAACTTAGATCTACCAGCATTTTGCAAATGGAGTACTATGGGAACATTTTGATTCACTGTTTTTCATTCCCTCAGACAAGGCCCACTTCAAGACCCATGTGAACTGAGAGGACACATCCTATTACTTGTAAGATAAAGCACTAAAATTTAGCTGAAGCGTCGATGCATCTTATCAACTCTAATGTTTGGTGACCAATTCGAGGGTCAGTTTCACGCGAGTGAACCTCTGAGCGAGAACACTTTTCGTGTTGTGGAGACAAGTGTACACAGCACTGAAAGTAAAATACTGGTTCCAGTTACAGTAAAGGAAGCACACGGTTAGTGCAGGAGCATTTATGTACGCGAGGGGGACAGTGTCTTTAAAAAAAAAAAAAAAAAAAAAAAGGCACGTATTCTGCTTTACATGCCTTTGCGCAGGTTTGACTAGTGTGCAAACACTCCTCTGAACGCTATTTGGATAATAAATTGAACGAATTACCCTGTGACGAGTAGCGTGAGAGAAACGGTTACCTACGTTTAATCTCTCAGCGAAATACACTGATCTTACCTCAATGTTTGTCAGCAGAATTTGCACACACGCTATACAAAGCTAGGAATTTCCAGAACGGTCTATATGTTACATACACATTGTTAACATCTACAGACTCAGAATATGCTGGTTGTAAATCTGTATGTATTTCGAGCGACTGTGGATCATCGCCATTAGTGATCCACTGGTGCATAAATGCTTCCTCCAGACATTTCCATACATTCCGGTCGCCTCCACGTTGCTCATGCAACATCTCACCTCATCGCCTCAGTCTTCGCTTATCCCACAAAGAACTTCTTAGCTCTGTTAATCATCCATTCCTCTCGTTATGTGTGCCACCCACGTTATTCCTTTTTCATTACGTTCGTAACTGCATCGCTAACACCAGTCAGTTTTTTGAACCAGTTATTTGACTTCTGGTGTTACAAAATCCTTCCATCTCTAAATTTCAAGTCACGCAACTATTTCTGGCAGTTTTCACATAAAAGTCCATGCCTCGCACTTTCAGGTCAAAACTGTTAAACCTCTACCGGACAGTAACGCTGATATGGAGTACGAAGCTAACATACACTGTCATGGCCCGCTGGAGTTCAAACGTGGCACCCACTAAAGCCGCCACATCAACAGAACAGACTGCCACAGGACGTGTTGCACAGCTGTTTCTACCAAACTGTCCCATAACTTACGTTAAACTCGTAAGAAAGAGCCAAATTCAGTCACATTAAATTATTCCCCACTGAATAATGAAATTACAGTAACGGCAATTACCAACATATAACTAGATAGATTACAATTTCCTGTATAAGAACCACACGGTGAAAGCTGGTTCGACCCTGTTGAGGACCAGGAGTGCGCTGTACGCCCAGGGAATCAACCCCCAGCGCTGTTCGTTGAATCACTGCTCGCTTCTAGTGGGAGGGAATCACGAAGTAGATGCAAATTGGGCTTAGGTGTATTTTGTGGAACGAGAGTCAGAAAGAATTCCACTCTGGCGCTGAGCGTCTGCAATCAGACAGTGCAAACTAAGCCTCAAAGACGTGCAGGACAACAGAGTCTGTTTTCGACGAGCTGCATCCAGGGGATGCATGCCATTTATCGGCCAGAATTCTGGAAGAAATGCAACTGTAGCGTGAAATAGCAGGCAGTTAAACTTTACTGAAAACCTTGGGCTGTTACGACAACAACTTGTAAAGTGGAACTCGAACAGAAAGTTTGAGACTTCTTTTTAGAGCGTGGTATGCGGACACATGAGCAAGTGCTAGAAAACTGAGTGTTTAAACAAATGTAAAGACGGCTACAACTGGTTCAAGTAAATAATTTATAAGCGGAATTCAGGAGTGCCTCCGTGGTTACAGACTTCCTGCCATATTGGTCAGTGCACGATAGTAAGCACAGATAGACAAACAATGGGGTGACAATAGTCTACAGGTGCTTTCTAGTATTGTATTCGACCTCCTTTTCCTGGCAACTCAACTTGCCATGGCCTCAGCAAGTCGTTGGAAGTGTGGCTGGTGCCGACCTCTCGATTGTATCCCATAATCTTTCGATGGGATTCCTGTCGGGCGATCTGGGTGGCCAAATCATTCGCTCGAATTTTCCAGAGTGTTCTTCAAACAAATCGCGAACAATTGTGGCCCAGTGACATGACATGGTTGTTAGGAAACATAAAGTCTATGTATGGCTGCAGATGGTCTACCAAGTAGCCGAACATAACCAATTACGGGCAATGACCAGTTCAGTTGGACCAGAGGACGCAGTCCATTCCGTGTAAACACAGCCCACACCTTTAGGAGCAACCACCATATTGCACAGTACCTTATTGAGAACTTGGGTCCCTTGCTTCGTGGGGTGTGCACCACACTGGAACCCTAAGATCAGCTCTTACCACCTGAAATCGTGACATCTGACAAAGCCTTGGTTTTCCATTCTTCTGGGATGCAACCGATATGGTCACCAGCCAGGAAACGCAATGAAGGCGGTGTCGTACTGTTAGCACAGGCACTCGCGTCGGTCGTCTGTTGCCATAGCCCATTAACCCCAAATTTTGCCTCACTGCCCTATGGATACGTTCTTTGTATTTCCTAGATTGATTACTGCGGTTATTTCACACAATGCTGCTTGTCTCTTAGTGCTGACAACACTACCCAATCACCACTGCTCTCGGTCGTGAAATGAAGGCCATCGGCCACTGCATTATCCGTGATGAGACGTATTTTATGGACACACTTGTCACTGGTTGGATCTCGGAATGTTGAATTCCCTACAGATTTCGGAAACAAGTCTAGGTCCAACTAGTATTCTGCGTTCAAAGCCCGTTAATTCCCGTCATGCGGCCATATCCACATTGGAGACCTTCTCACGTAAATCACCTGAGTGCCAATTCACTGCCGGTTTATACACTACTGGCCATTAAAATTGCTACACTAAGAACAAATGCAGATAATAAACGGGTATTCATTGGACAAATATATTATACTAGAACTGACATGTGATTATATTTTCACGCAAAGTACCCAGAACAACGACCTCCGACCGTAATAACGGCCTTGAGTTGAGTCAAACAGAGCTTGGATGGCGTGTGCAGGTACAGCTGCCAATGCAGCTTCAACACGATAAGAAAGTTCATCAAGAGCAGTGACTGGCGTATTGTGACGAGCCAGTTGCTCGGCCACCATTGACCAGACGTTTTCAATTGGTGACAGATCTGGAGAATGTGCTGGCCAGGGCAGCACTCTAACATTTTCTCTATCCAGAATGGCCCGTACAGGACCTGCAACATGCGGTCGTGCATTATCCTGCTGAAATGTAGGGATTCGTAGGGATGGAACGAAGGGGAGAGCCACGGGTCGTAACACATCTGAAATGTAACGTCCACTGTTCAAAGTGCCGTCAATGCGAACAAGAGGCGACCGAGACGTGTAACCAATGGCAACCTATACCCTCACGCCGGGTGATACGCCAGTTTGGCGATGACGAATACACGCTTCCAATGTGCGTTCACCGCGATGTCGACAAACACGCATGCGACCATCGTGATGCTGTAAAGAGAAACTGGATTCATCCGAAAAAAATGACGTTATGCCATTCGTGCACTCATGTTCGTCGTTGAGTATACCATCGTAGGCCCTCCTGTCTGTGATGCAGCGTCAAGGGTAACCGCAGCCATGGTCTCCGAGCTGATAGTCTCTCCTGCTGCAAACGTCGTTGACCTGTTCGTGCTGATGGTTGTTGTCTTGCAAACGTCCCCATCTGTTGACTCAGTGATCTAGACGTGGCTGCACGATCCGTTACAGCCATACGGATAAAATGCCTGTCATCTCGACTGCTAGTGATACGAGACCGTTGGAATCCAGCACGGCGTTCCGTACTACCTTCCTGAAGCCACCGATTCCATATTCTGCTAACAGTCATTGGATCTCGACCAACACGAGAAGCAATGTCGCGATACGATGAACCGCAAACGCGATAGGCTACAATCCGACCTTTATCAATGTCGGAAACGTGATGGTACGCATTTCTCCTCCTTACACGAGACATCACAACAACGTTTCACCAGGCAACGCCGGTCAACTGCTGTTTGTGTATGAGAAATCGGTTGGAAACTTTCCTCATGTCAGCACATTGTAGGTGTCGCCACCGGCGCCAACCTTGTGTGAATGCTCTGAAAAGGTAATCATTTACATATCACAGCATCTTCTTCCGTCGGTTGAACTTCGTGTCTGTCGCACATCATCTTCGTGGTGTAGCAATTTTAATGACCAGTAGTGTACCTCATGTACGTGATGCTACTGTCATCTGTATGTGCAGATATCGCTATCCCATGACTTTTGTCATCTCAGTGCATGTCGGACACATTCTGGACTGTCAATGCTAACAAGGTCTTTAGCTGAATAACCACCTAAAGCACGTGTATGGAAGGTAGACCAGCGTCTTGTAAGACAAGATCTTATGAACAACACTACAAGAATTAGTATTCAGCCTATCCAAATTATGTGATGCCGAAAAACACAGAGCTCAAAGTTTTTCTTGTTGGAAGTGCTCTGCAGATAATTACTTTGTTTCTAGACTATTTCTTCAGCAAATCGTCATGTCCAGAGTCCTATGTGACGAGAGGCTCTCACCTGGATGAGCTACCGCCCACATATATCTCGCGTAATGATCACAACGAAAAGATCCGAGAAATTAGAGCAAATACGGAGACTTACAAGCAGTCGTTCTTTCCACGCACAATTCGTGAATGGAACAGGGAAGGGGGGATCTGATAGTGGTACAATAAGTACCCTCCGCCACACACCGTAAGGTGGCTCGCGGAGTATAGATGTAGATGTAGATGTAGATGTAGAACTTACACACAGGCAGAGACGAGTTGTTTTTGCAGAGCCAGTGAGTTATTTTGCAACCACTTCACCCAGAACTTCCTGTTTATGAGTGCGGTGAGATCCATCAGCAATAGTGAATAATTCATAGTGTCGTTCAGTATCTTAAGTCTTCATTTCAAGGACTTTTGGCAGTAAGAAGTTCAACAAGCTTTCAACTACAGCAGTAGATGTACATTCACATCCTTCTGTAGTACTTTCTGTATCTGTGCCGCTGCCTACGACAATCCTGTGAATGTAAATGTTTTCTACAGATACGCATTCACTCTAGACTCCCTATCTAGGTTCACCGAGACATTAATTTATTGATTTATTTGATTGTTTAATCTGGTTCTTGTGAATTTGATTGCGTACTTGGAATAAAGTATGTTAACTGAGATCTCTAATTAATTTCGTAATCAGATTCCTTTACCATTGATTTGATAGGTGATGATTTATTTGTGTAATTAGTCGATTTAGTTAATGATTTCAATCAGGTAGCTCGACCCACATGGTAGGTAAGTGCTACAAAAACAGCGTAAACTTGCAGACACAACAATATGGCCGAGAGGTCGCTGCCCTGGCACCGGTGGCTGCGGCACGTCGCCCTGTGTGTGATCTGCGAGATCCCGCCGGCCGGCCAACCTGTGCCCGACCGCCAGCTTTAGAAAATTCCGCACAGGGACAGACAAGTCGGATTTACTGTGTGAACGAATGAGGGTCTATGTTTGTTGCTACCTGCATGTCACGTATGACGATTTCGGCAGTGTTAGTGGACACTGCTGTGGATACGTTTTCGGCCGACTGTAGGTTTTGCTTTATAAGACTACTTGGAGGGATATGAAATGAAGTGCTCTGTGTAATTGTTTTTGATTACTCAGTATCAAAGTTATTTATTTCTGAGAACTTGGCTGT
Source organism: Schistocerca serialis cubense (assembly GCF_023864345.2). NCBI lineage: Eukaryota > Metazoa > Arthropoda > Insecta > Orthoptera > Acrididae > Schistocerca > Schistocerca serialis. The sequence continues at coordinate 390,721,589 of NC_064645.1, forward strand.
TCATAACAGATAAGACATCTTGCTCATAAGAATTTGCTTTAGGACATGTTGCAAGCTTACTTTTTAAAACCCCTTTTACTTCACCAAAAGTGTTGTTCCATTGACATTTCTCTACACACTTGCCTTATTTGTATCGTTAACATATCATGATTCTGCCAAAATAGCTTTGTAAAATAATTTCGTCTTTCGTCAATTGCAGAAATGTTTTAATTGTGTTCTTATTTTCTGGGTAATAGGCTTGATCGTCAATAATCAAGCTTGTGACCCTGAATTTTGGCATTACAGTGCAATAACTAAGAGGTAACACGGATAATAACTTCAGACATTAATGTATTAAACTGAAGAAGTCGACATAAAGTACATAAAGGTCTTGGATCTGAGGACGTATTGACTGGGCTGACACGTGAGTGGGTTTTTAGGACGCTATGGCGAGTTTGATGAGCTATATTGGCTGTTTGAACTCACACACGTCTTGCATCGTCTGTTGACGAAGAACTGACCATCGGTGATGATTACGTACGGTGGCGTGTGCTATGGCCTGCTGTGTTGGGTGCACTTGTGTCAGCTACCGGCTTTTGGTGGACCACTGACAGCGGTCGGTTACTAAGCACCTCGGTCCTTTTATGCGAGTGAAGTGGATCAAGGCATTATTCGCCAGCGGAGACGTCAGGTAGGCAGCTGTTAAACGTTGACGACCTCGAACGCTGAAGTCATGATGGAATTTCAATAATAATGTTGCCCTCAAATCAGAAGTGGCACAGGAAGTAAATAGAAACTAGTGTAGGATGGAATGGAATTATGTGTGGGGCGATATTGAAGATGGTACACGAAAGGAGTCATAACTGAGCAGATTGAGGGTTCTAAGGAGAATGACTCGTTGAGAGCAGAATCAAAACTTGAATGTGTATCAGAACCGCACTGAAAAGCAGCATCATCGTCAGAGACAGAAGACAGCCATCAGAAACGTAAATAAAGGCGACACTCATGATAGCGAGCATCAGCCTGGAATTCAGTCCAACATAGACTGCATTGGGAATCAGTACAGCATGGAACAAATCGAGATCAGTTTGGGACCGAATCAACACGAACAGAATAGCACACCACGTCCTCATCCCAATGCCCCCAGGAAGTCCCGGTACAAAAGTCTCCTTGCAAACGACTGCTCGGCATTTCTGATCCACATCTTCCCACTTCTGGGCTCCCATAGCGCTGAGCTTCTGGCATCTTATCTTATGACTGGCTCGCGATATTTCAGTGCCAGCCAATGGATACTTCATTCTCGTCAGTTTTCCTCCTCTTATTTCCTCATTCAATTTCACCAGTTGTCTGCTGAACTGTTTTCCTATAATCTTGTATTTTCAGTCAGATGTTGTGAGGTCTCAAGTCATCATGTCCCGTAAACGCTCTCACGGTATCTTATTCCCTCAATGGCTCTCCTTCGGCGCCATGTTCACGACTCGCGGCCATTCTCTAACACCCTTACACCCTCCAGGAATGGCTGTGAGGTGCCTCAACATCAGCAGGAAAGCAACGCATCCGATTTGTTTCTCCTGAAGGCTCTGACTTAGTGGGTGGACTTGTTCTGCTAGTACGGGAAACCTTTTCTCGAGGCCGCGTGGTCATCAACTTGAGAAGCCAGGTCCTCTCTCTTGGACCGTACTGAGCTGGTGGCGTGTCCATTCTGCCAATCACCAGCCTTCCGCGGAAAGGTCTTTCCAGTGTTCATCCGTCGGCACGTCCACCTCGTCCATCACTCGCATTTTTGGGAAAGAGTTCCCAAGTACACCAATAAAAATTTAAGCCTAACGTTATGTGATTAACACATTAAGGTTGTCTACCATAATTTCGCATTCACTACAATGTTCTTCAGTAGAAATATCCGTATAAAGGACAGACGTATTGTTCTTCCTGACCACTTCCAATACTGTATGATCTCTGACATTTCTGCTGCCATACCGAAAAGCATCACATCTCTTTAGATATTGTCCTCTGAAAATCATCTTCTCGCGTCACTTGTTAATAATTGTCAGTTTCTGTAACTCTTTATATACCTGTGCACGTTAAAGGAATTGCCAGGGTGTGTAATGTAGAATATTCCTAAGATTCGTCATACAGCAAAGCAAATGGAATAGGTTATGATTCCTAGACAACAGCTTTTCGTCATAAACGACGAATCTCAGGGGATGGATTAGGAAGACGGCTTTCATAGAATTATCTCAAAGAATAAATGTATGATTATAACCTTTCAAAAGCAAGCATCCTCTTTCATCAGGTCAGATGGAATTTTATTTCGCGACTAAGAGTAAGACAACACACTTCCTTTACTAGAAGGAACGATATTCCACTAGTCTTTCGTACGTGCAACTGTCGTAACGGATTTTGAAATGTAAAGTCCTGACCCGTATGCTTAATTTAGCAAATCAGCAGATCAGTGACAACGCATGGTCCGTGACGAGCGTACGGAAAATAAATACCACTTTTATGAATTTATTTGTACACCTTACGGAGGCCATGAAAGGTCCTTTGCAATTTCTTGCATTTCACCCACGGTTTTGTTGGTGTTGTATGTCATTAAAAGAAGAAATTTCCCCCATTAGTTTATTACAACATCTCAGTACTGATTACAAATGGGGCATGATTAGCATACCAAAATTTAATATTATAACTGCAGGAACACTTATTTTGACCAGTGAAGTGTCTCATTAAGTTACTGAGTGCGAAAAGGGAGAAATGACTAAGCCTGATCGTTACTACGAGAAAATTACGTTAGTGGTTACATAGAACTGGGGGAGGGTTAACATGCAGCCGTCACTGAGGATAGATAAACCGGGAAATAATCAGAGAAGGAAAAACCGCAAAGGATGATCCCTTCCACATGTTAGGTAAATCACTGGCGCATTCATCACACGGTCTGTAGCTTACTACAGTGCAAATGATGGGTTCCTCAGGCAGATAACAATTATTGTTCTAATGGGCAGTATTAAAGTCAAACACCCCCCACGTGGTCCTAATACTAGGAACAAAGCAAGAAGATCATTTCAGGCGAAAACTGACGGTTCTTAAAATATTCGCTTCAGTCGCAAATACTGAATCGAGTATACGAGAGGACGACGGTTCAATCCCGTCTCCGGCCATCCTGATTTAGGTTTTCCGTGATTTCCCTAAATCGTTTCAGGCAAATGCCGGGATGGTTCCTTTGAAAGGGCACGGCCGATTTCCTTCCCAACCCTTCCCTAACCCGAGCTTGCGCTCCGTCTCTAATGACCTCGTTGTCGACGAGACGTTAAACACTACCCACCACCACCACCGAGTATACGACTCGCTGAACGCGAAGTAAATGCAAGAAAAGCTGATGAATTTACTTAACATGGTTATCAAGTGCCTTATGCTCACACGCAAAAGGTTAATAGATAGGAATAGATAGGAGAACAAGAAAACGTTGATGCTTTCAAGTTTACTGAAATTCTGACTTACGACGCCTAAATCTGTGTCCACTTGGAACATACGCTTAACCATCGACGGCAGGAACACAACACCTCTACCAAAATCACCCTCTCTCTCTTGTTCAAAGAGGAGGTGTGATTTTGTGGGAGTAGGAAGTAGCGTTCGCCATTCTGGCCAATGAGGCCGCGCAGAATTGCCGCGTGAACTACTTGCTGTTCTGGCAAGTAGAGCGATTGTTGCAGGATGGCTCTTAGTTCACCAAAATTTATGTAGGGAGACATCTTTGCATCACAAAACATGCAGGAGAGGCAAGGTTTCGAAGGCTGGTGGTAGAATAAGTGAAGGGGCATCTTTGGCCCACACAGGGCTACACTAGCCATACTTTCAAGTTAAACGGCCTACGAGGGAAAGAGACTCCACTGTGACTACTTGAGAGAGACTACAGTTTTTAAGGAAATAAAACAGAAAACCTTTTGGCCATTCGCAAGTATCGTGTGGTTTTGGGGTATAGAAAATTAAGGACCAGGAGGACATGATATTGCCAGATCAAAGGTGATTAAGATACCATGTTGTTGTTGTGGTCTTCAGTCCTGAGACTGGTTTGATGCAGCTCTCCATGCTACTCTATCCTGTGCAAGCTTTTTCATCTCCCAGTACCTACTGCAACCTACATCCTTCTGAATCTGCTTAGTGTATTCATCTCTTGGTCTCCCCCTACGATTTTTACCCTCCACGCTGCCCTCCAATACTAAATTGGTGATCCCTTGATGCCTCAGAACATGTCCTACCAACCGATCCCTTCTTCTGGTCAAGTTGTGCCACAAACTTCTCTTCTCCCCAATCCTATTCAATACTTCCTCATTAGTTATGTGATCTACCCATCTAATCTTCAGCATTCTTCTGTAGCACCACATTTCGAAAGCTTCTATTCTCTTCTTGTCCAAACTATTTATCGTCCATGTTTCACTTCCATACATGGCTACACTCCATACGAATACTTTCAGAAATGATTTCCTGACACTTAAATCAATACTGGATGTTAACAAATTTCTCTTCTTCAGAAACGCTTTCCTCGCCATTGCCAGCCTACATTTTATATCCTCTCTACTTCGACCATCATCAGTTATTTTTCTCCCCAAATAGCAAAACTCCTTTACTACTTTAAGTGCCTCATTTCCTAATCTAATTCCCTCAGCATCACCCGACTTAATTAGACTACATTCCATTATCCTTGTTTTGCTTTTGTTGATGTTCATCTTATATCCTCCTTTCAAGACACTGTCCATTCCATTCAACTGCTCTTCCAAGTCCTTTGCTGTCTCTGACAGAATTACAATGTCATCGGCGAACCTCAAAGTTTTTATTTCTTCTCCATGAATTTTAATACCTACTCCGAATTTTTCTTTTGTTTCCTTTACTGCTTGCTCAATATACAGATTGAACAACATCGGGGAGAGGCTACAACCCTGTCTTACTCCCTTCCCAACCACTGCTTCCCTTTCATGTCCCTCGACTCTTATAACTGCCATCTGGTTTCTGTACAAATTGTAAATAGCCTTTCGCTCCCTGTATCTTACCCCTGCCACCTTTAGAATTTGAAAGAGAGTATTCCAGTCAACATTGTCAAAAGCTTTCTCTAAGTCTACAAATGCTAGAAACGTAGGTTTGCCTTTCCTTAATCTTTCTTCCAAGATAAGTCGTAAGGTCAGTATTGCCTCACGTGTTCCAGTGTTTCTACGGAATCCAAACTGATCTTCCCCGAGGTTTGCTTCTACTAGTTTTTCCATTCGTGTGTAAAGAATTCGTGTTAGTATTTTGCAGCTGTGACTTATTAAGCTGATAGTTCGGTAATTTTCACATCTGTCAACACCTGCTTTCTTTGGGATTGGAATTATTATATTCTTCTTGAAGTCTGAGGGTATTTCGCCTGTTTCATACATCTTGCTCACCAGATGGTAGAGTTTTGTCAGGACTGGCTCTCCCACGGCCGTCAGTAGTTCCAATGGAATATTGTCTACTCCGGGGGCCTTGTTTCGACTCAGGTCTTTCAGTGCTCTGTCAAACTCTTCACGCAGTATCGTATCTCCCATTTCATCTTCATCTACATCCTCTACCATTTCCATAACATTGTCCTCAAGTACATCGCCCTTGTATAGACCCTCAATATACTCCTTCCACCTTTCTGCTTTCCCTTCTTTGCTTAGAACTGGGTTTCCATCTGAGCTCTTGATATTCATACAAGTGGTTCTCTTTTCTCCAAAGGTCTCTTTAATTTTCCTGTAGGCTCTATCTATCTTACCCCTAGTGAGATAAGCCTCTACATCCTTACATTTGTCCTCTAGCCATCCCTGCTTAGCCATTTTGCACTTCCTGTCGATCTCATTTTTGAGACGTTTGTATTCCTTTTGGCCTGTTTCACTTACTGCATTTTTATATTTTCTCCTTTCATCAATTAAATTCAATATTTCTTCTGTTACCCAAGGATTTCTACTAGCCCTCGTCTTTTTACCTACTTGATCCTCTGCTGCCTTCACTACTTCATCCCTCAAAGCTACCCATTCTTCTTCTACTGTATTTATTTCCCCCATTCCTGTCAATTGCTCCCTTATGCTCTCCCTGAATCTCTGTACAACCTCTGGTTCTTTTAGTTTATCCAGGTCCCATCTCCTTAAATTCCCACCTTTTTGCAGTTTCTTCAGTTTCAATCTACAGGTCATAACCAATAGATTGTGGTCAGAGTCCACATCTGCCCCTGGAAATGTCTTACAATTTAAAACCTGGTTCCTAAATCTCTGTCTTACCATTATATAATCTATCTGATACCTTTTAGTATCTCCAGGGTTCTTCCATGTATACAACCTTCTTTCATGATTCTTAAACCAAGTGTTAGTTATGATTATGTTGTGCTCTGTGCAAAATTCTACCAGGCGGCTTCCTCTTTCATTTCTGTCCCCCAATCCATATTCACCTACTATGTTTCCTTCTCTCCCTTTTCCTACACTCGAATTCCAGTCACCCATGACTATTAAATTTTCGTCTCCCTTCACAATCTGAATAATTTCTTTTATTTCATCATACATTTCTTCAATTTCTTCGTCATCTGCAGAGCTAGTTGGCATATAAACTTGTACTACTGTAGTAGGTGTGGGCTTCGTATCTATCTTGGCCACAATAATGCGTTCACTATGCTGTTTGTAGTAGCTTACCCGCATTCCTATTTTCCTATTCATTATTAAACCTACTCCTGCCTTACCCCTATTTGATTTTGTGTTTATAACCCTGTAGTCACCTGACCAGAAGTCTTATTCCTCCTGCCACCGAACTTCACTAATTCCCACTATATCTAACTTCAACCTATCCATTTCCCTTTTTAAATTTTCTAACCTACCTGCCCGATTAACGGATCTGACATTCCACGCTCCGATCCATACCATTGCAGGATTAAAAATAATGAAAATATGAAAGTAGTGCTAAATAACGCACGTCTTTCAATGTATTCGATTAACTTGTGCTAATGCCATCCAGTAATTTACGTGACAGTCACAATACAACACACTTTATTTTATACCAGAATGATTACTAACATGCGTTTCTGTCTCCGATGTGTGTCGTTTCTCAGAAGGAAAAACGTGTAGCCTCTCAAGACAATATGCTCGAAAATAGTGCAGCTGTTGTGATAGAAATTTTATCTCGGTAAATAAATTTAAAAAACAGAATAAAACAGTGTTCACTCTAGAGTGCTACGTAATCTGGATTACAGTATAGTAAAGCACGGATAGTGGAGTTAGGTTGCGCATTTCATCGCAGTAATTCGCTAATCTGCTTGCTCACACAACAGTTAAACGAATCACGCCGTGTTTTGGACGATTCTGTACTCGGCTGTTTAAAGGCTGTCACGTGCCTGAAACCAGCGAACTAATATTATTCGCAGAGAAGATCAACAAAGGTCTACGTGTAGCCAGTAAGCTCTGTTTTACAGTATTTTTTATTCCCTGTTTTAACAACGGAAAAACGTAGTTGTGCGCGTTTGATTAGTTGATATTAGAATTTTAAACGCGGACAGAAATAAATGCCAGTAACACATTAGTTAATATGTTAGACAGTTCTAAAATCTGTTGATTAACAGTTGCAAACATCTGGTTAGGTCTAAAAAATGGTTAAAATGGTTCTGAGCACTATGAGACTTAACATCTGAGGTCATCAGTCCCCTAGAACTTAGAACTACTTAAACCTAATTAACCTAAGGACATCACACACATCCATGCCCGAGGCAGGATTCGAACCTGCAACCGTAGCGGCAGCGCGGTTTCAGACTGAAGCGCCTAGAACCGCTCGGCCACATCGGCCGGCTGGGGAGGTCTAATGAGACGAATTGTTTCCCTATTTCCCCAGTGGTGGGACTAAACCACGGCCTGTATTTTATGACCTGAGGATGGCTGATGTCAACCGAAACCAGTTACTTTGTTAGAAAGAAAAGTAGCTCTGCCGGACAGTTAAGTTATTCTAAAAACAATCACTGTGCTGTCCACTTCACAGAACTGTTATACTTTCCAAAAGCAGTCTGGCATGTGTGTAACTTGTTTGTATGTCAAAAATTTTCAATTGTGTGTGAATTCTTAAGGGACCAAACTGCTTATGTCATCGGTTCCTAGACTTACACACTACTTAAACTAAATTAAACTAACTTATACTACGGACAACACACACACCCATGCTCGAGGGACCTAGGGAAGACTCGAATCTCCGGCGGGAGGGGTCGCCCAGTCCATGCATGACGCCTCAAACCTCGCGGCCACTCCACGCGGCTTTGCATGCCATCGTCACCGCATTTTGTGAGAGAAACACACAAAATTTTCTCACAGATTCGTGTCTTGTTCCTCCGATGTCCACTGTTACTGTAATTCTACCTATTAACATCAACTCAAACTTCCCCATAAACTTAGAGAAGTAAGGAAAACTAGGGTTCAACATGCCGTTGAAAATGAGTTCATTTAGAAATTCTTTGGTGGGTTGACTAGCTTCCGTCATTCCGAATCGTCCCATAGTCAAATTCAAAATTGGATTTAACCAATTCTACCTCTATTCTGCTGCATGCTTTACTAGTTGTGCAAACATTAAACCCAATTAGTATACCTGCCAGTTAGTGACGGAAAGTACCCAGTCAGCAGGACATTTATAAATGGGTAATTTCTCGGGAATTTGCTAAAAGCAGTTTTAAATGCCCAAAATGTGGCCATTTATTAGAAACGTACTATTTAAAGTTTTCATTGCTAGAATGTATTATTTACCAATTAAAAAGTGAGGGAATGGGAAGATACTCCCGATATTAAAAATTAGTAAATGTTTACACTTGCCTTTACTGCTAACAATGAAAGGAAAGGAGAGAGTGGCATGTTATGTCCTTTCTTTTACTGGCATTCCAACTCGCTGTACCAAGTAAGGGTGCGTGTTGCTGACAGCTGCTTGTCATTTATAATGTCCTTTTATTTTTACCAGTTGTGCTCTTCACTCCCGGTCTCATTATCTCTCTTGCGCTCATACAGTCACACACACACACACACACACACACACACACACACACACACACGCACATACACACACACCGGATCGAGCAGCTGTCTAGAAATAAGCCGGTGTAAAAATCATTGTCATTAGGTCATCTCTCTGTAATGCAACATCTCTACAGTCCATGTCTAATCTCTCAATATTATTGAAGAATGATTATCGACAACAAGATTATTACTGAATGTATTAAACAGCTGACTTGTGTTTCTTGATGATAAATGTATTCTTAAATGTTAAATTGTTTTCAGTGTAGTGGAAAAATGATTTATTATCAGATGCAGTAACATTTCAGACAGATTACAGTTTTCTCTTCTGATCCTTTCGTTATCTGATTTTGTATCATCGCACCACTGTGAAGATAAAAGAAAAATACTAACATAAAGAAGATCTAATAACAAAGAATCGATACCCAGGACGCTGGAATCGCTTGATTTCGATATTAGTCGATTCCTAGAGAATCTGCGATTATTGGTTGGAATTGTGGAATCAGAATCGATACATGAGACATCACAACTAAAATCATTATGGGCCAAGTTCTTTTTAGTCTAATTCCAGTCATTCAAAGCAAATATTAGAGCTATTGCTATTACTGCAAATGGGTAGTGGATGAAATTTTGAGTGAGTGACTGGTAATTTCAGGTAATTCATGCAATTCTGTTGGTTATTTAGTTAACTGGACTTGGCAACACTCGCCTGACCGTATGGCAGTCATTCAAGTCTATGTGGCTTATAAGAAGCAATATAACCCCGTCTTAGTGTTATGTACAGTGTTACAGAGAGCTATTATTGGGGCAATTTTTTGTCATGTTATTAATGTTAAACAGTTATTTCAGCTTGAAACACCTATAACTTCTGGAAATCGGGCTATTGAATAGTTTCAAGATGGTTAAGAAGAAAGGACCTGTTCGGAACTTTTTCAGTTTAAAAGGGAAGCTCTGAAAGTATGTATGGAAGTGAAACATGGACGATAAATAGTTTGGACAAGAAGAGAATAGAAGCTTTCGAGATGTGGTGCTACAGAAGAATGCTGAAGATTAGACGGGTAGATCACGTAACCAATGAGGAGGTACTGAATAGAATTGGGGAGAAGAGGAGTTTGTGGCACAACTTGACAAGAAGAAGGGACCGGTTGGTAGGACATGTTCTGTGGCATCAAGGGATCACGAATTTAGCATTGGAGGGCAGCGTCAGGGTAAAAATCGTAGAGGGAGACCAAGAGATGAATATACAAAGCAGATTCAGAAGGATGTAGGTTGCAGTAAGTACTGGGAGATGAAGCTTGCGCAGGATAGAGTAGCATGGAGAGCTGCATCAAACCAGCCTCAGGATTGAAGACCACAACAACAACTACATCTTCTATATATTGTTTTAAGGAATTCAAACAGTCACATTCCACCAAAATGGAAAAGCATATCAGAAAGTGTTTCAAGTGCGTTCAGAATTTGAAAAAAAAAAACCATGCTTGAGTTAGGTACAGTGACTTAGAACAACTTTTTAATTTTTTTGCAGTAGTACGGTATAAGTAAAAATACTATTTAATATAAACCATACTTTATTTCAAAAATTACTTTAAAATTTGAGTTATGTTGTCTTTTTATTATTATCTTTTACCCCAAGAACTCACCTCGTTAAAGATGTAAGAAGTTATGTTTAGAGTCCAGTTTCTTTCCTTTGATAATTTTCCCCCAACTCTCAAGCAGCTTTTTCAACTTGATTACCCAATTACTGAAGAAGCCGTGTTTTAAAACATGTTCTCCAATTAAAAATATCTCCTGAAATTTTTTTTATAAGAGCCGCTTATCAATTAATCTTTATAATTCATAAATGCCTGGACATTTATGAATTTTGGGCATTCGCCCAGGCATTTATCCTGTGCATCTGGCCCAGCTTATAAAGGCCTAGGCATTTTACATCACCACTGCCTGTAGATTTCTACTTCGGTGTAAAACAGGTAAATCTCTTACATGAGCTAGATTTTACTACTTGTTTGTCATGCAGTAGAGGCCTTCCGATAGACTCAGTATCAGCCAGAAGTAGTTTCAATTTTTAAATTATATTTTCTGCTTGTCACTTCTTTTCAGAATGACAAGGCGGAAAATAAGAAAAAAGGTAAGAGGGAAATGGTATGAAGAGTGCATGAAAATGGCTGTGAGCGGGGTTATGTCCAACCAAACGACTGCGATGCAGCCAACTGAAGCGTTTTTTGTACCTCGAAGCATGACTGGAGACAGGATAATAATTTGTTAAGCAAGGTAATTCCATAGCTTTAACTCCTCAGATGGGCAGATTCAAGAACACTTTTGATGAAGAAATGGAAAAACAACGAGTGTATTACATGAAAGATTTAAATAATAAGTTCATGTCTCTGAATAAAAGGAATTCTTGCAACTTGCAGTTGTTTTGGCTAAACGTATCAATGTGCGTCAACAGATCAACAAGCAGAATAAGGCTGCAGGAAAGCAGTTTTACTATCATTTCGAGATATACTTAATATAGCCAAAAAAGCAAGAATGTACAAGGCCCCAAAGAGCTATCGGTATCACTGGGCCCCAGTTCAGTAAACATTGATGAACTGACCAGAAACAGTAACAATGACTTCGCATGTTTTCTGTTATTATTAACTATCAGTGCAGTATATCATTAACAACCAATACTATCAAAGAAAAGACTGTGGCCGACACTGTAAAACACATTCTGCAAGGCTTGTAAATGTAGCTCCTTTACTTTCTATGTAATTAACATCAAAAATAAAACATAAAAATCATTACGCTCTGCAGTTCATAGAACATGCCTTCAGATAAGAAAGTAGAATATTAATATTCCGATTAACTATTACCGAATTCAGAATTGTTGAGGCTTTCGTGGATAATTGTTGACAAACTGCCTACTGGCTTCTGTCTCGGGTTCTTCGGCCGACGTTCATCTAATGATTTTTCTGACGTTTCGCCAGCACGAGTGGCTGGCATTGTCAAAGCTTCACCTTCCATTGCCGGTGGTGAACTGGAGCCGAGCTCGCTGGCGCAGAATATATGTACCTGGTGCGCCAATGTCCGAGGGCTTCTCCGCGGTCATTTCCGGTGCGGTTCTCCTCTTGCTACCTGCGACGGTCGTTCGCTGCAGTACGGGAAGCCAGGATCCGTTTACCTTAAGGCTTTCTTCTTTCTTGTTCAAACTGTTCGCGTGTTTTTGTATTTCCACAGCTTCTCTGAACAAACACGTGTGATAGTGCTTCTCTACAGCCAGAACTTCCGTGTCGGCGAATTTTATTACGTGGTCGGTCTCATTCAGTGCGTGCTCTGCCACGGCCGATTTCTCCACCTGCCCCAACCTGCAATGTTGCTTACGCTCTTTGATCCTGGTGTTAATGGATCGTCCAGTCATTCCGACATAAACTTTTCCGCATGTGCATGGTATACGGTATATTCCCGACATTGCAAGTAGGTCTCTTTTCTCCTTCGCCGATCTAAGACACTCTTTGATCTTCCTTGTCGGTTTGAAAATCGTCTTTACACCATGTTTGCGCATATATACGGCCGGTTCTGTCCGTCACTCTGGGAATGTAGGGGAGAAAAGCCGTACCCGACATTTCTTTATCTGGTTCCTTACTTCGCCGAGTGTTTGGCTCTGTTACACTTCTAATATACACCCCTGGAAATGGAAAAAAGAACACATTGACACCGGTGTGTCAGACCCACCATACTTGCTCCGGACACTGCGAGAGGGCTGTACAAGCAATGATCACACGCATGGCACAGCGGACACACCAGGAACCGCGGTGTTGGCCGCCGAATGGCGCTAGCTGCGCAGCATTTGTGCACCGCCGCCGTCAGTGTCAGCCAGTTTGCCGTGGCATACGGAGCTCCATCGCAGTCTTTAACACTGGTAGCATGCCGCGACAGCGTGGACGTGAACCGTATGTGCAGTTGACGGACTTTGAGCGAGGGCGTATAGTGGGCATGCGGGAGGCCGGGTGGACGTACCGCCGAATTGCTCAACACGTGGGGCGTGAGGTCTCCACAGTACATCGATGTTGTCGCCAGTGGTCGGCGGAAGGTGCACGTGCCCGTCGACCTGGGACCGGACCGCAGCGACGCACGGATGCACGCCAAGACCGTAGGATCCTACACAGTGCCGTGGGGGACCGCACCGCCACTTCCCAGCAAATTAGGGACACTGTTGCTCCTGGGGTATCGGCGAGGACCATTCGCAACCGTCTCCATGAAGCTGGGCTACGGTCCCGCACACCGTTAGGCCGTCTTCCGCTCACGCCCCAACATCGTGCAGCCCGCCTCCAGTGGTGTCGCGACAGGCGTGAATGGAGGGACGAATGGAGACGTGTCGTCTTCAGCGATGAGAGTCGCTTCTGCCTTGGTGCCAATGATGGTCGTATGCGTGTTTGGCGCCGTGCAGGTGAGCGCCACAATAGGACTGCATACGACCGAGGCACACAGGGCCAACACCCGGCATCATGGTGTGGGGAGCGATCTCCTACACTGGCCGTACACCACTGGTGATCGTCGAGGGGACACTGAATAGTGCACGGTACATCCAAACCGTCATCGAACCCATCGTTCTACCATTCCTAGACCGGCAAGGGAACTTGCTGTTCCAACAGGACAATGCACGTCCGTATGTATCCCGTGCCACCCAACGTGCTCTAGAAGGTGTAAGTCAACTACCCTGGCCAGCAAGATCTCCGGATCTGTCCCCCATTGAGCATGTTTGGGACTGGATGAAGCGTCGTCTCACGCGGTCTGCACGTCCAGCACGAACGCTGGTCCAACTGAGGCGCCAGGTGGAAATGGCATGGCAAGCCGTTCCACAGGACTACATCCAGCATCTCTACGATCGTCTCCATGGGAGAATAGCAGCCTGCATTGCTGCGAAAGGTGGATATACACTGTACTAGTGCCGACATTGTGCATGCTCTGTTGCCTGTGTCTATGTGCCTGTGGTTCTGTCAGTGTGATCATGTGATGTATCTGACCCCAGGAATGTGTCAATAAAGTTTCCCCTTCCTGGGACAATGAATTCACGGTGTTCTTATTTCAATTTCCAGGAGTGTAATTTGTGGAGTACCCATGGCTCCTCAGGACAGTTTCCAGGTGTTGCATTTATCGTTTGAGGTGTTACGGCTCACATATTCGTCCTGCTCTCGTTACGAGTGTACTGATCATACCCCTATTCTGGCTCGAGTGGTGGTTTGACAGTTTGTGCAGGTATCGGTCCGTGTGTGTCGGTTTTCGATACACACTGTGTCCCAGGTTTTCGCCGTCCCTTGTGACCAACACATCTAGAAATGACAGTTTCTTGTCCTTTTCTACTTCCATGGTAAATGCTATGTTGGCATGGAGGCTGTTCAAGTGTCTTAGGAAGTCACAGAGCTGTTCTTCACCATGGCTCCACACCACGAAAGTATCATCGACGTACCTGTACCACACCTTAGGTTTGCAAGTCGCCAAGTCCAGTGCCGGTGCTTCGAATTGTTCCACGAAGAAGTTGGCCACCACTGGACTGAGAGGACTACCCATGGCGACGCCTTCCAGCTGTTCGTAGAAATCGCCATTCCACGTGAAATAGCTCGTGGTGAGACATGCATGGAAGAGCTTTCTGATGTCTTGCGGGAAAATGGAACCGATGTGCTCCAGAGCGTCACTGAGTGGCACTTTCGTAAATAACGAAACAACATCAAAGCTGACCAGGATGTCGTTTGGTGCAAGTTTCAGTTTCTTTAGCTTCTCAGTGATATGTCCTGAGTCCTTAATGTATGTGTCGGTCTTCCCCACGTGTGGTTGGAGCAGAGAGGCCAAGTGTTTTGCCAGTTTATATGACGGTGATCCAGGAGCGCTAACGATCGGTCTCAGTGGGACGTTGTTCTTATGGATCTTGGGTAATCAATACAGCCGAGGTGGTAAGGCTTCTGTGTTACGCAGGTTTCTCTGTATGTCCGCCGGCAGAGAAGACGCCTTGATTAACCGATTCGTATTCCGCGTGATACGCTGCGTCGGATCTGCGCTTAGTTTTCGGTATGTCGCCGGATGTAATAGGTCTCGGATCTTTTGCTCATAATCTTCGGTCTTCATTACGACGGTCGCATTCCCCTTATCGGCAGGCAGTACCAATATACTCTTGTCGGTGTTGAGATTCTTAATGGCTTGTACCTCTTCTCTCTTCAGGTTGCAAGCTGGTGGTTTTGCTCGGCCCAGTTTCCTGGCTGCTTCAGTGCGTATTTCCTCCGCCCTTTCACAGGGAAGGGTCCCAATGGCTGCTTCGGTGTTGGCAACGATGTTCTCCATAGGTATAGTTCTCGGGATGATAGCGGAATTCCCTCCTTTTTGAAGAACAGACACTTCCTGTTCGGTCAGTTGTCGTTCAGTGAGGTTGACCACTGTGTGTGACATGTCGGGAATCGCCTTGTCGGTCTGCTTCCGGCATCTTTCAAACTTTTTCCTCTGTCGCTCGGTGCAGCGCTCGAGTTCGTTCTGCATGCTTCTGTGAGTGATGCTGTCGATCTTGTCCCAGTCGTCTCGCTGCATTCTGGTACTTAGTTAGTAGAAAATGTCCAGTAGTTCCTGATCCGTTCTTGCCAAGTCTCTCCGTGTTGTATGTATTCGCTCACGAAGAAAAGTTCGTTCCATTCTGTCGTAGATACGATGTGCTTGGGCGGTGGTGAATAGGCGCTTACATCTCAAGAACTTCGGTGTAGGGCATTCATCTCGGCACCGTGGCACAAAGGCGAGAGAGGACATCAGTCGCGCTTTCTTCTTCCGTCGTTTGTCAAGGTGTCGGTACAATCTGCAAATCTCCTCCCCGTAGAGGCGTAATACAAAATTGTTGAGGCTTTCGTGGCCACTTGTTGACAAACTGCCTACTGGCTTCTGTCTCGGGTTCTTCGGCCGACGTTCATCTAATGATGTTTCTGACGCCTTTCTGTCATGGTGCCGAGATGAATGCGCTACACCGAAGATCTTGAGATGTAAGCGCCTATTCACCACCGCCCAAGCACATCGTATCTACGACAGAATGGAACGAACTTTTCTTCGTGAGTGAATACATACAACACGGAGAGACTTGGCAAGAACGGATCAGGAACTACTGGACATTTTCTACCAACTAAGTAGCAGAAAGCAGCGAGACGACTGGGACAAGATCGACAGGATCACTCAGAGGAGCATGCAGAACGAACTCGAGCGCTGCACCGAGCGACAGAAGAAAAAGTTTGAAAGATACCGGAAGCAGACCGACAAGGCGATTCCCGATATGTCACACACAGTGGTCAACCTCACTGAACGACAACTGACCGAAGAGGAAGTGTCTGTTCTTCAAAAAGGAGAGAATTTCGCTATCATCCGAGAACTATACCTATGGAGAACATCATTGCCAACACCGAAGCAGCCATTCGGACCCTTCCCTGTGAAAGGGCGGAGGAAATACGCACTGAAGCAGCCAGGATACTGGGCCGAGCAAAACCACCAGCTTGCAACCTGAAGAGAGAAGAGGTACAAGCCATTAAGAATCTCAACGCCGACAAGAGTATATTGGTACTGCCTGCCGATAAGGGGAATGCGACCGTCGTAATGAAGACCGAAGATTATGAGCAAAAGATCCGAGACCTATTACATCCGACGACGTACCGAAAACTAAGCGCAGATCCGACGCAGCGTATCACACGGAATACGAATCGGTTAATCAAGGCGTCTTCTCTGCCGGCGGACATTCAGAGAAACCTGCGCAACACAGAAGCCTTACCACCTCGGATCTATGGATTACCCAAGATCCATAAGAACAACGTCCCACTGAGACCGATCGTTAGCGCTCCTGGATCACCGTCATATAAACTGGCAAAACACTTGGCCTCTCTGCTCCAGCCACACGTGGGGAAGACCGACACATACATTAAGGACTCAGGACATTTCATTGAGAAGCTGAAGAAACTGAAACTTGCACCAAACGACATCCTGGTCAACTTTGATGTTGTTTCGTTATTTACGAAAGTGCCACTCAGTGACGCTCTGGAGCATCAGAAAGCTCTTCCATGCATGTCTCACCACGAGCTATTTCACGTGGAATGGCGATTTCTACGAACAGCTGGAAGGCGTCGCCATGGGTAGTCCTCTCAGTCCAGTGGTGGCCAACTTCTTCGTGGAACAATTCGAAGCACCAGCACTGGACTTGGCGACTTGCAAACCTAAGGTGTGGTACAGGTACGTCGATGATACTTTCGTGGTGTGGAGCCATGGTGAAGAACAGCTCTGTGACTTCCTAAGACACTTGCACAGTCTCTATGCCAACATAGCAGTTACCATGGAAGTAGAAAAGGACAAGAAACTGCCATTTCTAGATGTGTTGGTCACAAGGGACGGCGAAAACCTGGGACACAGTGTGTATCGAAAACCGACACACACGGATCGATACCTGCACAAACTGTCAAACCACCACCCGACCCAGAAAAGAGGCATGATCAGTACGCTCGTAATGAGAGCAGGACGAATATGTGAGCCGCAACACCTCAAAAGAGAAATGCAACACCTGGAAACTGTCCTGAGGAGCAATGAGTACTCCACAAATTATATTATAAGTGTAACAGAGCCAAACACTCGGCGAAGTAAGGAACCAGATAAAGAAATGTCAGGTACGGCCTTTCAGCCCTACATTCCCAGAGTGACGGACAGAATCGGCCGTATATTGCGCAAACATGGCGTAAAGACGATTTTCAAACCGACAAGGAAGATCAAAGAGTGTCTTAGATCGGCGAAGGAGAAAAGAGACCCACTTGCAATGTCGGGAATATACCGTATACCATGCACATGCGGAAAAGTTTATGTCGGAATGAGTGGATGATCCATTAACACCAGGATCAAAGAGCGTAAGCGACATTGCAGGTTGGGGCAGGTGCAGGAATCGGCCGTGGCAGAGCACGCACTGAATGAGACCGTCCACGTAATAAAATTCGCCGACACGGAAGTTCTGGCTTTAGGGAAGCACTATCACACGCGTTTGTTCAGAGAAGCTGTGGAAATACAAAAACACGCGAACAGTTTGAACAAGAAAGAAGAAAGCCTTAAGGTAAACGGATCCTCGCTTCCCGTACTGCAGCGAACGACCGTCGCAGGTAGCAAGAGGAGAACCGCACCGGAAATGACCGCGGAGAAGCCCTCTGACGTTGGCGCGCTAGGTACATATAGTCTGCGCCCGCGAGCTCGGCTCCAGTTCACCACCGGCAATGGAGGGTGAAGCTTCGACAATGCCAGCCACTCGTGCTGGCGAAACGTCAGAAAAATCATTAGATGAACGTCGGCCGAAGAACCCGAGACAGAAGCCAGTAGGCAGTTTGTATTACCGAATTACACAGTAAAGTCAAAAATCTTAGGTTGGCCGATATTACCTGACTCTCCCCTAACATGTTAGAGAATTTGAGAACAATGCATGTTACTGTACGTTTGTGTATTTCGGTACAGGCAAAGAAATAAAATTAAGGGATATGGTATACCTGGAGAAGCCAAAACGTAGAGGCAATTTTTGTCTGATGCAAACATCGCTGACTTATTAACGACATGCCTTAAACTCACCGTTCTTTCTGAGAATAAATCTATTCGTAGTCATTTCTGGGCGTTTTATAGTGATTGCTTAGTTGTCCGCGTGTACATGGGCGTTAGGAAGAGCTGCATACCGTTTTAGCGCTCTGGCTTGCGATTGGAATCGGCACATTGAATCGCTGGGTCCTTTGTGTGCTCACACTTATCTTATTTGGCACAGCTCTTAATGCATTCCTAATACAAAGAGGTGGTCGCATTGTCTACGTGCCGACAAGTAGTTAAAACAGTGACAACGTGCGCACGCAGATGGCCTTCTTGTCTAGTGTCTTGTGTTCATTGGAATACATGCAGCTGTGGGAAGCTGTTTTTTTTCTGGAATTTATACACTTACCTAATTAAGCTCGTCAGAACCCCGGAATACTCAGAAGCGACGCATAGGGTGGTTTAACATGGAAAAGCTACATAAGTGTTCCATCGCATGACGTAAGAGAGGGTTCATGCTATCACGTAAGACTGAATATAGTAAATAAAGAAAGTTCCTGGCTAAAATGTCTGTGCTGTGCTCTCACCTTAGTAATATACATGTTACTGCCAAGTCCACACTTACATACAGTTTATCAAGTAAGTGCTTATACTTGCACTTGGTTTGCACTATTCCGTTTTTTCTGATAGCATATTGTAACTTCCCCACAGAAATAATAATTAAAATGAACCAAGTGTAACCTCCCCACGGAAATAATAATTAAATGAATTTTAAATATTGTAACCTCTGAACAAAATTGGTTCCCATTTATGATCTCTGTGCAGAAATGCATTCACATTTGATGTACTCACAAAATTCAATTCCTAAACCCCGAAATAATAAAAAAGGAAAATTCAGTAACTTGGTAAATTTTATGACGACGACAGTAGCGCTGCGCCACGGCCCTGTATTCTGAATAAAAAAAAGCAAAAATTCTTACCTCAATAAAAACTGCGAATATATCTGCTCTTACCTAAAAAAATTTCGGCACAGCTTCGTACAATACTGGCCTATGCTTTGTGATTCGTGAAAGGAATGATCATGCATTAAAAAAAAATCTTTGAATTGAAATGAATGCTTTTTTTAAAAAAAAAATACTTTAAATTATAAAAATTATTATTGGGGCATTTTTTAAAAGAAATTGGATGACAGTTAACATACATTACTAGATATGCGCAAGGCTGCTTCTTTACCTTCTACAATAATACTCATCCTCCAGAGTCCCGACCAGAGCAGACTGCAGACAAGCGCAGACACGCGCCGACTACCGCCGACTACTGAGGACTAATGTCGACTAGCGACAAGCAACAACTAACTACATACTGCTCTCTGGTCAGAGACTCTCCTCTGCCTTGCCTATTGCAGGCAGCGCATACATCGCATACCTCTTACCCTCCACTAGGGGGGCAAAAATTTGGCAGTGATGGTGAGTCAATTGGGCTTGCCATGAGCAACAAATTTTTCTTAATTAACTAAGTTTACAATCACAGCATATATACATATATATAAGTGCAGAACATGAAATAAAATATAGTGCACATGCACTGAGTACAGAACATATCAGGAAATCACAAAATGTTTACGCAATGAGTACAAAACATATTAACAAATGACATGAAGTGCACACGCACTGTAGTTTTTTTACTATTTTACAAGAACTACGATAGGAAAGGGAAGGATTGCATCATGGTTGTAGCACATTAGGTTGCATGCAGCTGCACTGAAAGTCCGTATCTTTCTACAGAAGCACAACACCTAGTGAGACAATCTGAAGTTCTTTTCCCTGAAGTATCAATCAGTGTAGCCAAGACACTGAAATGTCGTATTAATATTCCATGTTATCATTTTGGTAGTACATTAGGTACACCAAACAGTGGGACCATAATAACATCTCCACCGCTCAAGGTAGTGGACAGCATGTCGTGTCAACACCACATTCTTGTAAGGTACACCAAAGTAGAACTAGTGCAAAAACCAAATATAGTGCTCCATGAGCATGAGGATAGACAGGACAAACGGATATTGCAGTAATTTCTGGTAATTAGGTCAGAAGACATTAAGTCTTATGCTAGTCTTCATTGAGAATTACACTAGTCTAACAACTGACTTGAGTAACTGGTGGCACTCATCGCCCAGTTACTGAACATTTCTGTACCATGTACGAAGTATCACAGAATAATGTTCATAAGTCATTTGTTTACAGAGAACATAGGCACTCATTGACCAGTTACAAATCGTCAGAGGTTATCAGTCAAAACAGGACCTAATGAGTGTAGCATCAAGCTACTGGTATTCATATGTATAGCATGAAAGTGACATAATACAAATTTAAAATATAAGAAACAGTGGCATTCGTTGGCCAGCAAGTATTGAATATTACAAAACATTTTTCATCAATCAAGTGACATATGACATTGAGAGGTGGCATGAGCCCCCTCTCATATTTCTATCTTACGATTTTCCTCTCTAATTGCATGCAGTGAAAAGTCGCTATTCCTTCACACGCGGACTTCCCACGCAGCGTCTCTCGTCACTCGGGTGGTCCGGTGACAGGCGGGCACTGCTGATATGGGAAGGGTTAAGCCGACGGGTGTGAGGAAGTCGAGTGAACGCTTTGCAGACGCCGACATTGTCAAAAGACACGCCCGGAGGGGTCTGAAGTAGCGGCTGGGCTAGAGGTTCCGTTACTTCGCAGAAACTTAGCGAAAACACTTTCTGGCGGGCTACCAGCGAGGCGTGGGAATGACTTGTGTACCCAGGCAGTTGTGGCGGGAAAATTCCCGCGCTTTCTGCAAAATAGTAACTGTGATTGGCTTGCTCAGGGCATAGCTCCGTGACGTAGCAAAATCAGCGCAGAAATTGGCGCCAAGAACCTCCATTGGTGGAATGGTAGTGCTCCGGCAATAGAGTGGAATTTTCCACCGGTTTTCGAGTTGCTGATTGGAACGTTTAACCACGGCCACTGTCGTGGGGGCGGGAATGTTGTGTGTTCGGCCTGTACGGGTGCTCTAGGTAGTCGGCTCTCGCCTTTCGGTCGAGGACCTCGAAGCAACCAGCCATCGCCTCCGGTACGCCCAAACGTGTTCTTGCAGTTAAGAAGACAGATTGGTAAGGTTCGTCCACAGCACCGGCAGACAGGGATTTTCCTAGGTGATAATCAGAGCTCAGCAGAGCGCGCCTGTTCGTCTTTTTCTAACTTTGTTCTGTCTTGGGTAGCAGCAATTAATGTTGGGTTGGCTATGTGTTTTCTCTTAAGATTTGAGTGGCAAGGAATTGGCTCCACATACCACTTCGTCATAATCCTCACAATCTAGTTTAGGGACAACTTCACATTCACAGCGTTTGTTTGAGTATACAATTTGAGCCAATTTGATGTGTTGTAAATGTTTCGTGTGTTTTTGTTTATTATTTTGTGTTTAGTCTTAATAAATCATATTTTTATTTTGGACAGAACTTTCATTCTGTTAATCGGTAGAGCAACCCTATCATTCCTCACTATGTTAATGAAACCTTCGTTTATTTAACTTACTTATCAAATAAAATTATTGCAGGTGCCAAACTCTCTTCTACTCCACTGGCAGGGTTGATTAGAGTCAGTTCGCGTATTTTTTATTAATCCTTGTGCAACAGCAAAAGTCGGAGTTAGAATAGGGGGGGGGGGGGGGGGCTTAGAGCATCATTTACACATGTAGATTCTAGAAGAATTTAGTGTTAAATACACTGCTAGCCCCGGCACCTCGCATAAAATGGCGACCCTTAGCCTCGGATCTTTCCTGTGAATCACTGATTAACAAACAGTATTCTTAGTAGGAACATTCAAATTTTTTTTTCTCTACTATTTTTATGATTAGTACCAAGTTCTTTTTTTTTGTAGTTCCGCGATTAGTTTTTATTAGCGGCGCATGGTTACAGTTTTTGTTTCCAGTGTATATATTTTTTTGTATGTTCATTGTTTTTTGTGTTTCTTTGATGTGGTGTCCGTACCTCATCACGCTTTGTCGGGTTTGTGTGCAGTTTCTGTACCACAACAAATCGTGCTTGTAGTTACAGCATTGGAACGGCGTTGTTGATATTTTATGTGTATGTGAAAAAAATATTGGGAGTAGATGATTTTTATTGCGAATTTTAGATAAAATTGTTTTTTTCATGAATGATCACGAGAAGTAAGGCACGACTATCATCGAGCGAAACTAAAACAAAAGAGGATTGCATAATGGATAAGAGGCAGGTTACTGACGAGGATAGGTTCGGAGATGAGGTGGGCACATTTTTAGCAGCACAGGACGACAGGGTCATTGATGAAGAAGGTGATTTGGACGCGATCTTAGAGCAACGTCGCGACCGTGATTATGATAGTGAAGTGGAGGATGGAACAGAGACAGGCACACAGGTCGAGACGGTAGCAGAAGTTTATAGTCAAACGAACGAGTGCAGACAGAGGCCAGCTCGGTCACGTCAGAGCTCTAGCGCCCAGGTGTCGAGAGTTACATCGCCCATGTTTGAAGAGGATCAAGAAGATGACGTAAACCCAATACTGAGCTTCCTACGATCAATGAAAGAAGAAGCTGATGAACAACGTAAGAAGGAGAAGGAAGAAGATGAGAAACAACGTAAGAAGGAGAAGAAAGAAGCTGACGAACAACGTAAGAAGGAAAAAGAAGAAGCTGAGAAACAACGTAAGAAGGAGAAAGAAGAAACTGACGAACAGCGTAAGAAGGACACTGAGGCAATAATTTCGCATATAGGGGAAATTCGTGGGGAATTATTAACAATAAAGAAACAATGTGGAGAAGCAAAACAAATGTCAATGGTAGCACAAAAAGTAGTAGGCCTAGCCAATACTGCAGCAACAGGGACAATGAAAATCGCAAGAGTAACTTCTCAACTCGCAGGGCGCTTGCGACGTGTGACACAAGTCCACTCAAAATCCCTAGCGGCCTTAAAGACTTAAGGGAATATTGCGGTTACGAACATCACGAAACGAATGAAAGAAGTAGAGAGTCGGATAGCAAAACTAGAGCGAAGCGGGCACACGAGCACTGCGTGTTCGGATACCAATGATGGAGTACACAGAATTGTGTCTCTGAGGAGAAGCCCGCCGTGCTCTAGCCCAGTGACAGCGTGCGGAACGAACAATGCACACGCAGAAACAGCGAGTAATAGCTCCAATAATTGCAGCCCACTTAGAAGAGTGAATGCGGAATGCCACTTCCACTGTGATACAGACGTAGCACATCACAGTTATCAGCAGGATAGACCAGGACACTCAGCAGACGTGCAAGTATCGGAAACGAGTGACAACACCAGTGCGAGGATCGGACAGAATTTTGATCACAATCACTTCCTGTCGATACTAAAACTCCAGAAATTCAAAGATAATGGAGGGTCGATGAATCCGAAGAGCTGGGTGATGCAATTTACAAATTCATTACCGTCGTCATGGCCAACCCAGGCCAAATTAGAATTCATGTGTGGACACATCGAAGGCCAAGCCGCGGAAAAGATGTGGGGCGTGGCAGCGACGTGTCGGACTTATCAGGAATTTGTTGGTGCATTCCTGCGGACCTACTGGTCGAAGGAAACGCAAGACAGGATTAAAGAGGAAATAATATTTTGTCCTGAACTGGAAGTGTCCGGACATAGGAGCGCAACCAAATTTTTTTATGATTTACTCAAGAAGAATCAGTTTTTAGATAGTCCATATGGCAACGGAGAAATCATTAAATTTTGCTTTTCCAAATTGCCAGTTAGGTATCAACAGACACTTGTCGGGAAGTGTGGATCTGACATAGATGCATTCAAGAGTCTACTGCGCGAACTCGAAGTAGTCTTCCATAAACAAGACGCAAAGGACAGGAAGAAGGCGCAAAATAACAAATACCACGGGCCAGCAAGGGAAGACGACAACAGATCGCATAATCACACTGGTCAGTTAGAAAACCAGGGTTACGGAAATCAAGGTTACGCTATTCAAGGTTATGGAAACCAGAGACACGGAAACCAGAACGTCAGGGAACAGGGTCAATCTAGACAAGCAATCTGGGACAGGAGGAATGACGAACGGCAAAGCGACCGTAATTGGAGAGAGCGAAATCAACGACAACAGGAGAACCAGGAGATTGAAATTAGACCTCCAAATCCTAATGCACGTCAGAGGAGGGGGAGTCTAAGAAGGGATTGGCGCTAGTCCATAAGACTTCACCACTTCTCTCACACAAAGAAGTTCGTGTAATAATAGTTCAAATGGCTCTGAGCACTATGGGACTTAACATCTATGGTCATCAGTCCCCTAGAACTTAAAACTACTTAAACCTAACTAACCTAAGGACAGCACACAACACCCAGCCACCACGAGGCAGAGAAAATCCCTGACCCCGCCGGGAATCGAACCCGGGAACCCGGGCGTGGGAAGTGAGAACGCTACCGCACGACCACGAGATGCGGGCTGTAATAATAGTAGTTTAAGTGGTGTACATAGTAGAGTAGGCAAACTTATGAACCTTTCTTCGGGGAACGATAATCGTTGCATTAATAGATTAAGGCTGCTAAAGTATTAACACGCTGCATTGTCTCGCATAAGAATTTACTGCTGCTATCCTTTTTTTTTCTGTTCGCGACTTCCAATGTCGGTGGAGTAGGAGACACTATCCTTCCATGATGCAATGTTTTAGTCCTTTCCTGTCTGGTGTCCATGTTGAGGGATAATGATGAGTGAGGAGATGTCGCACAAACGGGCGCATACAAGAACGTGCTCTTAGAAGCGTTCTGAGAAGTCGTGATACGCTCCATAGCGGCCACAACCAGTTCGTGAGACGTTCATACCAATGCTTGCAGGCACGCGTCAGTGCACTGCAAGATTGTGGTGTATTGCGTGATTTCGAGGATGAACATGTGCAGTATAGTTTTTACAGTGATGCGCCAGCATCGTTGTCTTGCGAGTCGGGGTGAACCTGTGAGCGTTTGACTCCAATGGTGCCTTAGGGCCTAGACGGTAGAAATGCGGTCATAAAGCCTACCATGCCAATGTGCTGGTTGGGGATTTAGCGTGCTGCTTGTGACTGTCACAGATGAATAACCAAGGAATTATACTTGGAAATTCGTGACATACTGTGTAGCTGGTGTGTGGTGGGCGACGGAATCCTCAACCGGAACCAGTCCTGGCTTGGTCATATTACATTGCCTCTGGAAAGGTGTGCTTTGATCGCGAATACTGCATAACATAGAAAAAGAAGTTGCTACTATAAATTTATTGTCGTGTATAGCCATGGCTAACCCAGTCGCTGGAGTTTCAGTGAGGCGTAATGAAAACTCGGAGGTCATGTCGTACGGCGCGCACATCACTGTCGTCAATAGCGGCGAGCAGCGAGACATCTCAACGTAACAGGAATTATGTAAGAATATTGTATAAGGTAAACAACAAATAAATAAATAAAAAAGGTACGATATACTAGGATAAGTTAAACTGTATCATTTAACAATAACTAGATTAATATTGTGGGGGTTTTCTACCACAAGAGTTTTGCGCGGGCCTGTTGGGATGCTATTTTTCAGGTCACCAAACCACAGACCCGAGATGGAGGGACGACCGGCGAGCGAGCGTACAATAGTTGCATGTTCTTTATAGCTCAGTAAAACTTCAGCCTGCATAATAACATAATTTATACAGAAGACATAGAATGTAGATCGTTGGCATATGGTAGTTAATTCTTGAGCATGTCTACTGTCGATCTATATCATCATCATCATCATCATCATCAGCCCATTCAATCATTAGATGATGTGGCCTCTTCGAGTCGTGGATTCAGGTAGGCTTTCAGAAGTCTTCTCCAAGTGGGACGGTCTTGGGCAGTTCTCTGCCAGGTGTTACCAGCGATCTTCTTGATGTCTTTGTCCCATGTGTCTGGTGGTCTTCCTCTAGGCCTCCGGTGCTCTCTCGGACTCCACTCCAGTACTAACTTCGTCCATCTGTTGTCTTTTCTTCTTGCGACGTGGCCAGCCCACTGCCATTTCAAGGAACCTACTCTCTCTAAGATGTCATTAACCTTCGTCACAGACCGGATGTCATCTGCCCTTTTCCTGTCCTTTCTTGTATAGCCCAGCATTGATCTCTCCATGGCTCTCTGTGCTGTCCTAAGTTTCCCTTTTGTGAATGAGTTCAGTGTCCATGTCTCGCATCCGTACGTCATCACAGGCAGAATGCATTGATCAAATACTGCTTTCTTCAGATTTACTGGCATTTTTGATCTGAATACTTTTGAATTCTTCCCAAATGCTTGCCAGCCAAGCTTGATGCGTCGATAGATTTCTGGTCTTATGTCTCCCTTCATATTTATAATCTGGCCAAGGTAGACATATTCACTGACCTCTTCTAGTAGACTGTCCTTGACTTTCACATCTCCAGCTGGGACCCATTTGTTGGATATTACTTTTGTTTTGGAAAGGTTCATGTTCAAGCCAACCAGCTGACATTCCGATGCAAGATCTGTAAGTTTTGGAGCTCTGCGAAGTCTTTGGCCAGTAAGGCAATATCATCAGCAAATCTCAAGTTGGTAAGCCTTCTTCCATTAATTCTAATTCCCTTACCTTCCCAGCTCAGCTTTGACATAGCCATTTCCAATACAGCAGAGAACAGTTTTGGGGAGATGGGATCGCTTTGCTTGACACCCCTCATGATGCGGAATTCTTGAGTTGATTCGCCGATGTTAACATAAGCTGAAGAATTCTCTTAGATTTTCCTGAGCACTTCAATGTATGCTGCTCCCACTCCTTGCTCACTCAAAGCTTGGAGGACAGCTACATGGCTAACGGAGTCAAATGCCTTTTCAAAGTCAACAAAGGCAATGCAGAGAGGCAGTTGGTATTCATTCGCTCTGCTTATCACTTCACTAACGGTCAGAATGTGGTCAATAGTGCGAAAATTGCTTCGGAATCCAGCTTGTTCTATAGGTTGGGCTGAGTCTAGGGTGGAACTAATTCGGTTTAACAAGATCTTTGTAAAAATTTTGTACAAAATTGAGAGCAAGCTGATAGGACGGTAGTTTTTAATATTGTGAATACTTCCTTTCTTGTGTATCAAAATAATCTTAGCCTTGTTCCACGATAGTGGGATTGAAGCATAGTGCAGGCAGGAAGTAAATACTTTTGCCAAGTGATTTATTGTTACCTCTCCTGCCAGTTTGAGGATGTCAACGCTGTGCTCATCATCACCTGGCACTGTTCCCTTCTTCATGCTATCTAGAGCACACTTGACTTCCGATGGGAGTATATCTGGAACACTAGATATATCATTTAAGTTAGATACACTCAAATTTTCCCCTGGATTGCTATACAAATTGCTATAAAAGTCTCTGATGAACTTCAAAACCGCCTCCTTTTCAGTGATTCGACTGTCATTTCCATCGAGTGCGATAATCTGCTTTTTACCTATTGTGAGTTTGCGTTTGGCTGACTTTAAACTTGTCTTGCTCTCCAAGCTTGCTCGTAAGGTGTCTTCAGTGAATTTCTGTATGTCAGTTTTCATTTCTCTTCGCACTGCCTTACATAGTTCGGAATACGCCACCATGTCACGATCGGTTTGGATTTTCATTTCTCTCCTCTGTTGTAAAAGGGTTTCAGTTTTGGCACTGAATTTCTTTGGTTGTTTATTTTTTTGGCATAGGCCACCGACTTCTTGTGCACTTGAAACAATCATTTCCGCCAAATCACAATCTTTAGTTACGTGGAACTTGCTTTGGAGGACTTCTTGGAATTTCAAGGAATGTTCTTCCAGGTTTTTGAGGTTGATTACCCTTCTCTTCCCTTTCATAAGTTTACTCCTTTCATTTCTTACATTGAGTTCGAGCCTTGCTCTCACAAGACAGTGATCACTGCCAGTGTTGAACTGATTTAGCACTGATACGTCTTTTACAATCTGCGGAATATTTAAAAGAATAAAGTCTATCTCATTTTTGACACTGAAATTTGGGCTCCTCCAAGTCCATTTTCGGTCAGGGTGCTTCTTAAAGAACGTATTCATGATGGACATACTGGTGTACTCAGCAAACTGGACTAATCTCTCACCTCTATCGTTTCGGTCGTCAATCCCATAGTTGCCCACCACTGTGTCGCCTTGTTTCTTGGTGCCAACTTTTGCATTGAAATCTCCAATGACCATCTGGAAGTGACAATCGCTACCTTTTTTACAGGTGTTATCCAGACTTTCGTAAAAGGATTCAATTTCTTCATCAGGGTGACTTGTGGTGGGAGTGTACACCTGAACAATCTGTATTTTATACCTATTCGACACCTTCAGGACCATTCGAGCTGTCCTGCTGGAAGTTCCTTCTAAGACAGATACTCTATCAGCAATATTCTTGTTGATTAAGAACCCAACTCCATTGGGTTTCCCTCCTGGATCGCCACAAAAGTAAAACAAGTTGCCAGAGCGCAAACGGAGACAGTCTTCCCCTTTTCGGCGAACTTCGCTTAAACCAACAATACTCCAGTTGATATTTGTAAGCTCTTTCTCGATCTCTTCTAGTCTGTCGTTGCCTATTAGAGAGCGACAGTTATATGTACAGACGTGAAGAGTCTGTATCTTCTTCTCAGCACCACTTGGTGTTTGGGACATCAAAGTTGCTCCCACCTGGAGATCCGACTGTGGGGCTATTACTCCGGAAAATTTAACATTAATGTCACACAACATAACTCGAAGGTGAGAAGCATAATCGCCACGCTTGCTTCAGAACGGATTGGCGATATAATTTCCAGGCCGCCCCTGACATGGGGTACAGACACCTCTGGTAGGCCGCTCCACTAGAGTACAGACGCCACCACACTGCTAGTTTTGGTCCACCCCGGGTATTTCATTTCCCCGGTGCCACCAATATCTGGGAGGCTTTCCCCTATCCGCCACCTGGGGAGGCGCCCGATGGGGGACTAGCAACCCCACACGGGGTCGATCTATATAAGTAATAGTAATATTGGTGCTGGCCCGCACATTTAGCTGTTCATCCAGTGTAGCGTCACACACCATGTGTGAGACCGGTCTCTACAGAAATATCAAGATGAATTATTTCCATGTCTAAATTTGATACACCAAGATTTTGTTATAATGATAGCCATAGATTAATAACTATAAAAGTAAAATAAGAGTGTCTGAAATGACAGACCATCAATGTGTCATTATGTAAATTTGTTATAACATAGAAGGTCATGGGAAAAAGTTAGGCATAAGATTTTTGTCAGAACTGTGCAGATGACGGGTATCATGGCAATGCAGAGGCCAGCCAGCTCAAAAACAAGAGGTCTTCGGCTACCTGCAAGAAGGCGAGCGTCCGGTCCTGCAAGCTGACAGTCACCGGGCCATATGCCTGAGGGATTAGGCGGGATCCTCGCCGGGCCACAAGCGAAAGTGAGGCTGGCCGTTGACACTGACACGTGACCCACACGCGACAGCCTGCTAGCTCTCCATACGTTGCAGCTGTTTGGAGGGATTCCCTGTGGCAGACCACATTGTCATGAGTACACGAAGAAGATCACATATCGTGTCAGAACCTGCACCTCATGTGCGTCAGGACAGAAAGGGACGCTATATATTCACCTGTTTGGGTTTTTACAACTCACTAGCATTGGCAGATCTGCATACACAAAGCAGTATCGTGCCACACTAACAAATGTATGGTCTCATTTCTAACTTCTCCTCTCTATTAGAGAGCAGTTTTAGCAATCGCTGCTCCTAGTTCGATCCTGTATGGATGACCTCACACACTTGTGGAGTCACTCCACGTACC
Source organism: Schistocerca serialis cubense (assembly GCF_023864345.2). NCBI lineage: Eukaryota > Metazoa > Arthropoda > Insecta > Orthoptera > Acrididae > Schistocerca > Schistocerca serialis. Next base: position 390,751,927 of record NC_064645.1, read on the forward strand.
ACATCCCTCGTCGAACTGCAATATTGGGAAACGTAAAGTACTGTCCAGCGACAGAAGAGACCTAGACTAGTGACGTATCCCAACAAGTAGACCTCAGAGACAATTAATCGACGTGAGGAGAGCCTATCACTTTGTCTTCCTACCGTACTGCCGTGATCATATGCGTGGGTCTTGGTGCAATCTCAACAGAGTACTGCAGATGCTCCAGCACACCCTATTGCCGTTGCAACAACGTAGCAACAACACCCGACGTTTAGCCCTTTGTGATGTCAGTACTGTGGAATTTGTGAAGTGCTTCGAATATTTCTAACAATGTGATTTAGTGCCTCATCCACAGCACAGTCGTGAACTTCGTGCAATGTGCACGCACAACTTGATGCCCCATGAACCTTGTTTTTATTCTTAAATTTCTTTCTCTAGTGCTGTTTTTGTAATGTATGTTATACCTTGTATGTGTTTGTGTTTTACACTGTAATTCTTATTACAAATTACTGTATTGTTGTCCACACCATGTTTTTTTTGTATTTTGTATTTATTGTTGTGTGTATGCAAACAGTGTGCCTGAAGTCCCCATAAACTGAAGCAGATACCACCATTGTCACTGTGAATGGACCATCAGTTCAGGGAACATTTTGTAAAGGTTATTCTTGCTGCAGGGAGACAGAATGAATCGCAGGTTGTATGTCAGTACTGTGGAATTTGTGAAGTGCTTCGAATATTTCTAACAATGTGATTTAGTGCCTCATTCTCAGCACAGTCGTGAACTTTGTGCAATGTGCACGCACAACTTGATGCCCCATGAACCTTGTTTTTATTCTTAAATTTCTTTCTCTAGTGTTGTTTTTGTAATGTATGTTATACCTTGTATGTGTTTGTGTTTTACACTGTAATTCTTATTACAAATTACTGTATTGTTCTCCACACCATTTTTTTATTTGTATTTTGTATTTATTGTTGTGTGAATGCAAACAGTGTGCCTGAAGTCCCCATAAACTGAAGCAGATACCACCACTGCCATTGTGAATGGACCATCAGTTCAGGGAACATTTTGTAAAGGTTATTCTTGCTGCAGGGAGACGGAATGAATCGGAGGTTGTATGTCAGTACTATGGAATTTGTGAAGTGCTTCGAATATTTCTAACAATGTGATTTAGTGCCTCATTCTCAGCACAGTTGTGAACTTTGTGCAATGTGCACGCACAACTTGATGCCCCATGAACCTTGTTTTTATTCTTAAATTTCTTTCTCTAGTGTTGTTTTTGTAATGTATGTTATACCTTGTATGTGTTTGTGTTTTACACTGTAATTCTTATTACAAGTTACTGTATTGTTCTCCACACCATGTTTTTTTGTATTTTGTATTTATTGTTGTGTGTATGCAAACAGTGTGCCTGAAGTCCCCATAAACTGAAGCAGATACCACTACTGTCATTGTGAATGGACCATCAGTTCAGGGAACATTTTGTAAAGGTTATTCTTGCTGCAGGGAGACAGAATGAATCAGAGGTTGTAATTAGATTCTGAAAGATCACAAAGAGATTGTTAACTTAATCAGTATCATGTGTGAGTGAGTTCAGGTTAGTTTAATGATTAAAATTGTTGTAACATCTTGGGCATTTAATTGCGGAGCACTCCAACTCTGATTGTAAAGAATAAATTGCTCCGTATTTGGATCACATGCCCGGGCCATATTTAGAGAGTGAATGTCTGTGTGAATCGCTGTTTGGAAGGGGCTCCCTGGGTATGGATGTGTGATGTGAGTGTTAGTGTTCCATATTAAGAAGGTGAAGTTGGCTACATCATAAATAATCCTCCCTCTATGAGCTGCATTTTTCAGTTGCAGTGATTTTCTTTATAGAGTGCGGCATGTGCAGCCAGTTTGCGAGATTGTTCTTGGGCGATTGACTCACTACCTTGCTCCTAAGTGAGCCAACCGCTCACCAATTACAATCTAAAATGGCGTAGGGGCTATGAGAGGTGGCATGAGCCCCCTCTCATATTTCTATCTTACGATTTTCCTCTCTAATTGCATGCAGTGAAAAGTCGCTATTCCTTCACACGCGGACTTCCCACACAGCGTCTCTCGTCACCCGGGTGGTCCGGTGACAGGCGGGCTCATCTGATCTGGAAGGGGTTAAGCCGACGGGTGTGAGGAAGTCGAGTGAATGCTTTGCAGACGCCGACATTGTCAAAAGACACGCCCGGAGGGGTCTGAAGTAGCGGCTGGGCTAGAGGTTCCGTTACTTCGCAGAAACTTAGCGAAAACACTTTCTGGCGGGCTACCAGCGAGGCGTGGGAATGACTTGTGTACCCAGGCAGTTGTGGCGGGAAAATTCCCGCGCTTTCTGCAAAATAGTAACTGTGATTGGCTTGCTCAGGGCATAGCTCCGTGACGTAGCAAAATCAGCGCAGGAATTGGCGCCAAGAATCTCTATTGGTGGAATGGTAGTGCTCCGACAATAGAGTGGAATTTTCCGCCGGTTTTCGAGTTGCTGATTGGAACGTTTAACCACGGCCACTGTCGTGGGGGCGGGAATGTTGTGTGTTTGGCCTGTACGGGTGCTCTAGGTAGTCGGCTCTCGCCTTTCGATCGAGGACGTCGAAGCAACCAGCCATCGCCTCCGGTACGCCAAATCGTGTTCTTGCAGTTAAGAAGACAGATTGGTAAGGTTCGTCCGCAGCACCGGCAGACAGGGATTTTCCTAGGTGATAATCAGAGCTCAGCAGAGTGCGCCTGTTCATCTTTTTCTAACTTTGTTCTGTCTTGGGTAGCAGCAATTAATGTTGGGTTGGCTATGTGTTTTCTCTTAAGATTTGAGTCGCAAGGAATTGGCTCCACATACCACTTCGTCGTAATCCTCACAATCTAGTTTAGGGACAACTTCACATTCACAGCGTTTGTTTGAGTATCCAATTTGAGCCAATTTGATGTATTGTAAATGTTTCATGTGTTTTTGTTTATTATTTTGTGTTTAGTCTTAATAAATCATATTGTTATTTTGGACAGAACTTTCATTCTGTCAATCGGTAGAGCAACCCTATCATTCCTCACTATGTTAATGAAACCTTCGTTTATTTAACTTACTTATCAAATTAAATTATTGCAGGTGCCAAACTCTCTTCTACTCCACTGGCAGGGTTGATTAGAGTCAGTTCGCGTATTTTTTATTAATCCTTGTGCAACAGCAAAAGTCGGAGTTAGAATAGGGGGGGCTTAGAGCATCATTTACACATGTAGATTCTAGAAGAATTCAGTGTTAAATACACTGCTAGCACCGGCACCTTGCAACATATTTAAAAAATAATTATTGGCACTTAATGGTCAGTTACAAATCATCAGAAGTCATTATTAAAAACAGGAGCTAATGAGTGTAAAGCATGCATGCATTATTACAAAATATCATTCACTACTACTCAGAACTCATCATTCAAGTGACATATGACATATTTAAAAATGTAACACTCTGTAAATATTACTCAAAGTCTGTGATTAGAAAACGTCATTCAGTATTACTCTTAACTCTTTTAAATTGGTATTATTATTTGGGACTGGTAATACATTTTTTTTGTTTGTGCTAGCAATGCAATGTGTTGGGATCGATAATTAATTGCTGGGGGCATAACAATATTTGCATTTGACTTATTGCTGCAAATGAAGGTGTGTAATGTCATTCGTCATGAGTCAGCTGTAGCAAGGTTATGAAACAATTAGAGTACATGTGATCACATTCATGAATGACACAGGTTTAATGACCAACTGCCTATAGCACATTAATTTCATGAATAATTTCTCCTGCAAAAAATACAAAATAAATTATTAAGCTGAAAGAAGAAACGCATATTATGTTGAAAAGTAGTGAAATTCGAATTAACAGGTAATGAAATGTGAACTAAATATATATGTTCTCTAGCTGTCCTTTCCAAAACCTTTAGTCATCACACCATGCGACATAAGACATACTGTCAAGACGAACTGCAACAAATACTTAAATAACTACATAGCATAAATACATAAACTTCAGCATTATCCTCATCTGCAGAGAAAAACTTCATTATCATTACTATCATCACCTGCAAAGAAAAACTTCATTATCCGTATTAGCATATTCTGCATCACTATTCATAATAATTCTTTATCATCTGCAAAAAGTCACTTCATTATTCATTATACAACTATTCATAGTATAGAGTTCCTTATTTCTAGCATATTTCATCACTAAAACTAAGATGTGCAGTTCTGTCTGACAGCCTGCATCAGTCGCCTCGTATTCTCAAAGAAAAAATTAGTTAAGACTGCCATCATACGATGTGTATAGTATATTCTTGTTAATGCTTGTTAATTCTGATCCATTTACTCTTCGTGACAAGGTATTGTATCTTCTTTCGTTCATTGCGAAGGTGAAATTCCCATTTCTGTTTAATTTATTTCTTTTGCGAGTTATTTCTTTCTGAAAATGATGAACAATGATTAATGTCTTGCATTTAAATCATATACCCATTAAATAAAAGCTGGTTTATAGTGATATAATTGAGCATACAGCATAGCATGACAGAAAACGTAATATGTCAAAAACGTAGACAGTGTGCAGGTGCAAAAATGTACACAGAGTATCACAATGTAGCAGCACAAAAAAAAAATGTACAATAGTCACGATGTTGAGATATCATAAGGCAAAATGTCAAAGTCAACTGGTGTTTGTTACATCTTAAATATTTCATAGTGCATACAAACAAAACAGGAAAACAATCATTCATACATGAAAAATGGAAAATGTGCACAGTCTGATGTGTAACGACAAGAAGAGCGACCTACTAACCTTACCTTGCCGGGCACTTGGCAAAAAAAAATATAACAATCATCAGTAAGTAATCACATAGATATAATTGCATAAGTGGTCATAAAATGTGTAAGTTCATCTGGAAAAATGCGCACGGTCTGATGCGTAACTACAAGAAGAGTGACCTGCTAACCTTACCTTGTCGGGCACTTGCCAAGAAAAAATACGATAATCATAAGTAAGTGTTCATGTGAATATAATTGCATAAGTGGTCAAAAAAATCAGGAAATGGCATTACAGTGTGATAAATCATAAAGTATGTTCATTCAATAAAGGGTTTGATGTTGGAAACATGGTGATTCCCTTTGGTTTTTCTGGTTCTCAGAGTTTCGACGTGTACTACATTGGGGTGAGGAATGCTGCGAATTCGATATGGACCTGCATATAGAAGTTCAAATTTACTACATCTACTTTTTCCTCTATTAGATAAATAATGTGTGGGTACTAATATCTTCTGTCCAATGTGAAAGTCACGGCGTGTACAAACCTGTTTTTGCTGTCTTCTCCGGCGCTCTGCGGCACGTTTGATGTTGTTCAGCGCAATGTCAATTATTTCACGGTGTCGTAGTCAACGAGATGTAGGAAAGCTTACTAATTCTTTAATTTTGTTAGGTGGTTCAACATTTTTCAGTATAACAGACGGAGATAGCATGGTAGATTCATTTGGTATGGAATTAATTACATCCTGGAATGAGAGTATGTGTGTGTCCCAATCAATATGTTTTTTGTGGCAGTATATCCTACACAGTTTACCAATTTCTTTCATTAGTCGTTCACAAGAGTTCGAAGAAACATGGTACCTGGCTATATAGATCGGAGAAATGTTTCTAGATCGTAACATACGTGTCCATATAGCAGATCGAAACTGTGGTCCATTGTCGGAAATTTCTTTCAATACATGCCCTACATGAAATAGAAAATGTTTTACAAATGCTTTCGAAACAGTTTTAGCAGTAGCTTTGCGTAACGGAGTGAAGGTAACAAATTTTGAAGTGAACTCAACAGCGACAAAGATGTAGCAAAAACCTCTATTAGTTCTGGGAATCGGACCAAAAATGTCTACAGCGGCCATGTGTCTCAATTTAACAGATACAATGGGATGTAATGGAGGAATATGTGAACTCGTATCTGACCTAGCTTTCTAGCAGATTTTACATGACGCTAAAACTCGTCGAATACGTTTCTCCATGTTGGTAAAATAACAGTTCTGTCTCAGTATAAGAAAACATTTTCTGGCTCCGTAATGTGCGTAACTTAAATGAGTATACCAGATTAATTTGTTAACAAGCTCATCAGGAATGCATAATAACCAATTGTTGCTGTCAGGGTGAGAGCGGCGAAACAGAATGTTATTGCGTACAGTGTAATGGTTTCTAATGGTAACATTATTCCTATCTTGCCAAAGGTGTTTAATTTCTTTCCACACGTTGTCTTTACTCTGCTCTTGTGCTATGTATTGTAATGACGACGAAATGAAATTCTCAAATGCAACTTGTTGAATGTACATGACGCTGAAATTTGCTTTGCAGAAGTTGGTTGCGATTTCTTGCTGATTGTTGCTGCTACAATATTTTGTGTACCGGGAATGTGAACAATTGTAAAATTAAATTCCTGCAAATAAAGTTTCCATCTACTTAATCTGTCGTGTGTAAATTTAGCGGAAAGTAAAAGCTGTATCGCTCTATGATCTGTGTAAACGGTAGTGTGTCTTCCATAAAGAAAATGCCGAAATCTAGTAAATGCCCAAACAACACATAATGTTTCAAGTTCTGTGACAGAATAATTGCGTTCAGCAGGTGACAGAATGCGACTCGCAAAGGAGATGTTTTTAATTACTGTAGTGCCATCTTCTTCAATTTCCTGAAAAATGTGTACACCTAAAGCGGTGTTAGAACTGTCGGTGGCAATGGAAAAATTTCTAGTAAGATCTGGGTGTGATAAATATGGTGCATTCAACAAAGCATGTTTCAAATAACATTCTCGTGTACAAGATTCTGCGTGTCAAAAGTATTGCTTGCGTTACTGGAAGATGCAACCTGTACTGTATCTAGTCAAATTCTATCTGACGTGCTATTATTTGCGGGAGGATGCTGTGGCATTTCGACTATTTGAACTATTCTGTTATTTCTTCCTGACGTATTACGTTCGGGATGATATCTGCTGTCTGGTTCATTCATGATGATATGTTGTTGAGGATGATTTTGCTGCTGATAAGACCGACTGTTATTAAACGTACGCTGAAAATTGTGCTCATTACTTTTACGTCTGTCATGATAGTCATTTCTATACGGTGCATTGCGATAGGAATTGAAATGGTGTGTTTTCTGTACGTAGTTATTTCCTTGTTGCTGTGCGTTACTATTTGTTGGAGCTGAAGCTATACTTTCAGGCGGTGAAACATTAAAGCTTGGTTGACCTTGTACATTACATTGTTGGTTAGGTATGCTAACCGGCTGGTTTTGTTGCTATTGCGGTGAAAAACCTCTATTGTTACCAAAATGCGGTCGCTGTTGCTGATAATTTTACACACACTGATAATTAAAATTTTGTCTGTTATTAAAGTTCTTGTGGTTGTCATTTCTGGAGCGTCTAATAAAAAATTGTCACTTTCGGTAAAACTTGTCATATCGAGTTTTCTTTAGTCATTCTTAATCCTAGATAGATAGATAGTTGAAGAGCTGTTTTGATAGATATAAAGGATAGTAGAAGAGAAGGCAGCAGTGCAGAAAACTAAAGATGAAATAGCACTACTACGGCTCGGGGCCCTGTGCACGCTACGGCACATATTCATCGAAGCGTAATGAATCCCCTGAGGTCTATTACGTGCAGCAAATAAATTTTAGTTTCTGCATTACAGACAATGGCGGTGAAAATTCAAAAGCAAGTTGTTGTATCCACTCAAATTCTAGTTTCTGCATTACAGGCCAAGCTGGTGAAAGTACAAAAATAAATTGACGTATCCAGTTCAAAGTGTGTACCTGTGCTCTGTCATTTTTAAATACTTTAAATTTCCTCATGGATAGAAAATGATTGTAATCAAAATGATCGTCTCTGTATGTCTGAACAGGTTCAGGATTGTATGAGAATCTATTTGTCTGTGACTGTTGGGAATCTAACTCACGTACTCTCTGTAAATTACCTAAATTATACTGGCTGTGTGAGTCTGACAAATGTTCACAAAGTCGCATCTGCTGTGATGTGTTAAAGGCTGAAACATTTTTCATCTCTGTTACCTCTTGCTGTAAAGTTGACAATTTTCTGCGTAATGTATTATTGGACGAATCTCTCTCACTGATCGTCTGCTGTAAATTTTGAAATTCAAGTGTTTGATTAAACGAAATCAGTGAAGTATCGTCTGATTTGCTGTCATTATTACTTTCAATAACGTCAATACGACTGGCCAATTCATCATAATTTTCAGTCAGTATTTTTACCTGATCATCGTTTTTAGTGTCACAAGCATTAATTTGTTTTTGTATTTTACGTGTAGTTTCGTTCAGTTTTTTAACGTCTGCTTTGATGACATCGGAATCGTGTGTTAGTTCTAATTGTTCAAGTCTGTCGGTCACTGTCTGAAAGTCTACTGTGTGTGTATCTGTTTTTGATTTAAGATCGGAAATTTCATCACGCAATTCGGTGTTCAACTGTTTGATAGTATTAATTTCGTCTGATACTGTAGCAATATTGTCTACGTATGTTTTTGCTTTAGTAAACAATTTACGTTTATCTTCCTGTCTCTGTGCGGTAATTGTTTCCATGACTTGTCGCTTTACTTTATTCTGTGCCTGTATGAATTTACGGTAACGCGTTTCACTGTTTTGTAGGTGGTGATTAAAACGTTCGTCAATTTGACTGTTCTGTTGCATCCAGTGTGCGTGAAAGTTCTGCTGACATTAATTTAAACTCGTCGCGTAACTGTTGCGTTTTCAGAGCATTGTTTACCGACTGCACTAATTTCGTCTCTTAAGTAATTTAGTGTTAATTCTTGTGCCACAGATCTAATTTCTTCACTACTGTTCCTAGCACAAGCCTTAATTTCCTCACATAATTGTTCCTTAATATCATGACATTGCGCAGCAATGGCTGTAATCTGTTCACTAAGCTGTTTATTCATGTTCACTAAGTTGTTTGAAATTTTCATTAAGGTTGTCTTGTTTTTCACTAAGTTGTTTGTGATTCCTGTCTTGCTTATCAATCGACTGTTTAAGACTTTCACTAAGTTATTTGTGATTGTTGTCTTGTTTTTCATTAATTTGTTTGTGGTTGTTGTCATATTCTTTCTTAAACTGTAGCAATACTGCTATAATTTGATCCAAGCCAATATTACCCACTCTATTCTCTATGCTGTTTGATGGCGTATCTGCTTTTGTCGCGCTTTCTGTAACCATTTGGTTATTCTGTGATTCTCGAAAAGGTTTGCCAATCGGATGTGCACTGTTAGTCACTACACCGGAATTAAATAAATTTGACGTATTCTGATTACACTGTTCATTTTCGTTAGAAACATTTATCTGTTCGTTACGTAAATTTTGCAAAGCGGGTGTGTCAAGCTGGGCAGCGTTCATTGTAACAGAACGTCCCGCGTCTTCAATTGTCGTTAAATTAACAGAGGACACAATTGAATTTGTTTGCTCATCATTAGCATTAAAATCATTACTAGAGGTCGCTACGCACTGATTGTCTGTAAATGGAGGACCATCATTAAGACACTGAGTGTCGCAAGTATTGTCGGTCAAGCTATTCGAGTCAGCTATTTCACTCATTACACATCGCGATGTACTGTTAACAGTTTTTCGCGGCATTTTTCACAAATCAAAATTAAGCACAAATGAAACAAAGACAACGCAAATATGCAACAAACACAATTACAACAAAGAGCAACAAATTGCCGATGATCTGTGAAAGAAAGAGTGACAAATTAGTAAATGCGTTGCGCCAGATGCAAACTACGTTGAAGTAAATAAGAGCAGATATATGACTACTTCTCAGAAGATTCACAAAGAAATACGATCCTGGCCGGATGTCACCAAATGTAACCTCTCCACAGAAATAATAATTAAAATGAACCAAGTGTAACCTCCCCACGGAAATAATAATTAAATGAATTTTAAATATTGTAACCTCCGAACAAAATTGGTTCCCATTTATGATCTCTGTGCAGAAATGCATTCACATTTGATGTACTCACAAAATTCAATTCCTAAACCCCGAAATAATAAAAAAGGAAAATTCAGTAACTTGGCAAATTTTATGACGACAGCAGCGCTGCGCCAGGGCCCTGTATTCTGAATAAAAAAAAAGCAAAAATTCTTACCTCAATAAAAACTGCGAATATATCTGCTCTTACCTAAAAAAATGTCGGCACAGCTTCGTACAATGCTGGCCTATGCTTTGTGATTCGTGAAAGGAATGATCATGCATTAAAAAAAATCTTTGAATTGAAATGAATGCATTTAAAAAAAAAATTACTTTATATTATAAAAATTATTATTGGGGCATTTTTTAAAAGAAATTGGATGACAGTTAACATACATTACTAGATATGCGCAAGGCTGCTTCTTTACCTTCTACAATAATACTCATCCTCCAGAGTCCCGACCAGAGCAGACTGCAGACAAGCGCAGACACGCGCCGACTACCGCCGACTACTGAAGACTAATGTCGACTAGCGACAAGCAACAACTAACTACATACTGCTCTCTGGTCAGAGACTCTCCTCTGCCTTGCCTATTGCAGGCAGCGCATACATCGCATACCTCTTACAATATTCTCTCCCTCTAGCAGGAAATCACAACCATTCAGAAAATAGTTGGAAACTTCACATGATGTTCATTACAAAACTTCACAGTGCATCAGTATAGAGTAATCTGAAGTTCTGAAATACGGCTGCTTAGCATGCCACGCTGAATTCTTTAGCACGTCGGAAGGAAGTTACAGTATTCTCAGAAATGCCGAAAGTTCAGGAAATGTCATTTAAACTACATAGATACTTCGCAAGACACGGTACGGTGCAAGGCAAAGGATACCCTATACCGCTACTAGTCACTTCCTTTCCCGCTCGACTCGTAAGTAGAGTGAGGGACAACGACTATCTACATGCCTTCATTTGAACACTTGTGCCTGTCTTCTTGGTCCTCGGTGGCAGTAGACTCGTTCTGCAGTTAGATTCAAAAGCCGATTCTCTAAATTTTCCCAATAGTTTTCCTCGAAACGAATGTCGCCTTACCTCCAGCAATTTTCATTTGACTTCATTTAACATCTCCGTAGCACTTGTGTGACTTTCGAACCTCCAGGTGACAAATGTGGTAGTCCACCTCTGAATTTTTTCGGTGTCTTCCTTCAATCCGACCTGGTGCGGATCCCAAATACTCGAGCACTACTCAAGAATAGGTCGGACAGCGTCTTTACAGATGAACCAAACTCTCCTACAATTCTCGCAAGAAACCAAACTAGACCATCTGCATGGCCTACCATAGACCTCAGATGCTCGTTCCATTTCACATCGTTTTGCAGCTTTACGGTCAGATATTTAAAAGACGTGACTATGCCAAGCGCAGGATGCTGCTAATAATGTATCCGAACATCAAGAGTTTATTTCCTTACTCCGCATTGAGGTACACCTGTCATTCATCACACCACCTAGAAAAATGTCTAAGTCGTCTTATATCCTCCTACAATCACTCAATTTCGGGAATTTGAAAATTTGTGGTAAGGTCATAAGGGGCCAAACTGCTGAGGTCATCCGTGCCTGAGCTTACACACTACTTAACCCAATTTAAACTAACTTACGCTAAGGACAACACACCCACCCATGCCCGAGGGAAGACTCGAACCTCCGACAGGGGAAGCCGCGCGGAACGTTACAAGACGCCTGAGACCGCGCGGCTACCCCGCGCGGCAACTCAACTGCCGCTCATCCTGTCCACCTGATCATTAATGTATATAGAAAATAGTAGCTGTCCTGTCACACTTCCATGGGTCATTTCTAATGATACCTTTGCGTCTGATGGACAGTCGCCAATGAAGAAAACGTACTGGGTTCCATTACTTAAGAAGTTTTCGAGCTAATCACATACCTAGGAACCTATTCCGTATACTGGTACCTTCTTTAACAACCTGTAATCGGGAATCGTGTCAAACGCTTTTCTCAAATCTAAAAATATGGGATCTGCCTGTTGCTATTCAGCCATATTCGCTGTATATCATGTGATAACAGGGCAAGTTGAGGTTCGCACGAGCAGTGATTTCTAAAACCGTGTTAATTCGTTCATATAAGCTTTCTCGATCTTTAGGAAATTTATTGTATTCTAACTAAGAATGCGTTCAGTAATTCCGCTACAAAACGGTTTTCAGGATATTGGTCAGAAATTGCAGCAGGTCTCATCAGTTTGCGAACCATTAATCGTGTGCGAAGGAAATAAATAGCATTTTGAGGCTAATCTGCATTAGAAACACTTTGTGCCCGAAAGTGAAAATGTGCGATAGCTACCCACTCGTCATCACAATAAAAAGATTGAGCGTTATGCAACAGCCGGCCGTTGTGACCGAGCGGTTCTAGGCGCTTCAGTTTAGAACCGCGCCACCGCTACGGTCGCAGGTTCGAATCTTGCTTCGGGCATGGATGTGTGTGATGTCCTTAGGTTAAATAGGTTTACGTAGTTCTAAGTTGTAGGGGACTGATGACCTCAGAAATTAAGTCCCATAGTGCTCAGAGCCATTTGAGCCATTTTTGAACTTTATGCAACATCCCATAAATAATTTGGCTATTGCACACAACGGAAACCCTATCACGTTTATTCAACACCTTAGTGTATTTCTTATCATATATATCAAATACGAGTCCTCTAATTATGCGATAATTTGTAAGAAGTACGATTCCTAAATTGAAGCCGTTTTCTTAAATGACTAAACTGTTATTCAAACTTCGGAACAACTTTGACCTTTACCCCAACGTTATTCTTGCAAACTCAAAACTTATGATATTAGCGTGGCAAACTGGAAGAAGAACGAAGCACAGTTCCTCATCAGCACAACTAGAATTTTCTAATTAAAAGAGAAATTATCCAATGAACTCTACATCGAAAATGCACAAACAACCACATAAATTTGACCTGCTCAGAGTACCGACACAGAGATACGAAACCGTACGAGGTGGATGATTGGTTAGCACAATGGACTCGCTTTCGGGAGGACGACGGCTTAAGCCCGCGTCCTGCCATCCTGATTTAGGTATTGCGATTTCCCTAAATCGCTTCAGGGATGGGTCCTTTGAAAGGGCACGGCCAATTTTCTTCCCCATTCTTCGCTAATCCGAGCTTGTGTTCCGTTTCTAATGAACTCGTTGTCTTCGGGACGTTAGACACTAATCACCTCTTCCTCCTTCTCTTTAGATGCAAACAAAACCTCGTGCTACAGCAAAAAGCGACACTTACGTCTTCACTGGTAGTCAGCATGGGACGACTCCAAGAAGTGAGTAGTAGTCGGCACAGGACGACTTCTAGGAAACGAAGGACAAGAACTCATATTTCTCCGTTCTCAGCCCAAAGTCCACAAGAGAGACGACAGCAATGCTTGTGGTCAATGTGACGAACGTACACGTATCTCGAAGCACGAGAAAAGACAGGAACGAGAGAAAAAGCTACCCTCATATGGCGTACAAATGCGCATAAACAGTATCTAAGTTTGGTACCGAGTTTGAAGGGTCTTTTACTGCAGGTTGACACAGCAAACACGTTGCGTAGCAGGGGAGGTAATACGCAGGTTTGGCCGGACGCAAAATACCCTTGAGATGGTCTGAAATTTGTCGCATTTGATATCCACGCTGAAAAGATACTCGCTACACCTGAAATGGGCACTTCCGGGGAGAGTGGTACGCGGTGGAAGGCCGGGGGGGGGGGGGGGGGGGGGCGCAGCATTTCGGCCACGCATCAGACGTTAGCTCCCAGGAACCACAACTTCAAAACGTGCCTAGTGGGCCCTGGGAAGGAGCCTAGAATTGCCATCAAGCATGAGCAAAGCCCTCTTGCTGCAGTTCCACAGTAGACACGGATCATACCGGAATCTGCATCCTCGGGTGACAACCTTACAGCCACCACCAGTCAGTACTGCTCACTTTGTATATGAAGTAAAATGTAACTGAATTAAAAACAGGACCAAAAGGGGATCTATATCAGTCACGTTACAATTTTTATAAAATTACTGCGACACCAAATAATAGGTCCTCGCCACTTGTTGAGACGAACGGCCGCAAATCGCTCCTACTTCCAGAGCAAACACCATTTTCCCTGTCTGTTTTGCTGGAATACAGTTTAGCCAATCATTTCCATAGGTTTCCAAGTAAAACACAGCAATTTCCCTAGTTAACAAGTCCCCACCTCTGAATTTCATTTAATTACTTCCCAACATTTGTATTTTTCAAAAAGCAGATTAACTCATCACTTTACTGATCGTAGGGAAAACGTAAAGTACGAGCGTCCGGAACGTACGACCTTAGGGAATAGGTTCCAAGCCAAGTGAATGTCTCGAAGACTTCTTAATTAACTGGAACCTTTACGTTGTTCTTGAGGTGCTTGTTCATCAGAGACAAGGTTATTGTCAGGAGTGCTTAGGGAGAGTGTGACAGGACCGCTGTTATTTTCAGTACACATAAATGATCTGATAGACAGGGTGAGCAGCAGTCTTTGCTGATGATGCTATGGTTTATGGGGAGGTATCGTGTTGTGTGGCTGTGGCAGGACACAAGATGGCTTAGACTAAATTTCTAGTTGGTACGATAAATGGCAGCTAGCTCTGAATGTAGGAAAATGTAAGTTAATCCAGATGAGTTCGAAAAAAAAAGCAATATGAAATAGGACGAGCACGTGAGGCCTGTGGTAGAGGAGGCGGTTTATTAGGAGAACCTTAGGAAACTGTGGTTCATCGGTAGAGGGAACCTCACATAGGACACTGGTGCGACCTATTCTTGAGTACTGGTCGAATGTTTGTGATCCGCTCCAGGTCGTATCAAAGCAATTCAGAGGCGGGCTGCTAGATTTGTTGCCGGTAGAATCGAAACATTAGAACGAAGATGCTTCAGTATCTCAAATGAGAATTCCTGGAGGGAGGGTGACGTTTTTTTCGAGGAACACTAATCAGAAAATTTAGAGAACCGGTATGTGAAGCTGACTGCAGAACGAATCTACTGTCGCCAACGTACATTTCACGTAAGGACCGCGAAGATAAGATGAGAGAGATTAGAGATCGTACGGAGGCATACAGACAATCGTTTTTGCGAGTGTAACAGAAAAGGAAATGACTTGTAGTAGTAGAGGATAACATCGTACGGTGACTTTTGGATTCTGTATGTAAATGCAGATGTAGATGTAAACATTTTTTTCTATAACCCTAAAAACTGGCTACGTAACAATAAGCAATTCATGCCATGCATGTGACTCATTGCTTGATCACATAATGTCATTCACACGCACATTCATCATTAATTATTAACAAAATTCAAGATTTATACGTAGCATTCACTTTGATAGAAGAATAAATGAAAATAACAATGTCAAGCAGCTGGAATTAATAAGTACCGTTTGACAACTGAAGGCAGTACGTAAGGTATACAACAAAAAGTTTACTTTAATTCATCTTCTGCCGTATTCATAGAAATATATTACCATGAAAAGATGTTGTTTCTAATGGAAAGTCACAAAATTTAAATAATTTTGAATATTTCAAAAGTTGTTTCAGTTATAGAACTGAAACGTATACAGATTTTAAATTTTGTTTTTGAATTGCTACCATACAATTTCAAAGCGATTGATGAGAGAAATGACTCTATTAATTCACAGGTTGGTGTGTGATTTTAAATGACCTGATAAGCACGTCTAGGCCGGCAATGTGCTATCATACTGGCGATAGCAACGACAGCAGCTTCTCAGTGTGGGAACGTGTTCTATAGGGCACTGGACTACTAAGACGAATCCTACAGCTTCGTCTGTCGCCTGTCCGTGTCTTTACGTCACACACAGTATTGTTGATGGGAGACGCGTGTTCCAGTTAACAGCGTTAACAGTTAGTGGCGCGGCAGAAAAAGTGCACTTCCTCTAAACGTGTGTATCGAGATATCCGTAACTGCTCTAACTTCAGCTTTGTTACGTGAGTAATGTGTTTAATGCAATATGGGGCTTGCGAACAGCAAATACACTCTTGCGGATAGCCTTGCAACAGTCTTGAAGGAGTGAACGATTACGGATGAAGCAGTGTGCTGGTGTAAAGATGACCGAAGTTAGAGCTTCAGGCTCCAGAAAGGATGACTGTGACTTTTCTGACGCTGTTTCTAGCTAGTGGCGTCACTTGAAATTACACATATTGCATGGCGTTAAGCAGGCTGGCTTTCAGCCGTAGCACAGTAACAACTGAACATATTACATTCACTTTGTTCAAAATCTTCGATTATCAGCTGTTTCAGAACAGAATTAGACGTAACGTTAGCTCCACTTTTACATTCCTCTTTTAAAAGGTGAAAAAAGATAAATTCAAAATCTTTAACCGTTTCTAATATCTATTGTTCATTAAGAAATTGCTGATCCGTTTCTGCAGATTTAACAGATTTTTGCCGTGAAACATTTCTGCAAACGGTTTACGTTTTACCTTTGTAGTAAAAGCTGCAACGAGAACGACCTGGATTTTCTTATTGTCCCACGATAGATATTTTAGAAAAAACATCTTTCAGTGTTAATGAAGCAGCACGATGTAAGAATATGTTTACAGCGCCCCGACCGGCCATATATGGATAACTTATTTTCATTTTAACCGCATAAATTTGCTGTTTAACACTAGTTTATCTCAAACGCTTGCCGAAAACTTCCTCCCCCCAGCATTTCCTTAACTTCAAAAACATGGTTACTGTTTTGAAGGTCTATATCTTTCTTCATAGTGGAAGACCTGAAAAACGAAGTGTCGTCTTACATTGTGGAAAAAAAATACGCTTGTAGTATTGGACACGTTACCCAGGACAAACGCTGGAATACAGACAGTGGCGGATACAGAAGGACCTCAAGGAGGGGGCACTAAAGATATCTCGAGCTAGCTTAACTTTTACTGTAGTAAAAAATAATCAAGTTACAAGAAAAGTTTAATTCTCGCATAAGCACTATATTCGCACTGAAAAATGCAACACCAGTACAATTAGCAGTGAAACACACACGGTCACACTCCGCGTATTTCTAATATCGCTAAGCACAACACTGACTGCAGTCCGTGGTAACAACCAATAATCGCAGGTGTTCACTTTTTATGATTTCCAACTTCTCGACGATTGTAGCTTTCAAACTGACCACCTAGCAGCGAGTCTGATCCCTTATACATGTGGCTCGGTTGTTTCGAGAAGCCGCGCGGGATTAGCCGAGCGGTCTCAGGCGCTGCAGTCATGGACTGTGCGGCTGGTTACGGCGGAGGTTCGAGTCCTCCCTCGGGCATGGGTGTGTATGTTTGTCCTTAGGATAATTTAGGTAAAGTTGTGTGTAAGCTTAGGGACTGATTTAAGTCCCATGAGATTTCACACGCGTTTGAAATTTTTTTTTTGTTTCGAGAACGTCTGTTGCCAGAATGTTCCCTTCCAGACTTTTATGGAGTGTGAACAAATACCTACTGTGAAAGCGACAAGCCAATATTTACCTTACGACGTATAATATAACGGCGAGTTTCCAATGATGACGTCATCCGGCAAGTTATGCGTCTAGAACTTTTATTGTCAATTCTGTTCCTTTCTAGTTCATTCGATACAGGGCCTATATAGTAACAATGCGTTTTTAGGTATCTTCTTGAAAGCCACTAATTCCGGAGATACACGCACCAATAATTTCCCATAATCGTATTATGAGTTAGGTATGGGGAAACTATTGTTACGTTATTAGTAGCCGGCCGCTGTGCAGAGCGGTTCTAGGCGCTTCAGTCTGGAACCGCGCGAATGCTACGGTCGCAGGTTCGAATCCTGTCTCGGGCATGGATGTGTGTGATGACCTTAGGTTATTTAGGTTTAAGTAGTTCTAAGATCTAGGGGACTGATGACCTCAGATGTTAAGTCCCACAGTGCACAGAGTCATTTGAACCATCTGTTATTAGTAAAACTATTGTTAGAGTCTCTTAACATAATTTTTACTGAGAAATTACTACGAGTTACTATTATTACTACTTCACAATCAACTGATGACTCTCTCTTGACTAATCATCACACTTGCACTTGCTACAACTAGGACGTTTTATTTATTCATTCTTCAGTCTTAATATTTCAGCCTCTGAATGTAAGATTAATATACGGCGAAGAGTCTGTATTTATAACGCTATTTATCGAAGGTTTCTATACAAGGAAACAGTAGAATATTCGCGACTTTTCTCGAACAAATGCCAGACAGAATAACGTATCGAGATCACTAGAATGGCTGCGACTTTTCTCTTAGGTGTGTGTTCACTATCTATGTGCTAGACAGAAACGTATAAAATACGATGACGCAGACGCGCGTGCTACATAAGAAAGCACAACCACTCGATAACTAGATTCAGTCGAGTCGACTGACGAAAGAAAGGAACGAATAGCCTGAAGATGACTAGCGTGGGCGACGTGGGTCGCAATGCAGGCGGTCCAGCAAGGGGGGGGGGGGGGGGGGGGCATCATGCCCCCGCGCGCCACCATATGTATCCGCCACTGAATACACATGACCTCTTGGTACCTCATTCACAAGGTTTTCCTCTCGTGCAGCTGGACGCGCTCTCAGTGTCAAATGCTTCATTCGCACGCTTCCTGTTAGTTCAATGTTGTGATCATGTTAAAAATGAAGGAAATGGGGGAGAAACCATTGTTTTTGTTGCTGTTGTCGTCTTGAGTTCAAAGATTGGTTTGATGCAGGTCTCCACGCTACTCTATCCTGTGCAAGCAACTCCGAGTAACTACTGCAACCTACGTCCTTCTGAATCTGCTTACCGTATTCATGTCTTGATATCTCTCTACGATTTTTACCCCCCACCCCCCCCACACCACCTCGATTCACTCCAGTTCTAAATTGGTGATCCCTTGATGCCTCAGAATGTGTCCTACCAACAAAAAATGGTTCATATGGCTCTGAGCGCTATGGGTCTTGACATCTGAGGTCATCATTCTCGTAGAACTTAGACCACTTAAACCTAACTAACCTAAGGACGGCACATACATCCATGCCCGAGGCAGGATTCGAACCTGCGAGCGCCTAGAACAACTCAGCCACACCGGCCGGCTGTCCTACCAACAGATCCATTCTTCTAGCGAGGTTGTACCACAAATTCCTGTTTTCCCCAGTTGTTTTCAGTACCTCCTCATTACTTACGTGATCTAGCCATTTAATCCACAGAATTCTTCTGTAACACTTCATTTCAAAAGCTTCTACTCTCTTCTTGTCTAAAGTGTTTACCGTCCATGTTTTACTTCCTTACCTGGCTACACTCCATAGAAACACTTTCAGAAACGACTTCCTGACACTTAAATCTATACTCGATGTTAACAAATTTCTCTTCTTCAGAAACGCTTTTCTTGACATTCCCAGTCTACGTTTTATACTCTCCCTACTTCGACCATCATCAGTTATTTTGCTTCTCAAATAGCAAAACTCAACTACTATTTTGAGTGTCTAATTTCCTAATCTAATTCCCTCAGCATCATCTGATTCAAAATCGACTACATTCCAATATCTTCGTCTTCCTTTTGTTGATGTCCATTTATAATCTCCTTTCAAGACACTGTCCATTCCATTCAAGCGTCCTTCCAAGTCCTTTGCTGCCTCTGATAGAATTACAATCTCATCCGCAAACCTGAAAGTCTTTAATTCTTCTCCACTGACTTTACTGCCCACTCCAACTTTTTCTTTTGTTTACTGCTTGCTCAATATACAAATTGAATAACATCGGGGATAGGCTACAACCCTGTATTACTCTCTTCCCAACCACTGCTTCCATTTCATGCCCCTCGACTCATAACTGCCATCTGGTTTCTGTACAAATTGTAAATAGCCTTTCGCTCCCTGTATTTTATCCCTCCCATTGGTAGAATTTGAGAGTATTCCATTCAACAATGTCAAACGCTTTCTCTAGCTCTACAAATGATATCAAGGTATGTTTATCTTTCCTTAACCTATGTTCTATAAGAAGTCATAGCGTCAGTATTGCCTAGCGAGTTCCTACATTTCTCCGCAACAAAACTGATGTTCCCTGAGGTCGGCTTCTACCAGTTTTTCCATCCCTCTGTAAAGGGTTCGTGTTACTATTTTGCAGTCGTTATCTCCAATGAATTTCGTATGCAGAAAAGAGCGTTCTGAAACAATTGAAAACTCAACTTCTGTTGACACTAGAGCACTCCAAATTAATTCACTCAAGTAACACTATAGTGAGCATCTCACCTTGCAGCAGTAAATGGGATATCGGACGACATATGAACGAAGTCGACATTAATAGCTTCCGTGAAGAACAATTGCTGAAATTCCTTGGTTGCAAACTGAAGACTGTTATTCTCGCCGTTTTTCAATAGATACCTTTGTTTTCAAAAACTGTGGCTTTTCGGGCATTCGTGACTGGCATATTCCGAACACATTTCTTTCTGAAGCGTACATTGTCAGGAAGGGTGGATGTCAACACCCGGGTCGGGCATACGCTAAATGGGAGAACGCATCAGAAGTGTTTCAGGTCATTCAGAGACTATGTATCATCTAAACTATGTCTATTTTGCCGATAGCTTTTCCTAAATAGCAGAAAGAAGGAAAAAAATCCGTTGTGCATCTATTGGACAGCGAAAAGGCATCTCAATATACAAAATTGTTAAGGCTTTCGTGGCCACTTGCTGACAAACTGCCTATTGGCTTCTGTCTCTGGTTCTTCGGCCGACGTTCATCTAATGATTTTTCTGACGTTTCGCTAGCACGAGTGGCTAGCATTGTCAGAGCTTCACCCACCATTGCCGGTGGTGAACTGGAGCCGAGCTCGCGGCCGCAGACTATATGTACCTGGCGCGCCAACGTCCGAGGGCTTCTCCGCGGTCATTTCCGGTGCGGTTCTCCTCTTGCTACCTGCGACGGTCGTTCGCTGTAGTACGGGAAGCCAGGATCCATTTACCCTAAGGCTTTCCTCTTTCTTGTTCAAACTGTTCGAGTGTTTTTGTATTTCTACAGCTTCTCTGAACAAGCGCGTGTGATAGTGCTTCTCTACAGCCAGAACTTCCGTGCCGGCGAATTTTATTACGTGGTCGGTCTCATTCAGTGCGTGCTCTGCCACGGCCGATTTCTCCACCTGCCCCAACCAGCAATGGCGCTTATGCTACACTCCTGGAAATGGAAAACATTGACACCGGTGTGTCAGACCCACCATACTTGCTCCGGACACTGCGAGAGGGCTGTACAAGCAATGATCACACGCACGGCACTGCGGACACACCAGGAACCGCGGTGTTGGCCGTCGAATGGCGCTAGCTGCGCAGCATTTGTGCACCGCCGCCGTCAGTGTCAGCCAGTTTGCCGTGGCATACGGAGCTCCATCGCAGTCTTTAACACTGGTAGTGTGGTGTCACCGCCAGACACCACACTTGCTAGGTGGTAGCTTAAATCGGCCGCGGTCCATTTAGTACATGTCGGACCCGCGTGTCGCCACTGTGTAATCGCAGACCTAGCGCCACCACCAAGGCAGGTCTCGTGATACGAGAGAGCACTCGCCCCAGTTGTACGAGAACCTAGCTACCGACCAGATGTACGAAGCCTTTCTCTCTCATTAGCCGAGAGACAGAATAGCCTTCAGCTAAGTTAATGGCTACGAACTAGCAAGGCGCCATTAGCCATACAGTGATTGTAATTAAAGTCTCCTGTGTATCGTCAAGATCGATGTACCACAATGATATTAAAGATAAGTATTAATACAGCTACGTACTTTTCTTAATAACATTAATTACGTAGCCTGTTCCAGTACTTCACGCCCGTCGGCGTTAGTCTAGCGTGCATTTTCAGCCATCTCAACTTCACGGTGTCGGCCCAGCTACCGACACAACAGGTAGCATGCCGCGACAGCGTGGACGTGAACCGTATTTGCAGTTGACGGACTTTGAGCGAGGGCGTATAGTGGGTATGCGGGAGGCCGGGTGGACGTACCGCCGAATTGGGCGTGAGGTCTCCACAGTACATCGATGTTGTCGCCAGTGGTCGGCGGAAGGTGCACGTGCCCGTCGACCTGGGACCGGACCGCAGCGACGCACGGATGCACGCCAAGACCGTAGGATCCTACGCAGTGCCGTAGGGGACCGCACCGCCACTTCCCAGCAAATTAGGGACACTGTTGCTCCTGGGGTATCGGCGAGGACCATTCGCAACCGTCTCCATGAAGCTGGGCTACGGTCCCGCACACCGTTAGGCCGTCTTCCGCTCACGCCCCAACATCGTGCAGCCCGCCTCCAGTGGTGTCGCGACAGGCGTGAATGGAGGGACGAATGGAGACGTGTCGTCTTCAGCGATGAGAGTCGCTTCTGCCTTGGTGCCAATGATGGTCGTATGCGTGTTTGGCGCCGTGCAGGTGAGCACCACAATCAGGACTGCATACGACCGAGGCACACAGGGCCAACACCCGGCATCATGGTGTGGGGAGCGATCTCCTACACCGGCCGTACACCACTGGTGATCGTCGAGGGGACACTGAATAGTGCACGGTACATCCAAACCGTCATCGAACCCATCGTTCTACCATTCCTAGACCGGCAAGGGAACTTGCTGTTCCAACAGGACAATGCACGTCCGCATGTATCCCGTGCCACCCAACGTGCTCTAGAAGGTGTAAGTCAACTACCCTGGCCAGCAAGATCTCCGGATCTGTCCCCCATTGAGCATGTTTGGGACTGGATGAAGCGTCGTCTCACGCGGTCTGCACGTCCAGCACGAACGCTGGTCCAACTGAGGCGCCAGGTGGAAATGGCATGGCAAGCCGTTCCACAGGACTACATCCAGCATCTCTACGATCGTCTCCATGGGAGAATAGCAGCCTGCATTGCTGCGAAAGGTGGATATACACTGTACTAGTGCCGACATTGTGCATGCTCTGTTGCCTGTGTCTATGTGCCTGTGGTTCTGTCAGTGTGATCATGTGATGTATCTGACCCCAGGAATGTGTCAATAAAGTTTCCCCTTCCTGGGACAATGAATTCACGGTGTTCTTATTTCAATTTCCAGGAGTGTATTTGATCCTGGTGTTAATGGATCTGCGGAATGACTGGACGATCCCTTAACACCAGGATAGTCCTGCTAGGCCCGAAGAAATATTGTAGAAGAAAACTAGGATTGCCTTTCTGCACACATAAGAATCTTGCAGCAACGAGCCGGCCGGTGTAGCCGAGCGGTTCTAGGCGCTTCAGTCCGGAACCGCGCTGCTGCTACAGTCGCAGGTTCGAATCATGCCTCGGGCATGGATGTGTGTGATGTCCTTAAGTTAGTTAGGTTTAAGTAGTTCTACGTCTAGGGGACTGAAGACCTCAGATGTTAAGTCCGATAGTGCTTAGAGCCATTTGAACCATTTTGCAGAACGAAAGTAAATTGAAATCGGTCAAACGTTGTCAAGCAATTGCCAGAACCTTTACTTGTAGCTAGAGAGTATTTCGTTTGGAAACAAAAATGGCTTAAGGAGTTATCAAGTACAAGACTAGACCACGCATTGGCGGAGTTAGAGACATGTCATTCAGAATATCTTCTCAGTACTAGAACTCTGATCCAAATTATAGTCACCCTCCCAGTTTCAGCAACACCAGAAAGACCGTTTTCGGCTTTAAAACATTAAAAACGTACAGCAGGAACAGTGAACATCAAGACAGACGGAATCGTCGTGCTTTGCTCTCTGTGCCTTGCAGCCTTGATCCAGAGGAAGTAATGAATCCGTTTTCCAAACTGCTACGACGGATAAATACTTGCTGAAGGTAAGTATTAGTACCTATTCTGCGTTCCAGTGTTTCCTTAATACGAGGGTCACTCCAAAAGAAATGCACACTATTTTTGTAAAAATACAGTTTTCATTCTGCATGTGTGAAAGTTTTACAGTGTGTAGATACATCATTCCCGCTTGTTTTCAAACTTAGTTCAACCTGTTCCCGTGAATGGCACCGTCACAGCATGTCTTCAAGATAGCTGCTACACTTGACGTTCGTCAGAAGCAACGTGTTGTCACAGAATTCCTGTGCTGTGAAAACGAGGCAGTGGGAAACATCCAAAAGAGGTTGAAAAAGGTGTATGGAGATGCTGCTGTCAATCGCAGTACAGTTAGTCGGTGGGCAAGCAGGTTACGTGATGAAAGCGGGCACGGCAATATTGAGGATTGTCCTCGCAGCGGCAGGCCTCGTGCTGCACACACTCCAGACAATGTGCAGAGAGTTAATGAACTGGCGACTGTTGACAGACGCATCACAGTGAACGAATTGTCACGCTGCGTTGGGATAGGGGAAGGAAGTGCTTGCAAAGTACTGAAAGTGTTGGCGTTAAAAAAGGTTTGTGCCAGGTGGGTTCCCAGGATGTTGACAGTGGCTCACAAAGAAACAAGAAAAACGGAATGCATCGAACTTTTGGAACAGTACGAGAATGGTGGAGATGAATTTCTTGGAAGAATTGTGACAGGTGATGAAACATGGCTCCATCATTTTTCACCAGAGACGAAGAGTCAATCCATGGAGCTGCATCTTGCAAATTCACCCAAGAAAAATAAATTCAAAACCACACCTTCTCCTGGAAAAGTTATGGCTACGGTGTTTTTCGATTCCAAAGAACTCATGCTCGTGGACATCATACCAAGTGGAAACACCATAAATTCTGATGCATATGTGACGACACTGAAGAAATTTCAAACTCGACTGAGACGTGTTATACAACCTCGGCAAAAGCAGGATGTTTTGCTGTTGCACGACAATGCACGGCCACACGTCAGTCAAAAAACCATGGAAGCGATCACAAAACTCCGATGGACAACACTGAAACCCCCGCCTTACAGTCCTCACCTGGCTCATGGGAAACTGAAAGAATCTCTTCGGGGAACAAGGTTTGAAGATGATGACTCCCTTGTGCACGCTGCCAAACAGTGGCTCCAACAGGTTGCTCCAGAATTTTACCGTGCGGGTATACAGGCCCTGGTTCGAAGATGGCGTAAGGCAGTTGACAGGGATGGAAATTATGTGGAGAAATGAAAATATTGTTCCTAGAGGACGTATCTACACACTGTAAAACTTTCAAACATGTAGAATAGGTAGGAGACGAGTTACTGGCAGAAGTAAAGCTGTGAGAACGGAGCGTGAGTTGTGCTTGGGTACCTCAGTTTGTTGAGCACTTGCCCGCAAAAGGCAAAGGTCCCGAGTTCGAGTCTCGGTCCGGCACACAGTTTTGATCTGTCAGGAAGTTTAATGTAGAATAAAAGGCGGATTTAAAAAAAAAAATTGTGTGCATTTCTTTTGGAGTGGCCCTCGTCTACGAAAATTTTTGGACTGAAATTAAATAGAGAAAATTGTGTCCTTGGAACTATAGACAGAAACCCCCACTCCTCCAAAAAGATCCTGAATAGTCCCATGGTGTCCAAAAAGGAAAAATTATAGGAACGATTCGCTTCCTATACTCTGAATGGGCTGAAGCTGCGGAGATTATTCGCACAATCAAACTCCTGTTGTGTCGGCTACTGTGGGAGTCAGCACCTACACAAACAAGGAAGGAGAGAAGTTTAGATGGCGGTGGCAGGAATCCAAATGACCTGTACATTAAACTTGAAGGTTAATTGAGTACTTTAGTTCATAAAAGAAATGAAACGTAACTCGATTCTGTGCTTCCTGTGCCTCCTACATACAAGTACTTTACTCGCTATTACTACTCGCAGAACGCAGCCTAAGCAACGTCATCCTATTAGCTATTGAGTGACAAGGGCGACGGGCGACTGTTGAAGTCACTGGTGAGAGGGGGCGCTGAACTCTGTCGTCCTGAAGGCGTGGCGCTGCCCGCTCTTTCCATTGGCGCGCTGGTCACCACGTTCCTGATGCTACTCCGCGGCGCTGCGCTGGTCGGTGTGCAGTTGACTCTTTAGAGTGGATTGCACAGCTTCAGTATTGCGATGGCTGTCTAAGAGAGCGAAACATTTACAAGGATTAGTCGCTCTAAAAGTGAGCCGGCCGGGGTGGCCGAGCGGTTGTAGGCGCTACAGTCTGGAACCTCGCGACCGCTACGGTGGCAGGTTCGAATCCTGCCTCGGGCATGGAGGTGTGTGATGTCCTTAGGTTAGTTAGGTTTAAGTAGTTCTAAGTTCTAGCGGACTGATGACCTCAGAAGTTAAGTCTCATAGTTCACAGAGCCATTTGAACCATTTTTGAACCGCTTTAAAAGTGAAAGTGTTTCTGTATGTCTGGGTAGTTTATCCAGTTCCTAAATAGGCAGGAACATCGAGAATACCGAGCGGCTGTTTCGTCATCACTGTCGCGCCAGAATGTTTCACACTTCGTATGGGTAGAAAATTATTTACCGTTCAGTATTTGCAATCACACACGATTCTCTAAACAATACAAACGTTTGTGCTTGTAAGGTACTACATCAACAGTGTAAGTAGGCTGTTTAGGTTTTTATATTGGTAACGCCACGTAGCGCTCTGTATGAAAATCACTGGCTGTGCTGTATGCAGTCTGTGGCTGGTTAGCATTGTTATAATATTGGCCATTGTAGTGTTGGGTAGTTGGCTGTTAACAGCCCGTAGCGTTGCGCAGTTGGCGGTGGGCCGCCAGCAGTGGTGGATGTGGGGAGAGACATGGCGGAATTTTGAGAGTAGACGATCTTGACGTGTGTCCATCAGAAAGAGTAAATTTGTAATATTGGATATCATGGACATATATATATATATATATATTATGACTTTTGAACACTATTAAGGTAAATACATTGTTTGTTCTCTATCAAAATCTTTCTTTTGCTAACTATGCCTATCAGTAGTTAGTGCCTTCAGTAGTTTGAATCTTTTATTTAGCTGGCAGTAGTGGCGCTCGCTGTATTGAGTAGTTCAAGTAACAAAGATTTTTGTGAGGTCCCCATGAACCATGGACCTTGCCGTTGGTGGGGAGGCTTGCGTGCCTCAGCGATACAGATAGCCGTACCGTAGGTGCAACCACAACGGAGGGGTATCTGTTGAGAGGCCAGACAAACGTGTGGTTCCTGAAGAGGGGCAGCAGCCTTTTCAGTAGTTGCAAGGGCAACAGTCTGGATGATTGACTGATCTGGCCTTGTAACAATAACCAAAACGGCCTTGCTGTGCTGGTACTGCGAACAGCTGAAAGCAAGGGGAAACTACAGCCGTAATTTTTCCCGAGGGCATGCAGCTTTACTGTATGCATGGAGAGCTGCATCAAACCAGTCTCAGGACTGAAGACCACAACAACAACAACAACAAGTGATTTGTGAAACGTATAGGTTAATTTAGTCAGGGCCATTCTCTTGTAGGGATTGTTGAAAGTCAGATTTTTCTAAGGGGACGCTTCAACAGCACAAATAGGAACGTTAGGCAATGATGAAATCAAAGTTAAGCCTTTTAAGAGGAAGAAGAATTTCTCAGTCGCATAGTAACCGCTGATGAGATGTTCCTCCATTACTATGAACAAGAGACAGTTCGGCAGAGCGTTGTCTGGAAATATCACCTACATCTACAGAAAAAACCTTAAAAGCCAAGCGGCTGGAAAAAAAATTGATAATGCAGGTTTTTCAGTATATGAGAGTTTCACTGCAGATTCATTACATTTCTGAAGCTCAGTGATAGGAGACAATCATTGCGAGGTACTGTGAGACCAGAAAGCCTAAATCAAAACAAAGAGGGAGCGAAGCTTTCAAAAAGTGTGAGTATGCTTATGGACAATGTTGGCCATCACAAATCTGGAGAGACGATTCAGTGCATTCCAAACCTGGGTTATGAGTTAGTTGCTGGAGCCCCCACCGTACAGTTCGGACATAGCTCTAAGTGCTTTTCGTCATTTTGGTGTGATGAAGCAGTGACTTACTATTTGTGTCCATTGTATTTCATTTTGTACAGTAGTATAGTCTGGGTGTCACTAAATTAATTTACATGTGCTTTGGAGGGGGATTATATCACAATTGGCTCTGAGCACTATGGGACTCTACTGCTGAGGTCATTAGTCCCCTAGAACTTAGAATTAGTTAAACCTAACTAACCTAAGGACATCACAAACATCCATGCCCGAGGCAGGATTCGAACCTGCGACCGTAGCGGTCTTGCGGTTCCAGACTGCAGCGCCTTTAACCGCACGGCCACTTCGGCCGGCTCTATCACAACTGATTGTGTTCAGTTACTTAACGGTCTTCCTTGTCAACCCATCGATAAGAAATGTGATAGCAATTAAACCAGAATCGAACGCATAGTTAGCGGTGAGATAGATTTCAAAACTTGTTTTTCTTCTGCGGAAGTTACTTTGTAGAAGCGTAGTAGCGTCAAGGACATGTTGCAGACAGAAACCAGTGTGAACTTTTCTCACCTTACATCCCCCCTCCCTCCCCTTTAAAATTGGCACTCAATTTTTATTGAAATTACTTTGTAAACAGAGACAAAACAATCTGTATAAAAATTATAACACTTACCATAATTTTCTGCAAAATAAATAAATAAACTCTGTTCATAATATCGCAGACAGAGTAAGGTTTCTTACCTTTACCTACACAAATAAATCTCCTATCCAGTTATTATTTTGTATGTTACAAAGAAAAGCGCCTTATCTATAAAACCGTCTGTGTGTGTGTGTGTGTGTGTGTGAGAGAGAGAGAGAGAGAGAGAGAGAGAATGGTGTGCGTCTGTTTGCGTGTTTAGTGTAATTCATAGCGAAAACTGTCACTGGTAAAATGTTCAATAACATGAGCAAAAGCGTTACAGTGAACATGCACGCGCAAACGAGGTAATTGCGAATGTGTGGTCTGAAGCTGCCACGGACTTTAGTATGAAATATTGTTCTAGTTAGTACAAATGTGTTTGAAACGTAAACTTTTCGATTAGGTCCATATGTAACTGGCTACACTAGCAAGAAATACAATACTGCTTCAGCACGTAACATTTCACAATTTAGTGGACACACTTTTTTTGAAACGAGATATTCTACATGTCATCTTCATATGTGGATATAATACTGCATTGTCTCTGCAATGTGTTTGAAACACCCTTATATCATCTGGTTAACATGAATAAGGGAACTCTTATCGTCTTATTACTTCCACGACAATTTTAATATCAATTATTAAAACCGGTTACTTGTATTTCGCCATATTCAGCGGCTGTCAAGGACGAATGTGGAATAATTAGCATACAATAAATTTTCACCAGGCCTAGTACTCTGGGATGCACCGGGAAAATGTTAAAAAGGCGTTTGTTTCTTTTAATGTTGGTTTCTCTCTGTTATCCATTTTTCCTTTACGTAATGTAGTGCCAATGAATCACTAAAACAGCTAATAGGAGAGGAGAGTCGGAATATAATGTGAAAGAAAGAGTGTTTAATTGGTGCCCAGTGTGAGATTGGTCAAAATACTATAATAAAGCATTGCGAAAAATGTTGTTGCGATATTCAAGACAGTGAGTTATTCTGAGAGTGAAGAAAAAGTGAAAAGGTCTTGCAACGAACTCAGGATATATAGCAAACAAGCAGGACAACTAACAGTTCACAGTTTTTGATAAATCGTCGTATTTGGTCTCTCAGATTTTCTCGATGTCATTGGTCAACAGTGTGCTTCCGGGTGTTCAATTGAGTTGTTTTCATTTTATGTACGGGGGTCATTTGAAAAGTCCGTGCAAAAATAAGAGCTACTTATGTGTAGGGGTAAACCTTTTATATTTTTCGACATAGTCTCCTTTTAGACTTATGCACTTCGTCCAACGCTGTTTTACTTTATTGATCCCTTCCGAATAATGGGAATTGTCCAAGTCTGCAAACAGCTATTAGCTGTTGCAATCACCTCCTCGTTTGAATAAAATCTTTGTCCCGCCAGCCATTTCTTCAAGTTGGGGAACAAATAGTAGTCCGAGGGAGCCAAGTCTTGAGAACGGGGGGGGGGGGGGGGGGGAGGGGGGGAGTATGAAACGAGAAGAATCCTGTTTCCATTAATTTTGCGGCCACGACTGCTGAGGTGTGTACTGGTGCATTGTCGTGATGGGAAAGGACTTTTTGAGGTCCAATCGCAGGCGTTTTTCTTGCATCTCGGTTTTCAAATCGTCCAATAACGATGAATAATATGCACCTGTAATAGTTTTAGCCCTTTCCAGATAGTTGATGATGATTATCCCTTGCGAATCCCAAAAGACAGTCGCCATAACCTTTCCGGCCGAACGAATGGTCTTCGCCTTTCTTGGTGCCGATTCTCCCTTGGTAACCCATTGTTTAGGTTGTCTTTGGTCTCAGGAGTGTAGTAATGTATCCATGTTTCATCCACAGTGACGAAACGACGCTTAAAGTCCTGCGGATTCTTCCTGAACAGCTGCAAACCTTCCTTGCAACACTTCACACGATTCCGTTTTTTGGTCAATTGTGAGCAATCGCGGAACCCATCTTCCAGATAGCTTTCTCATGTCCAAATACTTATGCAAAATATTATGTACCCAATCATTCGAGATGCCCACAACACTAGAAATCTCACGCACCTTAACTTTTCTGTCATCCATCACCATATCATGGATTTTATCAATGATTCCTGGCGTTGAAACATCCACAGGGCGTCCAGAACGTTCAGCATCACTTGTGCCCATATGGCCACTCCGAACATTTTGAAACCACTTGTAAACTGTTCTAAACGAAGGTGCAGAGTCACAGTAATGTTTATCAAGCTTCTCTTTGGTCTCCTGAGGCGTTTGGCCTTTCATAAAGTAATGATTAATCACCACACGAAATTCTTTTCCGTCCATTTTTTGACAATCACTCAACTTCCTTGACTCACACGAATACCAAACACAAAGAATTAGATCAATATTGCTGAAACTTGGTGTGCGTGCGTTGCAAAGATGCTACTAACTAAACATGACCTCGATACGCGCCGGTGGTGCCATCTCTCGGACTTTACACGGACTTTTCAAACACCCCTCGTAGAATACCTTGACAACCTACCTGGTCATCTACGACGGGCGTTCAGTAAGTAATGCAACACATTTTCTTCTCTGAAAGCAGGTGCATTTTATCCTCCATTGTTCCCCACTCTTTTGTCCGCAAATGCCTAGTTTTCAAGGTAATCTCCATGCCACCTTACTGGGATGGCCTTTATGCTCCGCTCTACTGGTCGACATCGTAGCCAACCTCCTGCTGCATTAATGATCTCTCCACCATATTGGGCCAAACAGATGAAAATCAGAAGGTGCTAGACCTGGGCTATAGGGTGGTTGAGGAAGAGTAGTCCAGTGAAGTATTTTGATCTCCTCATGAATGTGTACGGGCCCAGAATGCCGTCACCATGACTGTACCTGCTGACGATATGGCTTTGAACTTTTCTTCCAAGGAAGGTGGTGCGGGGTCAGCCCATGGATAACCGTTTTGTTTCCGAAACTGGTGAACCCATGTTTCATCGCCTGTGAAAAAGTTCGACAAAATATTGTCACAGTCAGGCTTGTAACGCGCAAGCAATTCCTCACAGACGGCCCTAGTTCCTCTTTATGGTCGCCTCTCTATGGCGGCGAGGAACCAGCGGGCACACACGTTAGAGTACCCCAACTGGAGGATGAGTATGTCAGCTCTATCAAAAATGGTTCAAATGGCTCTGAGCACTATGGGAGTTAATTTCTGAGGTCATCAGTTCCCTAGAACTTAGAACTACTTCAACCTAGCTAACCTAAGGACATCACACACATCCACGCCCGAGGCAGGATTCGAACCTGCGACTGAAGTGGTCGCGCGGTTCCAGACTGTAGCGCCTAGAACCGCTAGGCCACTCCGGCCGGCAGCACTATCAACAGAGACGACCAGATTAGCAGCGAAGTGTGTGATACTGATCCGTCGGTCACCTCGAATGAGAATATCCGCACGTTCCAATTTTACAGGAGTGACAGCTGTGTGTGGCCGGGCGGCGCTCAGGATATCGGACAGGTGTGCGCGACCTTGTTGCGATTATGACAGGCGCCTCGTCAAATGACTCACCTGCTTTCGTTCACTGCCAGGTCTCCGTCGACATTATGCAAGCACCTCGGAACATCTGGGCAACGGCCTTGGTGCAGTGGATACACCGGTTCCCGTCAGATCACCGAAATTAAGCGCTGTCGGGCATGGCCGGCACTTGGATTGGTGACCACCCGGGCCGCCTTGCACGGTTGCCATTTTTCGCGGTGCACTCAGCCCTATGATGCTAACTGAGGAGCTACTCGACCGAATAGTAGCGGCTCTGGTCAAAGAAAACCATCATAACGACCGGAAGATCGGTGTGCTGACCACATACCCCTCCCATCCGCATCCTCAGTGAGGATGACACGGCGGTCGGATGGTCCCGATGGGCCACTTGTGGCCTGAAGACGGAGTGCTATATGTATATTTGTGATACTCTTTTTTGTCTACCAAAAGAGACCGTTTGAGAGCTCTCTGCTTAGAACGCCCCTTCGCTACAGACGTTTTGATGGCTATGTATAGCGTCGCTGCCTACCGAAACTTCATAAACGATTGGGGCTGAAGCAGGAATATTCCACGACGGCTCGCAACAAATTCTACATTTTTTCCTCCGAAACTAGTCAAGAAAAGAAATGTGCTGCATTACTTATTGAACGTCCCTCTCGCATCAGTTGCTGCCAGTTTTGCCGCTATGTCTACTCGCTGTCTGGGTTACAACTGGATTATAAATTATAATTGCTCTCGCACAGCTATTTAAAGCCGATTTCAACTCCCGACGCCACTAAGCCCTTTGATGCTCTTTTCTTTCACGGAGGCGGCACTGATGTTCCGTGAAACACATATTTCCTAGGCGTCTCCCAGCTCTAGTGGGTGGCCCCCGGCGATATTTTAGTGCTGGATACTGCATCCAGCAACGCTAGGAAACGCTGAGAGGATGTGTACTTCACGGAATGTCAGAGCGCGATCTGTAAAAGGAAAGAACTTCCAAGGTCGTAGTGGGCGTCGGGAGTGGAACTCAAATATAAATAGCGGCCACAGACCAATAATACTACACTACCGCAGTTCTAGCACGAAATAGATGGCCACCACCACTCTACTGGAGATTTCAAGCGACCTGCAACAATCTGAGGAGATGGGCAGCTAACTGGCGCATTGGCTTTCATGCAAACAGGTGTCAAGGAATTATCATCACCGAGCATCATCCACCAGCAAGTGACGAAATCAAGTTGTTTCACTCTCCGACATCATGGACAGTATTCGCACGCTACCTATGGGTTTTACTGGGCAGGAAACTAACACTGAAGTGAGAAAGGAAGTATCCTAATCTCCAAACGCGTTGTGCTCTTTCATAGATGAGAACTCGGACCTCTTTGCGAAAGGCTACTGCGTTTCTACAGAAGATATGTCTGACCGATAATGTGCAACACTAGTCCAGAAAGGAGTCTGGCAGCGAAAACTCACACCGGGAGGCTCCAGAAATAACAAAGCATTGCACTCCGACGAATCTGTCGTGTATTCGGGGACTTTTAGTAGAAGTACTTACTTGAAGCAGACGATGTACAACTGGTGATGGAGAGAAACAAGAGTATTTCAAATAGGCGTAAAGCAGAAAAGAAGATCGGGCAGCTCACTAATTCAGTTTTTTGGACTTTACAACGAAAGCAAGATCGCTACTGGTGACCAGTGGCTGTACTAAACAGGTAGTAGAGCCAAGCATACTGATAAGCCGTAAAAAAGTAGGTAATACCACAGAGGGACTTTAACACGGGCTACAAAAATGATATATTGTAGACAATATAGCACAGTAATGTTAGACAACATTACGACCACACGAATAGCAGCCACATGTACGGCAACATTACTGGTCACTGTTCCAACCTTCCGAGCCACAAGTGTTTGGCCGCGAATTGTATGGAATGAGCTAATGGAAGTGCGTGAGGCTCTCCTGCATCTGCATTCCACAACGAATACAAATAGCAAAGAAAATGAGAAATAGCGATTCATGAATGCGTTTTATTTTAAGCGCAGTAAGTGAACTGCTTCTGAAAGTTTAACTCGTGAACTGATACCGAATACCTACCTTTTACACAACCCCGAAACACCTATTTTGAACACATCGTGTAAAAGCAACTCGTCCGAGAATTGGTAAGATCAGTGCCAATATGAAAGATTATACAAGTTACAACAAGAAAAACGGTCACCTATCAGTTGTTGGCTGGTGGTGATTCATACAGAAGTATGATGTAATTCATATAGAAGTATGATGTGCCTCTTTAAAGTACACATCTCGTCTGCACTCCTCTTGGTAATAGGGGTTTGGAACGCTTTCGTCGAAGGATTCAAGGAATTCATTAAGCTTGTTTGAAATAACACTAAAACGTTTATGTTATATTGTAATGAGTTTTCCGAAGGCAACTGTTGGTTTCATAGGCGCTGAAGGATGTGAAAAGTAATTAAAAAACGATGTCAGAGGACGAAAATATAGCTACAATTGTAAAGCTCTTTTATTATCGCACGACCGGTTTCGGGCTCTTATGTACCCATCTTCAGATGTCGTAACTTGCTGCTGTGACCCCCGAGCACCGCGGTGGACGTGTACAAGGCGCGGTGTGCTACCTACGAGCGCAGAAGTTGCCACCCGTGAAACACAAGTGATGAAGCATTTTTTTTTTAAATAAGAAACTATCTAAACTAATAATAAGTGTGTAGAAATATCGTGTTTGTCTGTTTGTCTGTTTTAACTCGCTTTTCCATAACTAGTACTTGATGAACTTTCATGGGATTTTCGCAAGTAACTTGAACGGGCTTGGGAAACCGTATAGGTTTTATTACACCGAAATTGGATCACAGAAGAAAACAGGTATCGCAATTGAAAGTTTTGTCCACACTAATATTATATGTTGTTGTTGTGGTCTTCAGTCCTGAGACTGGTTTGATTCAGATCTCCATGCTACTCTATCCTCCCAGTACTTACTGCAACCTACATCCTTCTGAATCTGCTTAGTGTATTCATCTCTCGGTTTCCCTCTACGATTTTTACCCTCCACACTGCCCACCAATACCAAATGTGTGATCCCCTGATGCCTCAGCACATGTCCTACCAACCGGTCCCTTCTTCTTGTCAAGTTGTGCCACAAACTCCTCTTCTCCCCAATTCTATTCAATACCTCCTCATTAGTTGTGTGATCTACCCATCTAATCTTCAGCACGCTTCTGTAGCATCACATTTCGAAAGCTTCTATTCTCTTCTTGTCAAAACTATTTATCGTCCATGTTTCACTTCCATACATGGCTACACTCCATACAAATACTTCCAGAAACGACTTCCTGACACTTAAATCTGTACTCGATGTTAACAAATTTCTCTTCTTCAGAAACGCTTTCCTTGCCGTTGCCAGTCTACATTTTATATCCTCTCTACTTCGACCATCATCAGTTATTTTGCTCCCCAAATAGCAAAACTTATGTACTACTTCAAGTGTCCCATTTCCTAATCGAATTCCCTCAGCATCACCAGACTTAATTCGACTACATTCCATTATCCTCGTTTTGCTTTTCTTGATTTTCATCTTATATCCTCCTTTCAAGACACTTGTAACTAACCTGTTTCTACAGGTTATTACGTTATTATTGGGAATGTAAATACTTATTGCTTGGGAAGTTAACGTGAGAAGATTAGGGTCGCCACCGACTCTAACCATACAACTAATCGAAGGTTTGGTCGAGTCGGAAAATAAATTAATTTGATCACAGACCAAAAACTCACAAAAATGCATACATTGTGATGTCACTCATAGCGGATACAATGTAATTGAAAGTATTGCCCGCGCACTGTTCACGACAATCAAACATTTAAAATAAAATAGAAAATGCATGAACACTGCATAAGATCAGCTCCCAGAACACACCTGAAAATTAGACTTAATCTAAAGCACTTGTTTTAAAATAAAAAAGGAAACTAATCACTGGACCTGTGCGTAAGGAAACGCGTTGGATGTGCTAACGGGAAAGCTATGAGGTGAGTGGCTTAGGTGCAAAAACGTAACCTCGGAACACAAGAGAAAATTGTGGATAAAATCATTTATTCCTAAGACATTAAAGAAAAGCATCGATACATTCGCCGTTTTAATATACTCCTAAAATAAATGGTGTGAATCATTCATACCACTGCTGTTGCATGATCGCAATAACTCGTAAAGCGGTACACGTTTCGCGGTACACCCGCGTGCCCACGTGGTTTGTGGAGACGCACTTCGTAGGTATCGTGTCCAAGTTGCAACCGTATCACATCACACAATCATGAGTGGTTAAAGTTCTTTAAAACAAGCATGAGACCGGACAGTTAGTGATGACGGTAGCCCAACAAAACTTTAATGTTCAACCACGTGGTCGGCTCCCCACGGACGAAAGATACATCGAGCAAGGAAAATTTACGAGAAGGCAAAGCTATTAATATTTAGAAAAATGAAAGCTTATACAGGCACAGCTGAAGGCAAACAGACATTCATACAGAAGCTAGTGCTCACTTCTTATCGACACCTTTGTGTGGCGCTCTTCCGGTGGATCCAAGTCTGCTATGGAAATTTACTAAGTGAAACATTTGTCAAAGTTTTGCATTCCTTGCTGCGACAAGGCAAAACAATCTTTCAGAGTTGAAAAGCGAGACCAAAAGCTAACAGCTCTCCCCTCGCCAAGTAACAACGCGCCACGTGGTCAGTCTAACTCACCCTTCTTCGAGTGGAGCACAGCTGTGGACGCTTTTCCCGTACCGGCGGCAGACTGCCTCCCGCTTCTTCCTCTCCAACCTCCTCCACGCTCCGCGTGGACCGGAAAACCCAAAGATGCCATTTCCGCCACCAACCTAACGCAGGTGGATTTCTCACAAGTAGCGAAAACCTCTTTGCCGACTTGACCACTACGAGAGTTGGCTATTCTGTACCACTGCTGCTGAATCTGTACGACTATAGCAGACTTCCTGCAGCAGACTACGCCACCGTCTAGCAACGTGACACACAACCACATTCATTCAATCACACCACTATGAGAGATATGAGGAAAGAGAAACAAGAAAAAGAAAGAGAAATGCTAATGAAATTGGGCTACCGGACTAATGAAAGGTGGCTACAGGACCCTTTCATCACTCCAAACGTCCCAGAGAAGACTGTGCCGCGAATTTTCTCGCCATGCTAGGAGATTCGCCAACAGTCTTAGAAACAAACATACCCTAACGAGCAACAATTGCAACAGGCAAACAGCAGCATAAAAGAATTGATTGATCTCTTATATCCAAAAGAGTTTTATCTGACCTTAGTCAATAATTGTGACCTCTTGCGGTCCGCAAGGCAAACAAAACAAATTAAATTAAGTGTGATACTGTACGCTAACATCATGTCATCTGACCTACTACGACCACAAACATGAGATATTATTTTAAAATTGCTTTAACCAATTATCAAAAGTTAACATAGAGACATAGATGAACAGGTTCACAATATATATACATATATAAACAAGTAAAATGATGCAAAAACACTACCACGAACCAAAACAGTATCAGCTGGTGGTGACATATATAAAAACATCTAAGTGAAGGTGCAAAGCACAATGTGCACAACAAATACAGCGATACAAAATCATTAATGAACCCAATGGAATGACAGATGGTGAATAACCACCTATGGAAAATGAGACATGAGTACAAAAACACATCCAGAAACCAGCTCGTTGACGCGCTGTCATTTTTAAGTTTCGTCACATGGTAGTTTCACTGGGTATTCTCTTTAGGTGCTGGGGTGGGCGTCTCTTCTAAAGGCGACTTCGAGGATAAGTACTAGGGGACCACAACACTGAATTGGGGAGTTCGCGGCGGTGTTGATTGTAACGTCCGTTGTAACCCAGGTTGTTCATCCTAGACAGCACCCCGCGAAGTTGCCTCGTGCCCGTTTCCACCATCTGCAGATTTGCAGGACATCGCCGCTTGTGGGACCTGCCTCATCATCGAGAAGGCGGCTTGGCGGTCGTCGTCCGTGTGTTGCGGAGGAATGTGTTTTACGACATACGCCCCTGTCTCCTGTCGTGTCAATGGAGAGACACGTGCTCTTCTCCGTCGCATCGAGGTCGACGTAAACTCGTGCGGGTGTCGGGCTTGAGACCCGCTTATCGCCTCTTTGTACCGTCTCAGCTGATGCGTCAGTGGTGGGACCCGCGTCCCTCCGGGCAGTGGGCGTTACCTCACCGCAGCGGCCTTCCGCACTAGCGGCGCTCAGGGATCGGCGGCCTCGCCTGGCGGGCGCCATACTTTCTCTTTCGCTTGTCAGATGACTAGCGCATGGAGTGAAACGCCGGCCATCAGCTGGCGCTGCCGTGGTGACACGTCTGCGGGCCCAGGTGTGAGCCTGGGCTTAGGGGAAGACCAGCATCCCCTCCCCTCTGATGGGGAAACAGTTGTGACCGCTCGCCGCACCACTGCCTCGCCGTTGATAGCAGGGTTCTGCAACGCCTGCCGGTGGACCAAGCCCTGTGCTTTCTGATGCGGAGGCTCCCTAGGCGGCCTTGCACCCACTTAAGAACTGCGCTCACAGAGATAGTTACAAAATATCATGTGTACAGATTACCACAAAATCAGCGGAGTCTCTTACTCCTGATCAATACGTGGAATATTGCCCAAAATTAACTTGACGAGAAGGGCCTTGTTAACAATACCAATGAAAAAAACAATGAGGAAAATTACATAACCAATGTTCAAACAAACAAAAAATCCTTTTTATAAAATATAGTTCCAAGCATTATATCTGCTGTCAATCATTCAGGGTAGATCTTGTTCAAGGTTTGGTAAGGATTTGGATAGGATTTGGCACCGCTGCTAACTACAGACACAAAACTCTACCTACTCCTAACTACGCTCTCACACACAATCTACACAGCTCGTACTAGTCACCATCACCATATAGCCCGACTACAATTCCCACTTATAAACAAAATATTCCTTTCAACACCAATACTCATATCGTTGTTCATTGACTGCTCCTCCAATGTTTACAGCACACGTTTGCTGATCTGTGAAAAATTTCCGAGACTTCTTTTCTATGGACATTGCATAATAAAAGTTATGATTAATGAGACATAGAAGGTTCATTCAAGTGACATCTGGAATGGTAAATGTTTCAACATCTATTCATCAGACTAATGCAAAAGGTCATTGGGCATAAAAATGGAAATAAAAATCATCCTATCCTATTAGCAAACACATAAACACTTCGTCCTATAAATACATAAAAAAAGACTGTCAAAAAAAAATCCATTGTCCAGGGCCATGAGTACCCAACTTACTGCTGTCATAAGATACTCATAATGATTACACAATTACTCACCACATGTCTCCAGGGGTCCTCACCTACGGTCATGTTATTTCAGCTTGGAGGTAGTTGCACTGATTCTCTATTACATATCAAGTTGCTTGAGTTAATAAGCTGTTTCCATATACTTCTGGGGTTTCACATTCTGCTGCCCTCAACCGTACCTAGTAGTATGTGGTGGCAAGTTACACTTTCCAAATACCTTACAAGATGGCAACTCTGAAAATCAAACACTATTAATCTCCCTTCATATGCAAATCCTTCGCCTACAAGTCACCAAGTCGCTTCATCAACATCGCAGTACATTTGAAAAATCTCACTGACTCATGCTCACCTAAGGGGAATAAGAACATTACAACTGTAATTTATCATCAAGAATTACCTTACGTCCAATGACTCGCCACGCCAACACACCCGATACCTTTTTAGTCATCAAGAAACAAAAGCCATCTTACTGTAATAGGAAACGCTTCATCTGAGCCTCATAATAATTCACATTCAGACGTTATCAAGCTGCACAACACTACTCTTTTCTGCTCAGAAGGAGAAATAGCTACACATATATTGGGGGACCCTTTACAATTCATAGAAAATACACACTTTAATTTTAATCACAGCAGAGTGAATCAAAACATTGGAAAATATACAATGTAATTTTACTAAAGAGGCACGACTGGGTTTACCGCCGGCACACCAATACTGTGGCCCTCCTTGAACAAATCTTCCATAATAACGTCTTCCTTTATCAAATGCACATCAATATCGTCAACAGCACGGGTCCTCATTAAGTTGCGCCAACCGAGTCATCCAATAGTCATTGATCCCTTTGATAAGTGGCATTTGGCTGATTGTGCTGCGGATTTGCTCGACGAATTTCAACACCCACTGGCGGACGACTCGTACTGTTTACAGCACCCCTATTGTTGCTTCTTCGATAATTATTTTGTGGTCGGTCACGAGTACCGTTCCTAGGTCCGCTATAATTGCGCCTAAATCTCTGCTCATTACCATATCTTCTAAACTCCCCGGGGTGTCTCTGATTTACTCTCGGCGAATGATGACCATTGGCATCGTTTGTTCTACCCGCGTTCCGTGAGGAGTCGCTACGCTGCCAACGCTCGCGCGCTCTGTAACTCTCAGGCGACCCGTTACGTCTGGATTGCCACCTGTATCTACGGCTGCGGCTTCGCTCGCGCGGCCGTTGCTCGTAAGCGCTCTGACCGTAATTCTGCGTGGTGCCATTCGCATCGCACTCAAGCTCTAAAAGGAGATTGCGAAACCCCTCTACGTCATCCTTACATCGTCCTGCAAGGATAACGCGCCGCAACTGCATTGGAAACTTTCCCAGGGAAATACGAATAATTTCCGCAGGTCCATAAGGATCGTCAAGATGTTCATTCGCCTGCAGCATGTGCTCGAACATCTGCACAGGGCTGGAGAATTTCGATCGGTTTAATTCTGGTAGCATAATGAGCCCATGTTTTACACGACTTTGCGCTGCCACTGACCAATAGATCGACAGGAAGTGTTGTCGAAACTCCCCAACAGTGTAGCAATTGCGTGCAATTGACCTAATCGGCGCCGCTGGCTCACCTTCGAGGTAGCTGCACATATACTCTATTTTGAGCGCACTGGGCCTCGTAGGAGGGAGGGAGAACTCGAACTGCTGTAACCAGGCCCGCGGGTGAATCCCCGTAGCCGAGTTACGGAAGACTTCAAACTTCCTCACCGTCAGAAAATGTTTAAAGTCAAATTCGTGAGTTTCCCTTGGCGAACGTTCCTGGGGGTATCCGCTCTGTTCCCACCTGGTAAGAGATCTGTGATCGTGACGATGATCAAATTCGCCATCGTTCCCGGAATCATCGTCGGAATAATGGCCCTTTCGTTCATTTATTTCAACTTCATGGGCCGTTAACCCTTTTAGGTGAAGTTCTAAACGGGCCATGCACTCACATAGTCCCTCGGTACCCCCTCTTTGTTGTATGTTTATTTAACACTGTCCACGCGGACGTTTCGTTATCGACCGTATTTCGTCTGCATCTGCTGATGACGAGGTAATCGTTTCCCTATTATTGTCAGACTTACGCGCCACTGCGTCTGAGATCCTGGCTATTTCTTTTCGCATCTCTCGGTGGGCCGTGTCTTGTTGTGTTTGAATAAGCCCTTGCTCTCGTTCGAGATCTATTATCGCCTGGCTGAGGGTTTCTACCTGCGCGGTAAGGTGGACCGGGCACTTAGCCGCAGTGTCCTCTATTCGTGACACAATAGCCGCGTGGTCACTCTGGCATTGTTCTGCTAACGCGCGGAGATCCCTGGCGGAATTTTGTCCTACTCGGGACTCAAGAGCTGCTTATTCACTCTGGCATTGTTCTGCTAGCATACGTATATTCCCAGTGAACCTTTCTTCTTGTTCCATCACGTGCTTGCTAATGACTTGCGGCCCCTCTTCTAAGTTGGAGATGCATTGGTCAATGATCGCCAGTTTCTCCCCCTGTACTATTTCACTACTCAATCTTTTATTTGCTTCCTCGATATCCCTTTTATTACTGTCTAGTAATTGCCGTAGCGTAGTCTGTAATGAATTTGCATCTATCGACTGATTCGAAAACACTACAGCGGGCTCAGGATGGACAACACTTGTGCTTGCGTTTTCTGCGTTTCGTTCCTGGTCGAACTCGACGTTTAGATCTCGTCCTTGTTCAGAGTTGTTGTCTGACTGGTTTTTCCGATCGCGGCTCCCTGAACAGCTACGCGTCTCCATCATAAGGATAGTTACTCCGTGCTCCAAAATACAAGAATAGTACCAAATTCTCCTAATGGACTCGCAGTCCCCACAAGACAGCCAAGATTTACTATATTACACCGATGCACGACACAGGACAAGAATCAATCCACACTTGTAACACAATAGAATAGTAAATCACAATGTCTATACAGTAATACATAAACAAAATAAAACATGGAAGAAAATGCACACCTATATCCTAAATTCAAATAAGTTATGTGTTGCAGAAAGACAATATACCAATTAGAACATCCAACCGAAAATAACTAATCCTCACTGCGCATCAGAAGATCTCTGGTTTACCGAAATCCGTGAGCAGGGTAAGCCATGTGTAACTAACCTGTTTCTACGGGTTATTACGTTATTATTGGGAATGTAAATATTTATTGCTTGGGAAGTTAACGTGAGAAGATTAGGGTCGCCACCGACTCTAACCATACAACTAATCGAAGTTTGGTCGAGTCGGAAAATAAATTAATTTGATCACAGACCAAAAACTCACAAAAATGCATACATTGTGATGTCGCTCATAGCGGATACAATGTAATTAATAGTATTGCCCGCGCACTGTTCACGACAATCAAACATATAAAATAAAATAGAAAATGCATGAACACTGCATAAGATCAGCTCCCAGAACACACCTGAAAATAAGACTTAATCTAAAGCACTTGTTTTAAAATAAAAAAGGAAATTAATCACTGGACCTGTGCGTAAGGAAACGCGTTGGATGTGCTAACGGGAAAGCTATGAGGTGAGTGGCTTAGGTGCAAACACGTAAACTCGGAACACGAGAGAAAATTGTGGATAAAATCATTTATTCCTAAGACATTAAAGAAAAGCATCGATACATTCAACGTTATAATCTACTCCTAAGATAATTGGTGTGAATCATTCATACCACTGCTGTTGCATGATCGCAATAACTCGTAAAGCGGTACATGTTTCGCAGTACACCCGCGTGCCCACGTGGTTTGTGGAGACGCACTTCGTAGGTATCGTGCCCGAGTTGCAACCGTATCACATCACACAATCATGAGTGGTTAAAGTTCTTTAAAACAAGCATGAGACCGGACAGTTAGTGATGACGGTAGCCCAACAAAACTTTAATGTTCAACCACGTGGTCGGCTCCCCACGGACGAAAGATACATCGAGCAAGGAAAATTTACGAGAAGGCAAAGCTATTAATATTTAGAAAAATGAAAGCTTATACAGGCACAGCTGAAGGCAAACAGACATTCATACAGAAGCTAGTGCTCACTTCTTATCGACGCCTTTGTGTGGCGCTCTTCCGGTGGATCCAAGTCTGTTATAGAAATTTACTAAGTGAAACATTTGTCAAAGTTTTGCATTCCTTGCTGCGACAAGGCAAAACAATCTTTCAGAGTTGAAAAGCGAGACCAAAAGCTAACAGCTCTCCCCTCGCCAAGGAACAACGCGCCACGTGGTCAGTCTAACTCACCCTTCTTCGAGTGGAGCACAGCTGTGGACGCTTTTCCCGTACCGGCGGCAGACTGCCTCCCGCTTCTTCCTCTCCAACCTCCTCCACGCTCCGCGTGGACCGGAAAACCCAAAGATGCCATTTCCGCCACCAACCTAACGCAGGTGGATTTCTCACAAGT
Organism: Schistocerca serialis cubense; assembly: GCF_023864345.2. Taxonomy (NCBI): domain Eukaryota; kingdom Metazoa; phylum Arthropoda; class Insecta; order Orthoptera; family Acrididae; genus Schistocerca; species Schistocerca serialis. The sequence continues at coordinate 390,795,631 of NC_064645.1, forward strand.
AGCGAAAACCTCTTTGCCGACTTGACCACTACGAGAGTTGGCTATTCTGTACCACTGCTGCTGAATCTGTACGACTATAGCAGACTTCCTGCAGCAGACTACGCCACCGTCTAGCAACGTGACACACAACCACATTCATTCAATCACACCACTATGAGAGATATGAGGAAAGAGAAACAAGAAAAAGAAAGAGAAATGCTAATGAAATTGGGCTACCGGACTAATGAAAGGTGGCTACAGGTCCCTTTCACACTGTCCATTTCGTTCAACTGCTCTTCCAAGTCCTTTGCTGTCTCTGACAGAATTACAATATCATCGGCAAACCTCAAAGTTTTTATTTCTTCTCCATGGATTTTAACACCTACACCAAATTTTTCTTTTGTTTCATTTACTGCTTGCTCAATATACAGACTGAATAACTTCGGGGAGAGGCTACAACCCTGTCTCACTCCCTTCCCAACCACTGCTTTCCTTTCGTGCTCCTCGACTCTTATAACTGCCATCTGGTTTCTCTAAAAATTATAAATAGCCTTTCGCTCCCTGTATTTTACCTCTGCCACCTTTACAATTTTAAAGAGAGTATTCCAGTCAACATTGTGAAAAGCTTTCTCTAAGTCCACAAATGCTAGAAACGTAGGTTTGCCTTTCCTTAATCTTTCTTCTAAGATAAGTCGTAAGGTCAGTATTGCCTCACGTGTTCCAACATTTCTGCGGAATCCAAACTGACCTTCCCCGAGTTCGGCTTCTACCAGTTTTTCCATTCGTCTGTAAAGAATTCGCGTTAGTATTTTGCAACTGTGACTTATTAAACTGATAGTTCGGTAATTTTACATCTAACACCTCCTTTCTTTGGGATTGGAATTATTATATTCTTCTTGAAGTCTGAGGGTATTTCGACTGTGTCATACCTCTTGCTCACCAGATGGTAGAGTTTTGTCAGGACTGGCTCTCCCAAGGCCGTCAGTAGTTCTAATGGAATGTTGTCTACTCCCACGGCTTGTTTCGACTAAGGTCTTTCAGTGCTCTGTCAAACTCTTCACGCAGTATCATATCTCCCATTTCATCTTCATCTACCTCCTCTTTCATTTTTATAATATTCCTGAAGTACATCGCCCTTGTATAGACCCTCTATATACTCCTTCCACCTTTCTGCTTTCCCTTCTTTGCTTAGAACTGGGTTTGCATCTGAGCTCTTGATATTCATACAAGTGGCTCTCTTTTCTCTAAACGTCTCTTTAATTTTCCTGTAGGCAATATCTACCTTGCCCCTAGTGAGATAAGCCTCTAAGTCCTTAAATTTGCCCTCTACCCATCCCTGCTTCGCCATTTTGCACTTCCTGTCGATCTCATATTTGAGACGTTTGTATTCCTTTTTGCCTGTTTCATTTACTGCATTTTTATATTTTCTCCTTTCATCAATTAAATTCATTATTTATATATATTATATATACCAAAGTAACTAAATCTGTTACGTTTTCACGATTTACCCGCTGAACGTAATTCGATGAAATTTGGTATGGATATAGCTTAAAGCCTGAGGAATAATGTAGGTTGATTTACAAAATGTGCAGTACAAGATATTTATTGATTTGAAGAATATTAAGCGAATTAGGGAGAAGTATTTACTCTCTGAAGAGGCTATTGACGCTTTGACTTTTCATCTTTATCATAGTTGAGAAAACGCTGTCATTGATTGATATGTGCTACATAATATAATTGAAAGTAACTATTTGTTGCCTAATGTACACGTTGTATAATGTATAGCTGCTTCAGTAGAATGATGTATAGATGTGCATTCCTGCCCCTGACCCTCTGCACGCACTGGGCAGCAGCAAAGCTACACATGTCGACGATCGTGCGCTTTCGGAGCTTGGGAGGGGAGAGTGAGAGTCACACATCACGCACTATGCTTACCCGAACAGGCAGATATGTGTGGGCAGCCGATGTTATGGCACCTACACCGTAGCATACTTACTCACCATCGCTCATCATAAAAAAACTGCGGATATGCAAGCACAACTGCAGATGCTAGGTAATGTATGGCCGACTAACGCAGACGCTCAGTTACAACGGTGGCAGCGGTCCTTTTTAAGATTTGGTCTTTGTATATCTGATTTTTCTGTGTTCCATATTTCTGGTCATAGACGTACGTTTCGCGCTCATGGAATTCATGATTGTCTCTTTTGCCCACTTCGACATCATTATAGACAACAAATTAATCGCGGGCTCTATGTTCACTTGCCAGCTTTCGAACTGAACCGAAATAATATTGTTTCGCGTGATTTGTCATTGTAGTGCTGTCGGCGTGAGAAAGAGGAAGCAAGACTGAATGTGTCGATGGAAGGGATATAAGAACAAAGACAGAGACAGATATGGACCAACCATACGAAATATTCTCCGACAATAATTCCTGTATGCGTAGGAATCAACTTGGAACAGCTTCCCCCATCAGCAATATTGCCCGGATGTAGCACCAAATTGTGTGCATACACTGATGAGGCAAAAAATTATGACCACTTGCGTAATAGCTTGTTTGTCCGTCTTCGCAGCGAAATACACCACTGATTCTGCTTGTCAGGGATCCGACCGTTTGCTGCTAGATTTGTGGAGCTATCTGGCACTAAACGGCTACGTACAGGTCATGCAATTCTTGTAAATAACGGGCAGCTGATTGCCGTAAACGGTGATAGCTCCCAATAGCGACCCACATGGGTTCCATTTGATTTGCATCAGCCGAATCTGGTCGCCCAGGCATCAACATGACTTAACTATAATACTCCTCAAAGCACTGCAGCATGAATCTGGCTCCAACACACAGACAATTATACTGCTGAAATATGAAATCGCTGTCAGGGAAGACATCAAACTTGAAGGAATGCCGGTGATTCGCAGCTGTCAGCGCATCTTAGATAACTACCACAGGTTCCATGAGACCGCAGGATGACACTGCTCCCGCCAGCCTGCGTCCGTGGCGCGCTCCACGTTTCGAGCCGCCGTTCACCTCGATGACGGCGTTTGTGGAGACGACCATCGATCTAGTGTAGCAACAACGTCATTCACCCAAAGAGCCGACACGTTTCCATTGATGGACGGCGGAGTGCCAATGGTCTCCCGTCCACTACAATCGTAATTGATGATGTCGTTGGGTCAACATTTCAACACGTAGGGGTGGTCTGCTTCAGAGCTCCATGTTCAACGATGTAGAATGAAAGATGTGCTCCGAAAAATCTTCACATGCACCAGCACTGCTGTCTTACGCCAAAGGTGGCACAGGTCACCATCTCTCTTACTTTACAGAGCACACAAGCCTCCGAACCCCACGTTCTGTGAAAAGTCGTGGACGTCCAACCACCTAGCGCCTGGTAGTAGTTTCGCTGTACTTCTACCTCTTTTTTCCGTAGATGCTCACGACACTAAGACGTGTACACTAGACCACCCTCCAGTTTCCGAGATACTCGTTCACAGCCTCTGCGAAATAATATGTGCCCTTTGCCAAAGCCGCTTATCTCAATGGATTTCCCCATTTGCAGCGCATATTTTCGCTAGGGTGGTCCCCCGGCGCTGTCTACTCCGCTTACATATTTTTGTTACGTGTCACGTGTAGTAGTCACTTTGCAGCAATGTTGACGGAAACACTATTGAGGTGTGTAAAACACACCTTAAGGTAAGAAATTGTGCTGCTCATCGTGTAGTCCACTCTGATAGAAGCGAACAGCAAACAATAGAAGCTCACAGTATGGTTGGAATGCAGGCAGCGAGTGCACACAGCAGAACAACTGTGAGCACTTGAAGAAAAGTACTGAGAGAATCGTCAAAATACACTGAGGTGATACCTCCTAGCCGGCCGTTGTGGCCGAGCGGTTCTAGGGGCTTCAGTCTGGAACCGCGCGACCGCTGTGGTTGCAGATTCGAATCCTGCCTCGGACATGGATGTGTGTGATGTCCATAGGTTAGTTAGGTTTAAGTAGTTCTAAGTTCTAGAGGACTGATGACCTCATATGTTAAGCCCCATAGTGCTCAGAACCATTTGAACCATTTTTTTGATACCTCCTAATATCGTGTCGATCCTACTTCCGCCCAGGGTAATGGAGTGTACAGTGTGGACCGATACTGAATAGATTTATTAGTATAAAGTTTTATTTTTATTTTTTCACTTGATGTTCGTCAGTGCCTTCTGCCCGGCGGTAAGTTGCAACGTCTCAGTCACGTTGCCCGGAACCGGACAGAACCACCCTGAAACTCACTTGAACAATCAGCAGCTAAACTCACTTGTTGCTGACGAGGTAACGCTACCAAACTGCTCGTCTTACGATCTCACTGACCAATAGGGAGGCTTGGAGGTGGTCAAGTCGGGGTGGAACCGCGGCCGGCTGCCGGGAGCGGACACGCCGTTCGCTCTCTTCTGATGGCAGCTTCCAAACCGATCAGACGCCCCTTCACCTGCTCTCTTGGGCGGCTGCCCATTCAGTCTCCGCGACTTCTCCACTCCTGCCTTTCTTTACGGCATTAAAACTTCACACTGGTTAAACTATGTTTTATTCTTCATCTCAACGTGTGCCTACCGCTTTCCCCTCCTGACCAATCCTGATGCATTAACAGTAACTACTCGCCGTGTCACGGACTCAACAAGTCGTTGGGATTGCCCTGCAGAAATATTGAGCCAAGCTGCCTCTACAGCCATCCATAATTCCGAAGGTTTTGCTGGTGCAGCATTTTGTGCACGAACTGATCTGATTATGTGCCATAAATGTTCGATAGGATTCATGTCGGGCAATCTGGGTGGCCAAATCATACGCTCTAACTGTCCAGGATATTCTTCAAATCAATCGCGATCAGTTGTGTCTAATGACATGGTGCACTGTAGTTTTAAGAATTCCGTCGTTGCTTGGGAACTTGAAGTCTAGGAGTGGCCGCAAATGGTCTCCAGGTAGCCGAACGTAACCATTTCCAGTCAATGATGGGTTCACTTCGACCAAGCAACCCAGTCCATTCCATTTAACACAGCCGACACCACTATCGCGCCATCACCAGTTTGGACAGGACGTTGTTGACAATTTCGGTCCATGAATTCGTGTGGCTTGTGCCATAGTCTAAATCTACCCTCGGCTTTTACCAACTAAAATCGGAATTAATCCGACCAGGCCACAGTTTTCCAGTCTTCTAGGGTTTAGCCAATGCTGAGAGGCATTGCAGAGAGGCATTGCAGGCGATGTCGTGCTGTTAGCAAAACCACTCGCGTCGGTCGTCTGTTTCCACAGGTCAGTAATGCCAGATGTCACTGCACTATCTTAACGGATACGTTCATCATCTGTCCCACATTGATTTCTGCTGTTATTTCATGCAGTGGTACTTGTCATTTAGCGACGACAACTCTACGCAAACGCCGTTACTCTCGGTCGTTAAGTGATGGCCGTAGGCCTCTGCGTTGTCCGAGGTGAAAGGTAATGCCCGAAATTTGGTGTTCTCGGCGCAATCTTGAGACTATGGATTTCAGACTACTGAAATCCCTTATGATTTCCGAAACGGAATGTGTCTTGCGTCTAGTTCCAACCATCATTCCGCATTCGAAGTCAGTTAATTCCCCATTGTGCGGCCATAATGTTTTCACATGAATCACCTGAGTACTGTAGGGAAGCAGCCTACTCACGCCATATAAAATTCATATGCTTTCCATTGCGTGCCAGCTTAGTCCGCTGTAACTAGCTATGACGTCACGAATGTTGCGCAATACCTTAAAAATAAAGTAAATAATCTGAAAAGTTAATAGCATGTCAGGGGTGGTGCTAAAATAATAATGTGTCAAGTATCAGTTTAGTAACTTAAACAGTTTTCGAAATTTGGACGTTTTATGTAAAAATCATCGGCGCAAGAGGAAGGAGCTAGAAACCTCAAAATTTATATTCAGATTCCTTTATCATTGTAATTTAATGGAAACAGCATGCTGGATCGCACAAAGTAGCATTTTGGTTGAAATTCATGATTTTGTGTCCTAAAAGTTCGGAAGCAAGATAGATTAAGTAAGTGATTAGATAAAGCTAGGATGTTTACGTTCAGGTAGAATTGAGATACACTATAATAACAAAGATGTGAGAAGTTTCAAAAAGGTAGCTATAAAACTATAGCTGTAGTGTCCCTCCAAAGGGCAAGTTCAGAGCTCATCTATTGCGTGCAGTACAACCAAAATAATTATCTAGCCAAAAGTATTTAACCTAGCCACATTAGAATTTTATTATAGATACTTACCTGTGCGCTGATTGCAGAATTAAATCTAGAGCTTCATTGGCCTACAGCGAATGAAGCAACTAATTACTCAGTTACTTGAAGTAGTCTTGCGTCTAGTTCCAACCATCATTCCGCATTCGAAGTCAGTTAATTCCCCATTGTGCGGCCATAATGTTTTCACATGAATCACCTGAGTACTGTAGGGAAGCAGCCTACTCACGCCATATAAAATTCATATGCTTTCCATTGCGTGCCAGCTTAGTCCGCTGTAACTAGCTATGACGTCACGAATGTTGCGCAATACCTTAAAAATAAAGTAAATAATCTGAAAAGTTAATAGCATGTCAGGGGTGGTGCTAAAATAATAATGTGTCAAGTATCAGTTTAGTAACTTAAACAGTTTTCGAAATTTGGACGTTTTATGTAAAAATCATCGGCGCAAGAGGAAGGAGCTAGAAACCTCAAAATTTATATTCAGATTCCTTTATCATTGTAATTTAATGGAAACAGCATGCTGGATCGCACAAAGTAGCATTTTGGTTGAAATTCATGATTTTGTGTCCTAAAAGTTCGGAAGCAAGATAGATTAAGTAAGTGATTAGATAAAGCTAGGATGTTTACGTTCAGGTAGAATTGAGATACACTATAATAACAAAGATGTGAGAAGTTTCAAAAAGGTAGCTATAAAACTATAGCTGTAGTGTCCCTCCAAAGGGCAAGTTCAGAGCTCATCTATTGCGTGCAGTACAACCAAAATAATTATCTAGCCAAAAGTATTTAACCTAGCCACATTAGAATTTTATTATAGATACTTACCTGTGCGCTGATTGCAGAATTAAATCTAGAGCTTCATTGGCCTACAGCGAATGAAGCAACTAATTACTCAGTTACTTGAAGTAGTGTTCTGGTAGTCCCAGCGGTTAGTCAGTAAGGTAAATGTTGTCGGCTGCGCCTTCGGCCGTCCGCACCGCGGCTATATAAATAAAGAGCGCTGCGAGCTAGAGTAAGGCCCGAGTTCTCTTCTAGATTCGTATCAGCGCGCACTCCGTGTCGGAAGCCGCGTCGTGTTTGTGGAGTTGCTAGGAACAGCCTTGGATGCCGTATTGCGTAACTCGATATGCACTTAATAATGAGTTCGCTTTGGGATAAAGAATTAATAACGGAACGAATCCAGTGATTTATTCTCAGTCTGCGTATGCCGTATTTTCACGTGTCGCCGCAGGACAGAAAATGGTTCAAATGGCTCTGAGCACTATGGGACTTAACTTCTGAGGTCATCAGTCCTCTAGCACTTAGAACTACTTAAACCTAACTAACCTAAGGACATCACACACATCCATGCCCGAGGCATGATTCGAACCTGCGACCGTAGCGGTCGCGCGATTCCAGATTGAAGCGCCTAGAACCGCTAGGTCACCCCGGCCGGCCGCAGGACAGACTTTCTACCATTACTAGCGTGGCGTTTGATGAGTATTAACATCAAATTTTGGCGAACATTCACTTTGAACATTTACATCGATAACGGTTATTAAGCAGTTTCGTTATCCAGGGATAATAGGATCCGAACAATAGACTCTGAACAACTCTGATAGTACAATAGCTGATATGGGCAATCATTTGTCTGGAATTTTACGCTTTATCGTTTTCAGAACATGGTGAAAATTGTTATAGTAAACTGCATTTTCTACGAATCCCAGACATCATCCTAAATCCTCAGAGTAATGAACTTCAATAATCAATAACTTTTATTCTCCATCAGAGTGGGCACAGTGAACTTTAATTGGAGGCATCACATTTCAGCTAATCACTTTCTGGTTGCCAACATGTGTTGAGCACGGCAACACATAATAATATAATAACTTAATTTTCCACCCGCCGCCCCATAGTACAAATGATAACTCCGCCAATGCACTGCCCTTTTATACCTTGTGTAAGTAGGCTGTTTAGGTTTTTATGCTGGTATCGCCACGTAGCGCTCTATATGAAAATCTCTGACTGTGCTGTGTGAAGTCTGTGGCTGGTTGGCATTGTTGGAATAGTCTCTATTGTATTGCTGAGCAGTTGGATGTGAACAGCGCAAGGCGTTGCTCAGTTGGAGGTGAGCCGCCAGCAGTGGTGGATGTGGGGAGAGAGATGTCAGAATTTTAAGAGCGGACGATCTGGACGTGTGTCCGCCAGAAAGAGTAATTTTGTAAGACTGGATTTCATGAACTGATATATATATTACGACTTTTGAACACTATTAAGGTAAATATATTGTTTGTTCTCTATCAAAATCTTTCATTTGCTTAGTATGCCTATCAGTAGTTAGGGCCTTCAGTAGTTAGAATCTTTTATTTAGCTGGTAGTATTGGCGCTCACTGTTTTGCAGTAGTTCGAGTAACGAAGATTTTTGTGAGGTAGGTGATTCATGAAAGGTATAGGTTATTGTTAGTCAGGGCCATTCTTTTGTAGGGATTATCGAAAGTCAGATTGCGTTGCGCTAAAAAAATATTGTGTGTCATTTTACTGTTGATCAGAATAAGTAAAGAGCCAAATGTCTGAGTACGTTCAGTTCTGCTCAGCTGTTTAAAAATAAAATAACGTAAGGCGTTTATCAGCACAGTAATTCGTAAACTTTTCTAAGGGGACGTTTCATATTTGTGTACACGAGACTGCCACCATCTCTATAAGTGCACATAGCTGTCCGATGACTTTTGTCGCCCCAGTGTGTTGAGCATAAAACGGAAACAACTATGTGGAACACCTGCACACATACCGTCGAAAATCACGCGGGGTCAAGTGCGAGGCGATCCCTCGAGTTTGATGGACTCTGGAGCGACTGACGAACGCGGCCGGCTGTGCAGCTAGAGCAGGTCAGTGGAGTGTACAGTGGGGTGCAGCGCAGTGTGCTGGGCAGCTGAGCGGAATCGCGGGCGGCCCAACACGGATGAGGAACGGCGGCGGGGCTGGGGGCGGTGTCCCAGGGGTGCAGTTAGCCGCGGCGCGGCCTGTCTGCGCGGCTTGTTGACATCGCCTGCAATTACCGCCGCCACAGCAGGCAGAGCGGGGCGAGAGGGAGGCGGCGGCACGCTGTTTCTGGGGCTGGGGCACCCTGCCTGCTAGCTCCTCCTGTACGGGCGGAACTACACTACTGGCCATCAAAATTGCTACACCAAGAAGAAATGCAGATGATAAACGGGTATTCACTGGACAAACATATTATACTAGAACTGACAAGTGAATACATTTTCACGCAATTTGGGTGTATAGATCCTGAGAAATCATTACCCAGAACAACCACCTCTGGCCGTAATAACGGCCTTGATACGTCTGGGCATTCAGTCAGAGCTTGGATGGCGTGTACAGGCACAGCTGCCCATGCAGCTTCAACACGATACCACAGTTCATCAAGCGTAATGGCTGGCGTATTGTGACGAGCCAGTTGCTCGGCCACCATTGACCAGACGTTTTCAATTGGTGAGAGATCTGGAAAATGTGCTGGACAGGGCAGCAGTCGAACATTTTCTGTATCTGGAAAGGCACCTGCTGGACCTGCAACATGCGGTCGTGCATTATCCTGCTGCAATGTAGGGTTTCGCAGGGATCGAATGAAGGGTAGAGCCACAGGTAGTAACACATCTGAAATGTAACATCCACTGTTCAAAGTGCCGTCAATGTGAACAAGAGGTAACCGAGACGTGTAACCAATGGCACCCCATACCATCACGCCGGGTGATACGCCAGTATAGCGATGACGAATACACGCTTCCAATGGCGTTCATCGCGATGTCGCCAAACACGGATACGACCATCATGATGCTGTAAACACAACTGGATTCGTCCGAAAAACTGACGTTTTGCTATTCGTGCACCCAGGTTCGTCGTTGAGTACACCATCGCAGGCGCTCCTGTCTGTGATGCAGCGTCAAGGGTAACCGCAACCTTGGTCTCCAAGCTGATAGTCCATGCTGATGCAAACGTTGTCGAACTGTTCGTGCAGATGGTTGCTGTCTTGATAACGTCCCCATCTGTTGACTCAGGGATCGAGACGTGGCTGCACGATCCGTTACAGCCATGCGGATAAGATACCTGTCATCTCGACTGCTAGTGATACTAGGCCATTGGGATCCAGCACGGCGTTCCGTATTACCCTCCTGAAGCCACCGATTCCATATTCTGCTAACAGTCATTGGATCTCGACCAACGCGAGCTGCAATGTCGTGATACGATAAACCGCAATCGCGATAGGCTACAATCCGACCTTTATCAAAGTCGGATGCGTGATAGTACGTATTTCTCCTCCTTACACGAGGCATCACAACAACGTTTCACCAGGCAACGCCGATCAACTGCTGTTTGTGTATGAAAAATCGCTTGGAAACTGTCCTCGTGTCAGCTCGTTGTAGGTGTCGCCACCAGCTCCAAACTTGTGTGAATGATCTGAAAAGCTAATCATTTGCATGTCACAGCATCTTCTTCCTGACGGTTAAATTTCGCGTCTGTAGCACGTCATCTTCATGGCGTAGCAATTTTAGTAGCCAGTAGTGTATCTGGTGTTATCTTGAGGGGAACTGGTTTACTACTATAGTTAACGTTCGTTCAAGCAGCCACCAGAGATCTACTTCCTAATTCTAAAAAACCAAGTATTACTGCAAATGCACAGCTACAGTGCCGTAGAAACCAGTGTTTGGTGGTTGCTTAAATGCTTCTATTCCCATTTCTGGTTGAATTCAAGCTCGTAGTGATGGAGCAAATGGTTCTAATGGCTCTGAGCACTATGCGACTTAACTTCTGAGGTCATCAGTCGCCTACAACTTAGAACTAATTAAACCTAATTAACCGAAGGACATCACACACATCCATGCCCGAGGCAGGATTCGAACCTGCGACCTTAGCGTTCGCTCGGCTCCAGACTGTGGCGCCTAGAACCGCACGGCCACTCCGATCGGCGTAGTGATGGATCAACAGCTGGTATGTGTTATTACAATATTAAGTTTGTATCACAAGGTTTTAAAAATCCTAAAATTTGTACGAAAATCTACGAAATAATAATATAGCTATTCCTATATATACATCTCCTTTTTCTTCGAATTTTCGTGGGATCCTTACTAATCCTACTTTATTTGGACCTTTACGAATCTGAATACAACCTAAAACCTCTCGCTACAACAAAGTTACAAAAGCCACACTCTATTTCATGGCGAGATTATGCAGAACACAGCAGGCTCGAATAGAATGAGCTATGTCTTCAACTTTCCACAATATTGTAAATGGTACAACCGACGTGTAAGTCCGGAATCCGTCTGTTGCGATCACAGACCAGTTTCGGCTGCACGACAATATGGCTTTTCCAATTCAAGTACCACTGGGATCTGTTTGTCTAATCTAAAGTGTATCCATCGATTGCCCCAGTCGCACCCAGCGTCCTACACAGGTGATCAAAAGTATCCGGACACCCCCAAAAACATAGTTTTTCATATTAGATGCACTCTGCTGCCACCTACTGCCACGTACTCCATATCAGCGGCCTCATTACCCATTAGACATAGTGACAGAGCAGAATGGGGCACTTCGAAGAACTCACGGACTTCGAACGTGGTCAGGTGACTGGGTGTCACTCGTGTCATACGTCTGTATGCGAGATTTTAACTCTCGTAAACATCCCTGGGTCCACTGTTTCTGATGTGTCAGTAAAGTGGAAATGTGAAGAGAGACGTAGAGAACAAAAGCGTACAGGCCGACCTCGTCTGTTGACTGACAGAGACTGGCGACAGCTGAAGAGAGTCGTAAGGTGAGAAGACATGGATTTCATGATCGAGCGGTCGCTCATAAGCCACACATCACGCTGGTAAATGTCAAACGACGCCTCGCTTGGTGTAAGGAGCGTAAATATGGGACGATTGAACAGTGGAAGAACGTTGTGTGGAGTGACGAATCAAGGTAGACAATGTCACGATCAGATGGCAGGGTGTCGGTATGGCAAATGCCCGGTGGACGTCATCTGCTAGCATGTGTAGTGCCAACAGTAAAATTCGGAGGCGGTGGCGTTATGGTGTGGTCGTAGTTTTCATGGAGGGGGCTTGCACCACTTATAGTTTTGTTTGGCACCTTCCTAGCACAGGCCTACATTGATGTTTTAAGCGCCTTCTTGCTGCCCACTGTTGTAGAGCAATTGGGGATGGCGATTCCATCTTTCACCACGATAAAGACTTGCTCATAACGCACGGCCTGCGGCGGAGTGGTTACACAACAATAATATCCCTGAAATTGACTGACCTACGCAGATTCCTGACCTGAATCCTATAGAACACCCTTGGGATGTTTTGGAACGCCGACTTCGTGCCAGGTCTCACCGACCGACATCGATACCTCTCCTCAGTGCAACACTCCGTGAATGCCACTCCCCAAGAAACCTTCCAGCACCTGATTGAACGTATGCCTGCGAGAGTGGAAGCTGTCATCAAGGCTAAGGGTAGGCCAACACCATATTGAATTCCAGCGTTACCGATGGAGGGCGCCACGAACTTGTAAGACATTTTCAGCCAGGTGTCCGGATACTTTTGATCAGATAGTGTATTTTCTCGGGAACTGGCCCCAATATATTCCCTTTCCTCAGCAGATGGCCACTTTAGAAAGTCGGCTTCTAAACCACTAACAAAGTAAGTCACTCTTTGTATCACGTGGTGCAAAGAACCACTGAGGAAGTAAACGTGTCTATTATATCTCTAAAACTTGCCACTTCGTGGCCAGCGAACCACAAAAAGATCAGAATGCGCTGTAGTCCAAGGAGCTTCCCATTTCTCTCTGTGTGATACTTATAAAGACTAAAGGTCCTGACTTTCTCACTTAACTCTTCTACCACACAAGACGCTGTTCCATAAATTCAGTGTCTGTATACTGTTGCAGCACATTCCCAGTACATATAGTGTCTGTATACTGTTGCAGCATATTCCCAGTACATATATATATATATATATATATATTTGTGTGTGTGTGTGTGTGTGTGTGTGTGTGTGTGTGTGTGTGTGTGTGTGTGTGCGAGATGAAACACCTCTTTGTCAGTCGACACAAAACCTGACTGAGATTCACTGGACAGCTGTTATAAATAGCAATTATAAGTTTCATGTTTCAACCAACTACAGTTGGTTTGCATACCTACAAGTATAGGTAATTTTGATAGGAATAACTAAAATGCGTACCTAACAATTAACAGTGAAGCATAAACATAAAATAATCGATCATGGGAACTATAACAGCTTCCAAAAGACTGAAGAATGCGCTACAGACAAATGACGGGCAGGTGGAAAATAGCCCCACACTAATTCGGACAACTCCGCGCATGTACAAGTCTGGCAGCTTGAGAGCGCCTGAAAAACTTTTCCGGCTAGAGTGTTGAAGCTTGCTCTCACTGCTTCTATAGCAAACAGGCACAGCGCAGGTAGCTAGAAGCGGGAGAAGCCGCTGCACGCCGCTGCATGTACGCGATTTCAGATCTGCGCACGCAAATGAGCCCTCTGGCGGTTGTTAGAACGAACCCTTGAAGTCACGAAAGATGCCGTGCGAGTTTAGGCATGTTCTAAACATCTACGTCACACATTCTCCGAGGGCCAATGATCATTACTTGTGTTCTGGCCTTTTTGGCGGTAATGTGTGAATGTCGTAGCTAGTGCGAGCTTGAAACGTGATCGTAGCGCGATATTTAGTGAACTTTTTTACTCCATTTATTGCACGTTGTCATCGGTGATGGTGGTGGTAAGCAACTAATTGTACATAAGCAAGCGAGATACGTAATTAACAGGATACATGATTCCTTGAAGCACATAGAATGGGTATGCGCGCACAGTAACTGTCGTCTGGGATCGGGCACGCTCCAGTCCCTGTCCGTTACTTGACCTGCGCACATCAAGATCATTCGTGGATCGCACTAAGCAGTGTCACCGTCTTGTAAGGTGTTACCGCTCCCTTTATTTGAACACTGAATTTGGTTACAAGTTTGGTACAAGTAGAGAATTCAAGGGACAACACACACTTCTCCCTGGCAGAGGTTACGCAAAGAATTACAAACCTCGAATACAGCAGTTCTGTGAAATAATGCACAGTCCGTCACAACGCTTTGAGAATTCCAGTCAGAAACAAACTTCTAAGGTGGCTATAATTTCGCACCTTACAAGAACTCATCCACTTACTTTGCCGTGATCTACAAACACAATTAGGTATCATGTGATAGGTTGTACATCGTATATATGAATACATAAAGGATACTGACATTGTCACATACGTCTTGTAAATAACTGTTGACGCTTATTGCATGAAAGGTGATGGAGTGTCTTTATTATAAAAACGGCGTAATGAATGATTGCCTATACTAGTAGAGGTTGGAACGCCAGTGGAGATGAAACGGCAGGCAGAACTCAAGCTATGGGTGGAAGTCCCGCACAGGTGTTGGTCCTGCTTAAACACAGGAAGTAGCTAGACAGACGTCATGGCACCTGAGCTCTGGAGCACAATAGGGTGACAGCCGACCGCTATTGTAGTAGAGGCCGGAAGGATAACCGGATAATACTTCCGAACGCTGATAACCTTGGACGCAGCTGAGAGGAACGAGGAAGTGTCACGTCGGAAACCACGCAGGCTGGGTTATTTCCAAGGATTTTTACTCAGAAGCGTACCTTTGTACAAGTATAGGTTTTTCCTCGCTCGACGACAAAAGATTAAAATATGGTTCGTCGGCGTTCGGAAGAATTTGTAGAGAGGGATAATATTCCGTGGTTTAGGGAGTATGATTCGTTCTGGGAATTACGATGGTGGGGAGCCAAGCCTTGCTGGGAAGCCAGCGCTGGAGAGAAGGGGTCTTCCGTTGTGAGCGCTCGTGTATGACGGTCGCTCGATATCAGCTTTGTTGCTACGGACGGATTTGCTGTCTTAAGAGAGTTTATAGTTAGAACAGTTAGCCACTGTACTGTTGCGAACCTATACGATTCTGGACTTCACCTACGGGTTGGAAGTCGTCGTTGAGTACGCAGCGTCCAGTAATTGAGAGCACTTCCTCTGCTTATACTTACGTTGAGACGTTACCTGGACTCCGTCCTTGTGGCTGGGACTTGGCGTTTCTCGTCTATAGAACACAGAGGGGAGAAGACAGTATTAGAGTATATTAGTCAGAGGACCGCCTTCTGCCATCCTAGTGTTCGAAAGAATTTATTTGTGGCTGGAGTTCTTCCATCGTCGCAGACGAGTACGAGAACCATCACTTCGACACACCGGACGCAGTACATACGGTGATATCGCAGATTGCTTCGGCTTATTGGGGCTGTAAAAGCTAAACAGCTGTGATCACGTTAGTTTATTTCCACTGAGGTTCCACGCCACCGTAGATTATCTTCGAAAGTAGTGTCTTCTAGTGTTTGGTACGTAGATGATGTCAGTCATTTAGCGTTATTGATATTAGACCGCGCAGTCATAATAAGGGGCAGGGTTGGTGTGGTGTGCGTACTGTAAGACTTTCGGTACATACACCATCAGATTATTTGACTTGTCGCTCTAGCGAAGTAGGTGAGTGTCAGCAATATGTCTCGTGGTCTTATCGTGACGTGTTTATCTTCTGCTGTTAGGTCAGACGATAGAAATGCCACTTGCACGCTTAGAATAGCAGATTGACGTTGACCAACTTTAAACAGAACTTGATTAATTTTCACACACATTTATTAAAATAATAAATAAAATAGACATTACATAACTTGATTCTGGATGCTGTTTACAATTGACAATCTGAAGTTCCTTTGGTTTTGGTACGTTAATCTTTTTCTCACATAGCTCTGATACTTGAAAAGTGTCTATACATTTCTCTTCATGGCTATGTACAGGAATATGATAATCTTATTAAGCGCAGACTGAAACTTGACTATAGACTGGTACAGACTAATTCAGACTAAGGCACACTGACTAATCGGAGGTCTGTACACTCGTTGTAATACCTCGAGCGTTCAGGTATCACTGTGCGAGTGTGATCCGCGAGGAGAAAAGGTTCTACGTTAGCAGCAATCTCATTGGCTGCGTTACATATTAATACGCGGATCGGCGGAAGCAGAATTTGGTCCGTCTCTAAGACAGCGCCATCTCGTAGTGCGGAGACGGACGAACGCTGCGCCTGCACTGTTGTGCTTAGTGGGGCGCGCTCTAGTGCGAAAGTTGTGTACGCGCTGACTACGCGGAACTATGTAGACAACAGTTGGGCAATTGATTAGTAATTTTACTTAGGAAATGTAAAC
This sequence comes from Schistocerca serialis cubense, assembly GCF_023864345.2. Taxonomy (NCBI): domain Eukaryota; kingdom Metazoa; phylum Arthropoda; class Insecta; order Orthoptera; family Acrididae; genus Schistocerca; species Schistocerca serialis. The sequence goes on from NC_064645.1 coordinate 390,812,103, forward strand.
TTTGTAATATAAAGTTTTTTTTTAATCTACAATAAATATATAAGCAGGAACAACGTTTATCATTTAGTAGTATTAATTGCGTTCATCATTCATTTATGTTTAGACTGCAATTTATAGAAGTAAGAGATCCTAAGATCTGCTTCACGGGTAGTCAGGCAGGGCCAAATCTTCATTTTAGAGTTTATTATTCACCGTTGCGTACATTCATTTTTACACCTGCAATGGAGTAGCATCTTGGAAACTGTATACTGTATTCGTGATAAGAATAAACCCGATGTAAACATTACACCATGTATTCTTCCGCGTTTGTTGGGATCTCATTGGTTTTCGTTTCACGTGGAGCGGAAGCTATGCCGGCAGGAGTACAGTCAAGTACGATAATGATACGTTTTATGCTGTACGTTAGGCGCATATCGACCTTACAATGGTACGAGACAACTGCTTTATCTGGCGCAACTAACCTGCAGTTATGTGAACAGTTGCAAGTAATTGTAAAAAGAGACGAGCAGAGAAACGATATAGCTTCGATCGTCATTTAATTTTTAAAGTCAGTGAAATAATATTCGGCAAAACTCCAGCAATACCACACAGTGAATTCTTTCTGGGCGAGATATGTGTGATGCTTAAGCGTATCCAGGGATTTCGCAGTATAGTTAAATATTGAAGCCACTGAAGGTATTACTTAAAGTCATTCTGTAACACGCCCGGGAGTACAAAAGGGTTGGGTACCTTAAACTGGTTGTCGTTTCGACCATGTGCCGTGTCCACACCACATACCTGGTAATCCCACGGCGGTCGTATGTTCTGCTCCACACTGCTGTTAGCTTACCTGAAATTATCTGTCGAAAAATGCAAGCGGGTTTAGGGAGACACTCAACGATAAAACACAACACTGTCCTACGTCTGGTATGAACAACTGCACTGTTTACACTCTAAGTCGTAAATGTTTATCCCAATTAACAATCTTGATGATTATCTGTCCACAATATCATTCAGACAAGCGCACGCGTGACCGACACGACGCGGGTGATTGTTGATGATGCGGAAGCCGAATGATCGAACGAAAGTTCTTACGCTCGTCACGCATACTGATACCTGGTAATAGTCCTCCTTGACACTAGTAATAATGTAACACTGTTCGTAAAGTTAATTTTACAGTTCTCACTTGTACGAGCGTGCGCGTAACCGTCGCGGCACGGCTGATTGTTGATAATGTGGGAACGTGATGATCGAACGCACGTTCTCACGCTCGCTACAAATCACTGGCACTTAATTGCACTCTTTTATGGTAACTAATTTCTACTGATTCACATCAGTTCATTCTGGAAGACCGAACACAGAACGGATGACTGATACTGTACGGTACGACACGCAACGAAAGGATACACATATATTTTATCAGCAGCACTGCTCATTTTAAATTACTTCTTCATGCATTTTTCCTCTGAACTATTTGCATATTTTATCACTTTACTGTGATAGCACTTGTAGCAACACCTTAACTTCAATAATGACAATGCCTCTCACATGCAGAGCTACACACTTCACAACATAACAGTTCCGTGTCCCGCACTCGACTCTTACAGACGCGGCTGCCCGCAAAGATAGTCCACAGCAAAGCCAGCAATATGACAATACGCTTAAAATTCGTCTAGTAATCTGTGAAATACATTTCAGTAGTGGAATTCTCATCTGCTACACTGATAATCAGCCGATCAGCAAAATTCACGAAGTCACCGAAGCCCAACGTTTTCTCTCCTTCTTTTGACGTGCCGTTCTGCATCCTGGCAGCGTTCAGCGATGACGTGTGACAAAGCTTCGTGCATTAACTGTACAACGTCTGGCAGCTTAAATGTCTTGTTACTTCCCGCGGAAAATCCTCCCCAGGTTTTGTAGCCATATAGTGACAACTGCAAAAATGTGGCATTCATATGGTGTGCTCGATGCTGTGAAAATTATTATTTTTCAAGTTCTTACGACACTTACCACTCTTGTTCGTGCAAGACCACATCTGGCGTAGTTCAAATCAAGAGTATCTGATTTATCGTTTTTATCCTAAAATTTGATTTGTTATGTTTCTGCCTGTTGACTTCTGTTTCGGGTTGGCGAAACGTCAGTAAAATCATTAGATGAATGTCGGCCGAAGAATCCGAGACAGAAGCCAATAGGCAGTTTGTCAACAAGTGGCCACGAAAGCCTTAACAATTTTGTATTGTTATGTTTCCTTAATTTGACACCTGTACTGCGGGATGGACACAAGCTTGCGGGGGCTCTATGCTCTGGGGAACGTACACGTGTATATCCATGGGTCCAGTGGAACCCGTGCAACGCACCATGACGGCCAAGGAGTTTCTTACACTGGTTGCAGACCTCGTACACCACTTTGCGCCATGTCACCAGGCCAGGAGTATGAGGGAGTGAGTCCCACTTCGTGTGGTGGCCCCCCGGCTCGCCAAATCTGAACCCGGTCGAGCACATATGGGGCATAACTGAACGTGGAGTCTGAGCTCATCGCTCCCCTCCGCGGAATTTTTGGGAATTAGATGCATATGTGGTGCCAGCTCCTTCCAGCGACCTACCAAGGCCTCACTGCTTCCACGCCACGTCTCGTCGCCGCTGTTACCCGTGCCAAAGACATAAGACATATGTGTGAGAAATCTTATGGGACTTAACTGCTAAGGTCATCAGTCCCAACGCTTTTTTTTTTTTTTCATCAGTCTACTGACTGGTTTGATGCGGCCCGCCACGAATTCCTTTCCTGTGCTAACCTCTTCATCTCAGAGTGGCACTTGCAACCTACGTCCTCAATTTTTTGCTTGATGTATTCCAATCTCTGTCTTCCTCTACAGTTTTTGCCCTCTACAGCTCCCTCTAGTACCATGGAAGTCGTTCCCTCACGTCTTAGCAGATGTCCTATCATCCTGTCCCTTCTCCTTATCAGTGTTTTTCACATATTGCTTTCCTCTCCGATTCTGCGTAGAACCTCCTCATTCCTTACCTTATCAGTCCACCTAATTTTCAACATTCGTCTATAGCACCACATCTCAAATGCTTCGATTCTCTTCTGTTCCGGTTTTGCCACAGTCCATGTTTCACTACCATACAATGCTGTACTCCAGACGTACATCCTCAGAAATTTCTTCCTCAAATTAAGGCCGGTATTTGATATTAGTAGACTTCTCTTGGACAGAAATGCCTTTTTTGCCATAGCGAGTCTGCTTTTGATGTCCTCCTTGCTCCGTCCCTCATTGTTTATTTTATTGCCTAGGTAGCAGAATTCCTTAACTTCATTGACTTCGTGACCATCAATCCTGATGTTAAGTTTCTCGCTGTTCTCATTTCTACTAATTCTCATTACCTTCGTCTTTCTCCGATTTACTCTCAAACCATTCTGTGTACTCATTAGACTATTCATTCCGTTCAGCATATCATTTAATTCTTCTTCACTTTCACTCAGGATAGCAATGTCATCAGCGAATCGTATCATTGATATCCTTTCACCTTGTATTTTAATTCCACTCCTGAACCTTTCTTTTATTTCCATCATTGCTTCCTCGATGTACAGATTGAAGAGTAGGAGCGAAAGACTACAGCCTTGTCTTATACCCTTCTTAATACGAGCACTTTGTTCTTGATCGTCCACTCTTATTATTGGTTGGTTGGTTGTTTTGGGGAAGGAGACCAGACAGCGTGGTCATCGGTCTCATCGGATGAGGGAAGGATGGGGAAGGAAGTCGGCCGTGCCCTTTCAGAGGAACCATCCCGGCATTTGCCCGGAGTGATTTAGGGAAATCACGGAATACCTAAATCAGGATGGCCACACGCGGGATTGAACCGTCGTCCTCCCGAATGACTCTTATTATTCCCTCTTGGTTGTTGTACATATTGTATATGACCCGTCTCTCCCTATAGCTTACCCCTACTTTTTTCAGAATCTCGAACAGCTTGCACCATTTTATATTGTCGAACGCTTTTTCCAGGTCGACAAATCCCATGAAAGTGTCCGATTTTTCTTTAGTCTTGCTTCCATTATTAGCCGTAACGTCAGAATTGCCTCTCTCGTCCCTTTACTTTTCCTAAAGCCAAATTGATTGTCACCTAGCGCATTCTCAATTTTCTTTTCCATTCTTCTGTATATTATTCTTGTAAGCAACTTCGATGCATGAACTGTTAAGCTGATTGTGCGATAATTCTCGCACTTGTCAGCTCTTGCCGTCTTCGGAATTGTGTGGATGATGCTTTTCCGAAAGTCAGATGGTATGTCGCCAGACTCATATATTCTACACACCAACGTGAATAGTCGTTTTGTTACCACTTCCCCCAATGATTTTAGAAATTCTGATGGAATGTTATCTATCCCTTCTGCCTTATTTGACCATAAGTCCTCCAAAGCTCTTTTAAATTCCGATTCTAATACTGGATCCCCTATCTCTTCTAAATCGACTCCTGTTTCTTCTTCTATCACATCAGACAAATCTTCACCCTCATAGAGGCTTTCAATGTATTCTTTCCACCTATCTGCTCTCTCCTCTGCATTTAACAGTGGAAATCCCGTTGCGCTCTTAATGTTACCACCGATGCTTTTAATGTCACCAAAGGTTGTTTTGACTTTCCTGTATGCTGAGTCTGTCCTTCCGACAATCATAACTTTTTCGATGTCTTCACATTTTTCCTGCAGCCATTTCGTCTTAGCTTCCCTGCACTTCCTATTTATTTAATTCCTCAGCGACTTGTATTTCTGTATTCCTGATTTTCCCGGAACATGTTTGTACTTCCTCCTTTCATCAATCAACTGAAGTATTTCTTCTGTTACCCATGGTTTCTTAGCAGCTACCTTCTTTGTACCTATGTTTTCCTTCCCAACATCTGTGATGGCCCTTTTTAGAGATGTCCATTCCTCTTCAACTGTACTGCCTACTGCGCTATTCCTTATTGCTGTATCTATAGCGGTAGAGAACTTCAAACGTATCTCGTCAATCCTTAGTACTTCCGTATCCCAGTTCTTTGCGTATTGATTCTTCCTGACTAATGTCTTGAACTTCAACCTACTCTTCATCACTACTGTATTGTGATCTGAGTCTATATCTGCTCCTGGGTACGCCTTACAATCCAGTATTCTGATTTCGGAATCTCTGTCTGACCATGATGTAATCTAATTGAAATCTTCCCGTATCTCCCGGCCTTTTCCAAGTATACCTCCTCCTCTTGTGATTCTTGAACAGGGTATTCGCTATTACTAGCTGAAACTTGTTACAGAACTCAATTGGTCTTTCTCCTCTTTCATTCCTTGTCCCAAGCCCATATTCTCCTGTAACATTTTCTTCTACTCCTGCCCCTACAACTACATTCCAGTCGCCCATGACTATTAGATTTTCGTCCCCCTTTACATACTGCATTACCCTTTCAATATCCTCATACACTTTCTCTGTCTCTTTATCTTCAGCTTGTGACGTCGGCATATATACCTGAACTATCGTTGTCGGGGTTGGTCTGCTGTCGATTCTGATTAGAACAACCCGGTCACTGAACTGTTCACAGTAACACACCGTCTGTCCTACCTTCCTATTCATAACGAATCCTACACCTGTTATACCATTTTCTGCTGCTGTTGATTTTACCCGATACTCATCTGACCAGAAATCCTTGTCTTCCTTCCACTTCACTTCACTGACCCCTACTATAGTCCGCAGCTCGTGGTCGTGCGGTAGCTTTCTCGCTTCCCGCGCCCGGGTTCCCGGGTTCGATTCCCGGCGGGGACAGAGATTTTCTCTGCCTCGTGATGACTGGGTGTTGTGTGATGTCCTTAGGTTAGTTAGGTTTAAGTAGTTCTAAGTTCTAGGGAACTGATGACCATAGATGTTAAGTCCCATAGTGCTCAGAGCCATTTGAATTTGACCCCTACTATATCTAGACTGAGCTTTTGCATTTCCCTTTTCAGATTTTCTAGTTTCCCTACCACGTTCAAGCTTCTGACATTCCACGCCCCGACTCGTAGAACGTTATAGTTTCGTTGATTATTCAATCTTTTTCTCATGGTAACCTCCCCCTTGGCAGTCCCCTCCCGGAGATCCGAATGGGGAACTATTCAGGAATCTTTTGCCAATGGAGAGATCATCATGACACTTCTTCAATTACAGGCCACATGTCCTGTGGATACACGTTACGTGTGTTTAATGGAGTGGTTTCCATTGCCTTCTGCATCCTCATCCTCATGTCGTTGATCATTGCTGATACTTCCGCCTTTAGGGGCAATTTCCCACCCCTAGGACAAGAGAGTGCCCTGAACCTCTATCCGCTCCTCCGCCCTCTTTGACAAGGCCGTTGGCAGAATGAGGCTGACTTCTTATGCCAGAAGTCTTCGGCCGCCGATGCTGATTATTTATCAAAATGTAGGCAGTGGCGGGGGTCCGAAGACGTTTTGATTATGAATCAAAGACGCTACCCCTAGACCACGGGTCCAAACCTCCCTAACCTTACACACTACTTAACCTAAATTACCCTAAGGACAAACACACACACCCATGCCCGAGGGAGGACTCGAACCTCCGCCGGGACCAGCCGCACAGTCCATAACTTCATTCCATGCCAAAGGTGGACTTACCAGGTGTTAGGTAGGTGGTCGTGATGTTCTGGTTGAGCAGTGCAATACTTAAGGAGGACCAGTTCCAGTAACATAACGACAATATACGTGTGCTACAGCTGCTGATCAGTTAGCGTCTTTGTGTTTGTTACATCAGATTTATTCTTATGATGAATAAAGTATAGACAGAGTCCGCGGCGTTTGTAGTCAACGGGCAGTGACCCAGCGTATATCTGGTATCCATACAGACGGAATACTAGTGTGACGTGCCGTCTTTCTTATCTCTCTTGTTTTTTCATCTTCCGGTCGTGTATGGGCAGGGCTGACTGCCAGGGTACAGTGTTCCGCTCTTCAGCAAATGGCTTTGAAATATACAGGGTGGTTATAATTAACCTTTCGCTATTTGAGACGGGCCCCATGAAAAACGAGTTATTGTAGGGCAACGAATATAGCGATTAAGCATTCGAACACACATACCGTGTGATCAAAAAGTCAGTATAAATTTGAAAACTTAATAAACCACGGAATAATGTAGATAGAGAGGTAAAAATTGACACACATGCTTGGAATGACATGGGGTTTTATTAGAACCAAGAAAAAAAACGCCCCATATTGCTATACGCGTGAAAGATCTCTTGCGCGCGTGGTTTGGTGATGATCGTGTGCTCAGCCGCCACTTTCGTCATGCTTGGCCTCCCAGGTCCCCAAGACCTCAGTCCGTGCGATTATTGGCTTTGGGTTTACCTAAAGTCGCAAGTGTATCGTGATCGACCGACAAATCTAGGGATGCTGAAAGACAACATCCGACGCCAACGCCTCACCATAACTCCGGACATGCTTTACAGTGCTGTTCAAAACATGCTTTACAGTGCTGTTCACAACATTATTCCTCGACTACAGCTATTGTTGAGGAATGACGGTGGACGTATTGAGCATTTCCTGTAAAGAACATCATCTTTGCTTTGTCTTACTTTGTTATGCTAATTATTGCTGTTCTGAACATATGAAGCGCCATCTGTCGGACATTTTTTGAACGTTTGTATTTGTTTGGTTCTAATAAAACCCCATGTCATTCCAAGCATGTGTTTCAATTTGTACCTCTCTATCTACATTATTGAGTTATTTATTCAGTTTTCAAATTTACACTGACTTTTTGATCACCCGGTATTTTAATTTCTACATCAGAGGGTAACCTTTGTTAATCGCCTACCGTGTTTACGTTCCAGTTCACACACGTTGCTCAGCGTGACGGCCATCTGTATCCACGACAGCCCGGAACCGCAATGCAGATATCATTTCATAATTGTTTGCAGCACTTTTCGTACGATGGGCCTTGGAACGTTCAGGGATTGTGACACAGCTTGTGCACATTTCATCCAGCACTCTCAGAAACGGCCACAGTAACTTTCTCAACAATTTGTGGCGCAGTTGCCCGTCAGCCTCTCCCAGGAGCGATTCCGACATCGCCAGTTCATTCGATCTTCCGAATCATGTTCTTCAACCCGAGTGCGGAAAGGAGATCTCTCTGTATTCCTTTAATGCATCTATACTCGTGAAGAGCAACTGTTGTTTTAATTAAACAGATTTACGAGTAAGCCCCTACTCATCTAGTCCAGACCCCTGTGGACTCTGCAAATATAATGCACAGTGACGATTATGTTTCGACACTGTGTCGCCGTACCAGTACTGGCGCCTAACGGCAACTCCTGACACTAACATTACTAACAACGCAAATCCTGCATCCCACAGGTTGAACAACGTTCCTATAAAGTTGGGCACCAGTACGGTAAATAGTTTTCCGTCTACAGTTGCTCAAGTAGTGACAGTATAGTTATAAGGGGTTTGTTGCTCTCTGCTCACTGCCGGCCGCGAGAAGATAATTTCACCCTCTGAGTCAATATTGGAATCGCAGAATGTAGCACACTGACGTCCACCTCAAAAATATCAAAACTTCTGATTCAAATTACGCCTTCATATCTCTCTTTCTACTATTCCAATAGTTCTCAAACAGAGATTTCATCTAACGTGAAGGTTCAAAGTTCAAATTTCAAAAACTGAAATAGCAAAACGCGGTAACAGCTTCACCAGTCTTATACCCCTGGCACTGGAGGGATGTTGCTTTCCCTTGAACTATCTTAGACCGCTATAAGGGAAAGCTTTTTAGAGTTTCTATAATAATGGGGTATTAAATTTTTAAAACTTTACACTCTTAATATTACGCAGCATTGCTGGAGGAGGAGATCAGTGTTTACGTCCCGTCGACAACGAGGTCATTAGAGACCGAGTACAAGCTCGGATTAGGGAAGGATGGAGAAAGAAAACGGCCGTGCTCTTTCGCAGGAACCGTCCCGGCATTTGCTTTAGACGATTTAGGGATATCACTGAAAACCTAAATCAGGATGGCCGGACTTGGGTTTAAACCGTCGTCCTCCCGAATGCGAGTTTAGTGTACTAACCACTGTGCTACCCCGCGCGGTACAAAATTGTTGAAGAGGCGCAATTAGGGATGCATTCTAATCTTTGTCCTTCTAAATCCACATCTACACTCTGCAAACCACTATGAAGTGCATCACAAACAACTCTTCACTTCACTACGCAGTGAGGTTTATTCGCCTTCTATTCACATATAGAATGTAGTAGGAATGACTGCTGAAATGCCTCTGTGAGTACTGAAATTAGTCTAATCTTGGCTTCGTGATCATTACGGGAGTAAAATACCGGTGGTGTTGTACATAGATAAAGATAGTTCTTGGAACATTTTAAGCGGGCTTTCGCGGTATAGCAGGCGTTTCCGGAGAAAAACTATCACTTTAACAACAGCTCTTCCATGTAAGACAATCCGATTAACTGATCAAGCTAGCCTCACTCGATACATGTACCTCCATCACGTAATATTTTAGTGCTCTCAGCCTACGTTCCGCTGTCAAAGCATAAATCAGTATCCATCCGTCTTTACCGCTTCGAGACTCTACAGAGTCGAACGTTCAAAAAAATGGTTCAAATGGCTCTGAGCTCTATGGAACTCAACTGCTGAGGTCATTAGTCCCCTAGAACTTAGAACTAGTTAAACCTAACTAACCTAAAGACATCACAAACATCCATGCCCGAGGCAGGATTCAAACCTGCGACCGTAGCGGTCCTGCGGTTCCAGACAGCAGCGCTTTTTTTTTTTTTTATAGTGTCCCCCTCGTCCGTCAAGGAATCAGGGATGGGAAGGGGGAATCTTTTGTGGGAATTATTATTTATTTATTTATTTTTATTTACTGTTTTTAATACATTCTTAATGTGGTTTTACTTTATACCACAACAAAAATAAATGTATCTAGCACCACATCGTGCTCTGAGAAAAAGAAAACAATATCTCGGCACGTTCCTACACCGAGGTAATGTATATGGGGAAAACGAAAAAAAAAAGTGCTTCATACAGGATGCAGAAGGGTGTGTCGCTACTCTCCTTACGCTTCATCATCCAGGTACGTCTTCACGTATATCATGTTGTTCAACCGAGAATCGAACTTTGTCATGTCAGCTCACTCAATGGGTATCTTCTCCTACCTGTTGATGATCCAGCTGCGTGGAGGGTCGCGTAGGGCACTCCCTAAGTATGTATTTTGGGTTCCGTACGATCTTGCAATGACGTTCTTGTAGGTAGTTCCAAAAGTCTAATACATCTTTAGGTCCATCGTGAAATAAATAGTGTACCGCATGCGCACGGATCCACGTGACAGCGTTGGTCTTGGCGCGCGGGAAATACTGTTGATCCGGAAATAGTAGAAACCGAGGTGTAATGTGTTCCGGAGTCACTCGTAGAAAATACGACAAAATTTGTCCCACCAAGCGCCATACGTCTTCTGCCGCGCCACATGTGAGACGGTGTTCGTCCGTGTCTGGTATCCCGCAGTCTACACAGAGAGGCGATTCCGCCATGTTTATCTTGTGGAGGCGTGATCGGGTGATCCGTTTACCATTGACTGTGATGTACCATGTGGATCGGACGGCTGTGTCCAGTGGAATCGCGTGAATCGTCTTCCACACCACCTTCCAATTAACCTGAGGGCTTTTGGTCTCCACGATGTTTGGTGGGCGCCTCTGCTGTAGGACATGATATATATCCCGCACTGACGCCTGTTTCGTCGGTGGTACTGCGATACGGACATAGCTGTGTGCAATGTAAAAGTTCCCAAAGTAGTAGAAGGGTGGGGGTATGTCTTGCGTCGTCAGTGGGGGCATAATGGAGGGTGGAGCGAAGGACTCCAACAGCAAACCTGTCGAACTTTCCGGGTGGTGGCGCCACAGCTTGATGTGTGAGCTGACATACAGGGCCACAGCTCTGTCGTGGACATGGACTAGACCAAGACCTCCCCTTTCTGGGGGAAGGGTCAGTGACTCATAAATGACTTTGAAGAGCATGCCTGTACTGACGTAGGCTCCGAATGCCGCTAATAGACGTCGAGCCATCAGTAACGGTATTGGGAGAACACGCGCTATGTGTGGAAGGCGTGATGCGAGGTAAACATTGACGAAGTGTGTCCTTTGGAGAATGTCGAGGGTCCGCAGACGAAGGTTGAAGATCTGGACCCGAATTTGTTGTAATAAGCGGCGGTAGTTAAGAGCCGCGGTGCGCCGTATGTCGTCGTGAAACTCTATTCCGAGACATTTGATAGTGCCACGAAGCTGTAGGGGTTCGACACACGCTGGGGTCAACCCGTCTCCTATGGCCATGGCGACCGATTTGGCGACGTTGAGACAGCTGCCGGAAGCCACACCGTACGTGGTAATCCATTCTAGTGCTCTGTTGACATCGTCGCGATTGCGGAACACGAGAACCAGGTCGTCTGCATATGCTGTACAGCGAAATGTGACGTCACGTAGGGTAAGACCGGTGAGGCGTTGACGGAGACCACAGAGGAACGGTTCCAGTGCCAGAGCATATAGTAACGTCGACAAGGGGCAGCCTTGACGGACGGAGCGGAAAATCGGGAGGGACTGCGAGAGACGTCCGTTAACGAGCACTTTGGAAGTCGCCCCTCGGAGGAGGAGCATCACGACGTCTGTGAATTGGTGTGGGTACTGCATGTGCTGGAGAACGGACGTTAGGTACGCGTGATCCACTCGATCAAAAGCTTGGCTAAAATCTAGTGATGCCAGCACTCCAGGGATGCGGCGTGCCCTGGCTAGGGCTATTAAGTCACGGTATCGACACAGTGCTGTATGGATGTTGTTGATACCCCCTAGGGAAGTCTGATCTGGCGATATGACGTAAGGTAGGGTCGGTCGTAGACAGTTTGCTAATAGTCTGGTGAATATCTTCATGTCGCAGTTGACGAGTGTTAGCGGGCGGTAATCTTGTATTCGAGCCCCACCTTTAGGCTTGTGAACCGGTAAAATTATTCCTTCTACGAAGGTCGCAGGGAGCGGCACCGCGGGGGACATAAGCTTCCGACAGATGTCTGTTAACTTGGGAGCCAGTAAATACTGGAAAGTTCTATAAAACTCCACAGGGAGCCCGTCGGGGCCAGGAGACTTATTCGCCGCTCCTTTACCGATGGCGTCGATAACTTCGTCTTCCGTAATGTCGTTCAATAATTCAGTTTGTAAATCCTGTGGGACAATGCCGTAAACCAGTTGTGAGACTGCTGTCACCGTCGTCGGGTCGGAACATTGAGCAGAATAAAGTCGTGCGTAATGGTCGAAGAAGGCTGCAGCAATATCGCGTTGTGTGGTGTGATGATGGCCGTCCTCAGTGGTGATGGCATGTATCAGCGCCCGTCTTCGCAGTGTACGTTCTCGGATGACTTGGTACATGGTGGGTCGTTCCGTTGCGAGTCTGTCTTGTGTCCGCGCTCGGACGATCGTCCCTTCGAGGTGTCGGCGCATATGGGCTACGATCTGTGCTTTCGCACGCTGAACTTTCAGCTGTCGTTCCGGTGTGGGTGGCAAGGAGGCGCATTCGCGAAGGACGGTGAAATAAAAATCAAGGGTCTGCCGCCTCCAAGCAGCAGTCTCACGACCATACGTAATAAAGGTTCGCCGTAGGGCCGGCTTGGCGCAGGTTAACCACCAACTAATCGACGTAGGATACGTTGGGAGGCGGCGGACGCACAAACTCCACGTGTCTTCGATGGCGCGTCGACAATCCGGAGAAGCGAGATGAGCAAGGTTTAATTTCCGGGGATGTCGGCTGCGCCACACCCGTTGGCGACGAAGGGTGACGGCACATATATAGGCCTTGTGATCAGAAAAGGCTACTGGCCACACCTCCGCGTCACTCACCGTTGCCGCGAGAGAACGGGAGACGTAAATCCTATCGATGCGACTAGACGAGTGACTCGTGAAATGGGTGTATCCTGGTCTATTTTCTCGTACATGTTTCCATGTATCTACTAGCTGGAGATCGCCGATGAGTGTCCGAAGTTCGGGGCACGGTGAATGGCGTGGCAGCTGATCTTTAGGCGCTTGGGTGCAATTGAAATCGCCCCCTAATATCAAGTCATCGTGCCTGCCCTGAAAAAGCGGTGCTATTCCTTCTGCGAAGAAGAGCGATCGGTCACGACGGCGATTCGTTCCGGAAGGGGCGTACACATTGATAAACCGGACGCCTTGCACCGTTACGGCCATTCCTCTAGCGTCGGGGAGATATCGGACTTCGTCCGCTTCGAGGCCCTCTCTGAGGAGAATGGCGACTCCACTGTTAGTTGGCGAGGCGTGGGACACATGAGCTGTATATCCATACATACCGGGGAAATCGGCGACGAAGACTTCTTGGAGAAAGACAATGTCAACGTCTGCTGCATTGAGCATGTCTTGGAGCAGCGACAACTTCGTACGTGTCCGAATGGTGTTAATGTTGATGGTCGTTAAGCGATAGGTTTGTAGATCGTCTCCTGCGGTGGGGGCTGCCGTCAGTGTCGCCGTAAAAGGTGGGGCCTGTGATCTGCTGGCCGCGTCCGCGCCGTCATCTGTTGCTACTCGGGAGGGGCCGAGGTGTGGGAGGAGAGACCCCTCTCCTCATCCACCACAGCGGCCGTAGTATCGTCTTCAATGTCATCCGCCCAAGGTCCGTAAGTTAACGGTGGCTGCGGTAGAACACTTGTGGGCTGAGTGACTAAGGGTGAATCCGCAGTTGTTTCCGGTTGTGTACCAACGGCGTGCGCTGTGCTGACCATCCGTTTGTCCGAGGGAGCGGAATCGGGTTTGTCAAAATCAGACAAAGTGACAGGTGAGGGCGATCTCGTGTCATCCATTTTCCTTCGTCGTTTTGTCGGCCGTCCGGTCGTCAACTGGAGAAGACGTCCGCTGGAGGAAATCGTCTGAGTGTGTGCGACGTCGCTTTTTATGTTTTCTCGGTGACCTTTGTTTGCGGACGTGGGTTTCTGTGTCCGAAAGAGTTTGTGGTTCGCGTATAGCATCCCCCTCAGGGAGAAAGACAGAGGTCGGTACAACCCTAGCGTCTAGTTCCATTCTCTTCATGTGGAGTCGATGGGCGGCGTTCTTCAACCCCTGCAGACACCGTAATGGTGTTGGACAATCCAAGACCGGCGACAGGTGCGCATTCTAACGCTTCCTGTCTTCCGGGGGGGTTGTCGTCTGTCATGATGTTCGATCGTGTCACCTCTGCGTAATTGAGGGGGAGGGCCGTGAGCGTAGGAGATGGTGTCGTGTCATGCAATGGAAGTTGTGTAACCCGACGTTGAATACACGCCGAGCGCACATGACCCTCCTGGCCGCAACCAGAACAAGTACGAGGTTGGCCGTCGTACATTATTATTGCTCGACAGCCACCTATGACTAAGTAGGACGGCACATGTTTCTTTAATTCAATTTTCACTAGTCGGACGTCGTTGAGGACTTGGTACGTCTCGAAGGTGTTCTATTTTTCGGCCACGTGGCTAATTACCGTCCCATAAGGCCGGAAAGCTGAGATAACGACGTCCGGTGGTACTTCGAAAGGGAGTTCGAAGACTCTTAGTGTGCGTAATCCTAGTCCAGCATGGTCAACAGTAACCTCTCCAATGTGACCATCGGAGTGTTTGAACTTGAGAGTGTTCGCGCATCTGTTCACAACTGCGTGACATAACTCGTCATCAACCATCTTGACGTAAACGACGCTGCTTGTGATGGATAGGTGGATACCGATGATGTGCTGTGTTGGTATTTGAACTTCGTCATGGATGAATCGTTCGACTTCAAAGGCTCGTGGTCGTGCGTAGTCGGGCTGGAAGCTGATCTTGACGGTAGCTTTTCTGTACGAATGAGCCATGGCGACTCAGTATTAACGGACGCGAGTATTAACTGCGGCGAGGAAGTAAACAAACTACGCGCGCTCGCGACTCTGCGGACGGGACCGCGACTCTGCGGACGGGACGTAAACAAGACGTCCTCACCGCTCACCGGCCGAAAGCAGACTGACGCCTTTAACCGCACGGCCACTTCGGCCGGCAGTCGAACGTTCGATATATATTACTCACAGTGGGTCTGGAAATTCGATGTGTATTGATTCTTAGAAATTACACAATTCCCTTTACACTCATTGTTGACGGCTATGGCTTTTAATTACACTAAACTTTGTTTTGAATTTTCCGTATTCTGAATCAGTTCTTTTAGTGACCATTTCTTTTTCGATTTCTTCACTTTATTCATGGAGCTATTTTACCTTGGTTTCCCTGAACTTCCTATTTATATCATTCTTAAGTGTGTTATGTTACTATATTCCACAATTTCCCCAAAAATTTTGTACTTTCTTCTTTCGTGGATCAGTTGAAATATTTATACTCTTACGGAAGGTTTCTTCGCTGTTACCTTCCTTTTATGTACGTTTATACGTGGATGTCCAACTTCTGAGATTACCCTTAGAAACGATGTCACATTCCTTTTCAACTGTACTATCTGCTTCTGTGTTCATTATCGCAGTATCTGAGGCTTCAGAGAACTTCAAAGGCAGCTCATCATTATTCAGTACTCCAGTGTACCATTTCTTCACGGAATAATTCTTCCAGACGATTCTATTAAACTTCAACCTACTCCTCGCCGTTACTAAATTGTCGTCCGTGGCTATACACACTCCTGCATATGCCCTGCAATCCGGTACCAGATTTCGAAGCCGTTGTCAGACGATGATATAGTCCAGCTGGAATCTTCCAGTGTCTCCAGGACTCTTCCAAACACATGTCTTCCTTTTGTGATTTTTGAGTGGTTAATTCGCTATTACTAGTTAAAATGTAGTATAGCAGAACTCATTAGGTCGTTTCCCTCCTTCACTGCCACTGACAAGCCCATATTCTTTGGTAACCCTGTCTTCTGTTTCTCTCCCTTTGCGTAGTGAATGCCTCGTTCAGTACTCTCATATATTTTCTCTAACTCTTCATTCTGCATGTGACGTTGCTGGCGTTGGTTTTCTTACTCCCTGCCACACTTCCCTATCCGTAACCAATCCTACTCCTATTACACCATTTTCTGCTGCTGCTGATATTACGCTATATTCGCCTGACGAGAAATCCTTATTTCCGTTTTACTTCGCTGACTCTCACTTTATCTACACTGAGACTTTGTATTTCTCCTTTTCATATTTCCTAGCTTCCATACCACATTCAAATTTCTGACATTCCACGCTCCAGCTCAAAATGTGTTGCCCTTTCATTGGTCATTTACCACATAGGTTGGAACTTAAATAATGGCAACTCTCCTGTGGAGATACTATGCAATGGAATCTACCATTGTCGCTGATAGCTCACGTTGTTGATATACCTACCTTACCTCCGAGCAAATGGACTCGCCTGTCCCACGTCACTGTCGTGCGCACAATCGAGGTAAAAACAGTCACTTGTGAGCGAGCGGTCTAATGTAACTGTGTCATTACGTTTTCGAAACGGCAACAACGGAGCTGGATGAAGATTGAAAGTGCCAGAGGTGGTACAGCACGACAGCGTCATAAAGGTCTTCAAGAGGCGTGCGGGGAATCGGCGTTGCCGTACAGAAGAGTGGCACGTTGGGTAAAAGCCGTCATCGAAGGTCGGCAAACTGTGGCAGACACGCATCGGGCAGGTCGTTCTAGTGTCTCTAAAGAAGAAGTGCATGCTGTTGCAGCGTTGGTGGACGATTCGTGAGCTCGCCCACGAAACTGGATTAGCGCATACGACTGTGCTTCGAATCCTGAAGGAATGCCTGGGCATGCGAAAAATTGCATCACGATGGGCTCCTCCTGACTTGACGGAAATGCAGAAATGGATGCGTTACGACGCTGCTCAGACGCACTTGGGGCGCTATGAGCGAGAAGGAGAGGCTTTCTTACGCCGTATCATAACACTGGATGAGACATGGGCCGCATCGTACGAGCCAAAACTGAAACGCCAATCCAATGAATGGCATCATTATGGGTCGGTGCGAAAGTCGAAAGTGTGTCAGACCCCAGTCTGGTGAAAGTTATGGTGATTCTCGTGTACTTCTGTGATTGTGTTATCCTAACGCATTACGTTCCTCCACGGCAGGCCGTCAATGCACAGTATTACTGTTCATTTTTGCAGCATCACCTGCAACCAACTTTGCGAAAGAAGCGGCGACACTTTCTGCGCAACTCACTCATCATTTTGCACGACAATGCGCGGGAGCATACAGCACAAGCTGTGGCTGCCCTGTTCGGTCGATGGGACTGAAAACTACTGTACCATCCACCATACTCCCCGGACTTAACTCCTTGTGACTTTGATTTGATTCCGACGATGAAGGAACAACTTCGTGGCATTCGCCTCAGAACTGTTCCAGAGATTCGACAGGCAGAATAACGCTCCATTCGCACCATCAACAGAACAGGCTCTGCTAACGGTATACTACAGTTTCCACATCGCTGGCAACGGATTCTACACAACGTTGGTGACTACTTTGAGGGACAGTAACAGGTGAAAACGTGTACCTCTCTTGTATCGGTTGTGAATAAATAGTTACCACTATTTAAGTTCCAACCCCCGTATTTTTCTCATGGTTGCCTGCAGTTTCGAAGCCTCTTTCTCAGAGATCCAAATGGAGGACTAATCCGGAATCTTTTGCCAATGGTGAGATAATCATGATACTTTTTCAGTTGCAGGCCGTATATCGTGCGAATATACAATCCGTGTCTTTAATCCAGTGGGTACTATTGCCTTCGTTTCTGTTTCTTGCTGACCATTGCCGTTTGTTTCACCTTTTAGCCACACTTTTCCACGCCAAGCGCAAGTGGTTGAATTGAACGTCTGTCTGCTCTTCCGTCCCTTCGACTAAGGCTGCTGGCAGAACGACGTTCACTCCATACACAGGAAGTCTTCCGCCGCAGTTGTTCGTGATTTGTATTCACAACTGAAGCAGTAGCTGGGTTCGAACCCGACATTCACAAAGGCTTAATTATTATTCAAACATGCTATGTCTAGCCCATAACTACCTATAGAGAGCAGTGGTCGAAGCCTATGCTAGCATAAATGTCAGTGACATTCTCGTGATTCAAGGTGTTTTCCAGCATCTGCTGGAAACGGAGGAGTCCTGGCAGGAAGCAGAAGAGTGCTACGAATAGGAGAAGGAAATGACCAATGTGAGCCAGAAGTTACCTGCCTGGAAGGCTGGAATGTGAATTCGTTTTCCAAAAGTTTTTGGGAAGTTGTGCCGTCAAGGATTCGACTGCCACGTTTTCTGGGTGCAGGTGGCGAATCGTGTGGACGGAAACGGTATTTGAAAGTGATCAAGTAAGTTACTTTTACAAAATAGGAAAACTTCAAGATTTTTGTTGGTGGAATTATGGCTAGTGTGGGCCACATAAGCCAAAATGGAAGTAAAACTTCTTTTGTTGTTTTGTAATAAGGTATAACTGCGTAAAAGATTTACTTGAACATTTTTTTGGTGTAAATGGTGAAAAAGTAACTGATTCCTTCAACCAGACACAAAAAGACAAGATAGAATAAAATCTCGGTTTTCAAGCCGCGTCAGTTCGAATAAAATTATCGAGTTTTCGATTTCTATACCCGTCATCGTCTTCAGGAGGAAAGTCACCCCCTGGCATGGTTGGCACGATTTTCCGCTTATAAGCCACGACTCCGGCCTCTGGCACCAATCAGGGAGGGAAGAAACGACGCTTGCGCGGAAGGTGAGTTGGGCAACTCACAGCAGCTGGGACCCTCCATGGGACCGAGACACACGAGAAAAGCAGGCCGTTGCGCGTACATAACAGCAAGTGACACTCTAGGTGTTACTAGTGCCACCAGCCGTCGCCGACGGGGAGCGAGTAGCTATTTCAGACGAATTTAATAATTCTCGACTGCTTGTTTAAATCCATGCAAGTTCTCAATAACACACGACAAAGTTCAGGCTTTTTTTTTTTGGGGGGGGGGGGGGTACATTTTCGATTAAATATTGATTTGCTGCGGGTCCTGTCCGGAGCCGAGCGTTCGCAAAGTGTGGCGGACAATCCAACTAGTGTGACGTCACAAGTTCGTTGCAGGGCACGTAGGTTGGCTCTTCATGGGACCGAGTGACGTCACGTGGCACGAGGGGCCACGCCCACGTTTTAAACTGTTGCTCCCACATCTCTACAAGGGTTAAGCATCCGTCGTAGCTTCCTTTCGACATCCAAAGCTCTCCCGCATACCCTTCTAAGTGTATACCTCTGATCTCTTTTAAAACCGTTGCTGTTCGTTGAATCTCAGCAGCATGTTTTGTAACAGAATCCCAGTATGTTGACGCATAAGTCAAGACTCTCGTGTTTTCAAATCGTATTTTGTGTCCGTTGTCCAGGCAGTGCTCAGCTATGGCCGACTCGTTAAGTTCCCTTTGTCTAATGTGTCATTTGTGCCCGGCACAACACTCTGCAATTGTGCGAATTGTGTGACCTATATTGATGCTGCTGCATTGTCAAAGGACGCCAGACCTTCCGGGCACACAAAGTGCACCGTCGTCTTCTACAGGGTGCAGCAGGAAATGTTTTCTATGATTTACAATTCGAGACGTTAATGTGTCTAGTAGTAAGGGCCACACAACAAAATATAGATTTTTAAACAAAAAAGGTGTTTTTATGGTTCACAAATAGATTATCTGTTATGTCAAAGAACAGCATAATAAAAAAACTGTTGGTTGCAATCCAGGTAGTGCTCGATCGAAGCTGACACAGCGCATTAAACTTACTGAGGTTTCCTATAGCAAAGTTATGGGTGCTGCTTCATGAAGTTTTGATAGGGATCTTTACCTGACCACTTCTTTTCTCCGTTAAATTTGTGAGGAAGTTTTAAATTTCCTGCCAAATCGTAACCAAGCCGTTGAAACTCAGCTAGTGACGTTAACGTGGCGTCTAAATCTGTCATGTCCGCTGCAAACATTTATTCGTAATTTTTTTTAAATGTCGTGTTCAAAATCCCCAAGTGAGATGTCATACATATCTGCTGATTCCGTACAATGATTTTAATATCATTTGTAGTTTAATTCTAAGAACATAAAAAACGATCAAAACACTCGAAACGTTTCGCGGCAAACCCGAGAAACACCAAGTGGCCTGTTCTATCCGCTGACCCACACTAAACGTCGTTCTCATAATTATTTTCTGATTGTCTTAGTGAATCGTTCTGTTAGTTAGTGTGCACATGTTCAGTTGGGAGACGCCTCAATATCAGATCGTGGAACCATTACCTAGCAGGATGTGGTGTCTAATAAAAGAGATGGTTTTGACTAGGTCTAAGTGAAGCCAATAAATTACTCTTGATTGAATGGAAATTGATAGTGTGGTAATGGTCGTGACTTTTATCCTGTTGGCTTCGAACAATTATCTACTTTTTGTCTTTGTGGACCATACCTGCGGAAGTTGCTAGGAACCATTTGGAGCCAACATGTTGACTGTTAAATGCGTTTGTTTTCCAGTCCAGGGGTTGGATATGGGAAACTGAAAACAGTTAATTAGCTACACACACACACTCACACACACACACTCACGCAGAGAGAGACAGGGAGAGGGAGAGAGAGAGAGAGAGAGAGAGAGAGAGAGAGAGAGAGAGGGAGAGAGAGAGACAGTCCGGACAGGTCTTGAAATTATTAGTACTGTAAGTCTGGAAAACTTAATCCTGTCTCGGAGGTCAATATGAGCCACGAAATCCTTGTTAAAAGTATTTAGTATGTGTAGAAATGCAGAAAATTGATTTAGTTCCACAGACAAACACTTTCTTGTTTGCGTTAGAAGCATTACGTTGCGTAAATTGGTTTTTGCAGCAAAGAGAACGCATTTTCGTAACATATACATATGAGGTCTTTTTAACTACGCCACAAACGCTCACAGGAAAAGACAATCAGTATTACATATATCAGTTTGCAATGTGGTCAACCAACTTTCACTTAATAAAATAGCTTGAAACCTACGGTTATTGTATGCTGTTTAGTTGTTTGCCTGAAGGTTATCCCACCTGTGTGGTCTTCTGGCCTTATCTGCCATCAGAAACGTTCTATCCGGGTAATGTGAGACAGGATGAATATGAATGACGAAACGTGTCCTATCATAAACGTCGTATCTAGAATGCTTGTAGCGTCCTCAAAGTGCTGAGGATACGATTTCTCGACAGCTTGTGGAGAAAGGAAACTCAGTTTTTTAATTTATTTCTCTTGTATAGATCCTTTCTATTATCCATTTATCCTGTAAATGATTGCCAGTGTATAAATATTTGTATGAATGCATTTAAAATGTTTCTGCGGGCAACCAGACGAGTAAGCCTTATTAACTTAACGTGGGGGGAAAAGTATACCAGAGAACGGAGAGACAGTGAATAGTGTCAAAAACGAAAGCTTGGGATGTGGTAGGTCACACGTAACGAGAACCCCTTCCCTCGAAAGAGCAATCGTTTCGGCCATGTGACTGTTTCGCCCCTCTCTTGCGGCGAGCTGGTAAGTGAGCAGACGTACGTGCTCTCCTGAGCAGTCTTGTCTAGTTCGAGAGGCGTGTACTTGAATGAGGTAAGGTAATTTGCAGAAGTGATTAATCCATTTTATTTCAGCTTCGTTATCTTAGGGAAATGTTCCATGATCCGCGTTTTCAAATTCACTTATTTCATTTCGTGTATTAAGTGTGGCTTTTTTTCCTAAGAACTGCTTTCACATTCATCTGTGAAATGTTAACCAGTGTGAGCTACTTTCTGTTAGTTTGGTGACGTATTACTTCATGAATTGTTCGCCAGGGACCATGTAAACTGTAGAATTATTTTAACCCTGAACAATTGTGCCTAGTGCCTTCGTCCGTTACGTATCCACGTGTTAATGATGTGAAAGCGTTGAGTTAAAGTCGCTATGCATTTCTGGAGCTTGACATTGTGTATGTAAGAAGTACCAAATTGCGTGGGGATTTTTTTTTTTTCATTACCTGTTACTCGATTATTAACCAACATTCGGCGGCCAAACGTCTCTGATACGATACCGCTCACTGCCCTATCTGTTCACGCTTTGTTGCATTAATGGGAGTAGATCGTAGTGTTAAACGTTGCTCATTTCTTCATTGTGTGGATACCTGGGGATTAAATGAGTCTTATACCACCAATTGTAATGTTAATGTTTCGCGCACGATGCCCTTACCATAATAAAGTTTCCTCCGAGACTCGCTTTGATATTGTTAACGGACCATCAATTTAATAAATAATTCTGAAGTCGAACAGATTGTGTAACTCCGTTTGCACCATGAATAATTTGTATTTCATATGTGTTGGTAAGTGCCACTGACAGTTGTTTTAAATATCACAGGATCGTTTCGCCTTTTCGAATGGTTTGTGTACGATATTTTCTGATTTACAGCCAGTCACACGTACGTAACCCTGAAAGAGCAGTGCCTACGAAATGCAAATGTTTCTTGAAAGAAAGTACGATTAAGATATGCGACCTGAAGCAACACCTCCGCACATTACTTCCACCGTCTTGCGTGCTTAGATTCGAAATATCCTTTGCCAGAAATCATTATTAACTTGTTTGACTGCCATTATTCAGTTCTACTAATCATTATGAAATTCAACCATGGTAGGCAGTAAATGTAACGCAGACAGATGAGCACATTACTTGCCCCCTTTCACGTGGCAAACCAGCCGAGGAGCGTCGATTGTGAAGGACACAGTCCCTTTCATTGTATTCATATTATGATTTTGTGAAGTATGAGGCAATAAACTTAGAGTTCTATCACATTTTCAGTTGGTGTACTATGTAAATCTCATTAACTGAATTCTGGATAGAGCTACTATTTCAGAAACAACGTAGCCCTTCTAAAAGTAATCGACTTGTTTGTAATCCTACACCATTCTCAATTTTCGTATGGAATTATAGATGGTATGTGCTGTTTCATAGCTGTATGGTGCAGCTGCATACAGTGCTATAATCGATTCCTCTGCTAACGTTATGACTCCTAGCTTTGTCGATAACAATGCCCGAGTGACTTCTAATGTCGCTAGGTGCCATCAACTCTAGTGGCTATATACAAAAATACAAAATTGCATACCTTTATAGCCTCGTTCTAAGTGTTCATTGATAAGGCGATCTGTTTGTACATGCAGAAATCTGAGGGTTGAAACGGCTATTAGCCAACTGTGTACATGAAGAAAGTGGCTGGGGGCGAGAGTGAACGGTTCAAGGCTTTACTTTACGATCAAGGGAAACATGGAATCCTTGGTTTGCACTAGAGGCTTGAACCCATGTTCAACTAGTTTCCGTACCAATTTACTTCGAAAAAAATACGAAAACTTAGTATGTGTGACAGACTTAAGTTTTTCACTTGGTCGACATGTAATGCAAAGCAAGTCACTGATCAACAGCACAAAAATAAGTTTCCTTTCATTATTGTCATTTAATTCCAGTACAGTGTTGGGAGGAACAGGATGAAGCAGAATTATGTCTGCTCTTCATTCGTATAAGTGTTTAAAACTCTAATGTAGTTCGCAACATTAATTAGAAGATGGATAACATAATGATGGCATTACAACAGATGATTTTGACGGAGTGATGATGATGTCCTTGCTGAACGCAGTGTCGATGTAGTGGATGATGAACCTATTGACTCTGTAGGTTTGTTGGGGATAATATTCCGAAGTTCGATGATCAGCTCTGGATAAATAGACGGATGGGACAGGAGCATGACGTACACTGGAACGTTGATGTGGATGCTGGTGGGGAGCCGAGTTTGGCATTGAGGAGTGGAATTTGTCAGTTTATAAGCGCAGGATAGGAGTAATGAAATGGGATCAGACAGTCGTTGTAGGAGGGGTTGAATACTGTAGAATGAAGATTCTTGAGGTGGCATAGTGGGAGTGGCATCAGTGACTGGTTTCTAGATGAGTTCTGCTAGTATGTGACTGTGGCATTCAGGCAAATTATCGAGCAGGCAGACTTTATGAGACACTCTAAGATGGAAAAAAGACATATCACAAAAGAATTATCCGAATGGGGGGAAAATGTTAGATGTACATGTACGAACAGACAAGTGATTACAATTTTAGAAAAATTGAATGGTTCATTCAAGCGGAACAACTAGATAAATTGAGCAAGTCAAAAACGCGTTTGTCCACCGATATCTGGTTTATGAGTAGTTATTCGGGAACGTTATTGATGGTAGGGTTGACGGATGTCCTTGTGATGGATGTGCCGAATTCTGTCCAATTGAAGGGGCTAGATCGTCAAAAACCCGAGCTGGTTGGAGGGCCCTGCCCATAAAGCTCCAAACATTATTAATTGGGAAGACATTAGTCGACTTTGCTCGTCAAGATAGGGTTTGGCAATGATGAAGCCTTGCAGTAGAAACCCACTCTGTGTGTGGACGGGTGTTACCTTCCTGAGATGCAAGCCTACACTGCCTTACCATTAAGGGCAACAAAAAGGAGCGTAATATATCGTCGACGGACCCCTGTGCTGTAACGGTGTCGCGGATGGCGACCAGAGGGATCTTGCCATGAAAAGAAATGGCACCCCGGACCATCACTTCTCGCTGTCAGGCCGACAATCAGGCTGGTGTCTCACTCTGTCCGGAGCATCTCCAGACACGTCTTCACTGGTCGTCGGGGTTCAGTTCGAAGCGGAACTCATCACTGAAGCCATTCCAGCAATATATAGCACGCATGCACGCGGCGGAAGTTTCTATCGCTTATCTTCGTGCTCGCCGAACCCCATCTTTCCCAGTAAGGCCGCTTGACCTCTCCCCAACTGAGAACGTCTGGAGCATTATGTGGGCAGCGGCCTTCAACCAGCTCGGGATTCTGACAATCTAATGCGTCAGTTGGACAGAATTTGGCACGATATCCATCAGCAGGACATCCAACAATTCTATCAATTAATACGAAACGAAATAACTGCATGCATAAGGGCCAGAGGTGGACCAACGCGCTATTCACTTGTTCGATTTATGAACCTCTTTCTGTTGAACAAATCATTCAATTTTCCAGGAGGTGATAGAATCTGTATTGGTGACTGTTGAATTCAACCTATATTATGGGGTGATAATTGTATGCAAGGAATACTTGGTAATGATGTGTATGGCCTTTGTTTCAAGAATGATCTAGATGAGCTACGCCTACAATGGAAAATAAATGAAGAATTTGGTTTTAGTGTATAGTTTCAGTTTATTTATTTTGCCTGTTGGCCGCAGACCATTTCCTGGTCAGCACTCGTCATGCCCATGTCCCAAATAGGTGCGTCAGATATTCATTGACACAACTACTTGGAAAGCGAGTGCGACAACTTCGTGTCAAGGAATAGGCATCATTAACAAACTGCGACTGTAGACTAAAACAAACTTTTATAATATTGTATTGGTCGCTGTTCCATTGACCGTACGTCGGAAATATAGAAAACAGGGATGACATGCATAATCATCAATCACACATTGAATGGTTGACAGCAATTACGAACCTACATAAAAGCCTGAGCGAACAGCATTATTGTGGGTACCGAATTTTATACGGGTTTCTCACTCAATCTCGTCAGCTGTGATAAAAAGGTTTGCCGGCCGGGGTGGCCGAGCGGTTCTAGGCGCTACAGTCTGGAACCGCGCGAGCACTACGTTCGCAGGTTCGAATCCTGCCTCGGGCATGGATGTGTGTGATGTCCTTAGGTTAGTTAGGTTTAAGTAGTTCTAAGTTCTAGGGGGCTGATGACCTCAGAAGTTAAGTCCCACAGTGCTCAGAGCCATTTGAACCATAAAAGGGTTTCCCTTCTTCTTGCAGGCAGCAGTAAATTAGGCGAGTGGTGTTTGGAACTTGTGTCTGGGACGTAGGATCCACAAAGGAGCAAGGATGCTAGAGAAAAAAGGATACTGAGAGAAACTTGGACAGAAGTGTTGTATAAAAGCCAAAATTAATGACTTCATGGTTACTGAAACTTCGCATGTTGTGGATTGATCGGTGCATAGGTTAGAGATATGCCTTTTATTTCAAATAATAATGACCTGGAGGTAAGTAATTGTTGTGGATAAGGTAAAAAGGAATGGGTTGCAAAATGTTTGTCGCTTCGTGCTGGTATAGACTATTTGTCTGAAGGTTGTCAAACAGTTTTTAGTTACATCGTTCTTGACGGCCCAGTCAGATGAATGTGACCACCGTCTATGTTCGAAGTCAACGTCCAGTAATCACTCAAAGACAGCAGGTGACAGCATTAGCAGTGAAAGGAAATGTAAAGCATGTCGTGAGAGAGGTGAGGACGGAAACGGAGCGATTTATCTGTGGTTTAAAAGGGCATGATCACTGTATATCGGTCCAACTTTGTAGACTATTCAAGTGCCGCCGTGGGTAGGTATAACGTGGATGGCAGACCCGGTGCAGAGGTAGATGTAGAAGAAGATGAACTGTGGTGCACCACGACCGTAGATGAACGACGGCTGGAGGGAGATGTGTGCGGGCGAACAGGCGTGCCACTTTTGAGAAACTAACTGCCCAGACGAACTAAGGTCTATCAAGAGTATCTCTTCAACGATCGTTCAGCGGAAGTTGCTTGTATGAGTCTCCGCAACGGGCGCCTGGTTAATGCATCCATGCTGAGAGCTGTTCATCGGCGAAGAAAGCTGGAGTTTGTACACCAGTATCGCGACTAGACATTCGCTGAATGGCGACAGGTGACCATTTCAGATTAATCACGTTTTATGCTCCATCGGCCAGGTGGTCGTTGACGTGTGCGGTGCGAAACATCTGAAAGCAAGTACGCAGGGAGCGTTATGGTCTGGTGAATGTTTTCGTGGATTTCACTGTGTGATCTCTTCTTTGTGGAAGGTACGATGGATCAACACAAGAATTTATCTACCATTGTGGGCCATGTCCACTCAGCGCAACGGCATCTACCGGCAGGACAGTGCAACATGTCACGCTGCCCACAGTGCATCTTAGCGGTTTGAAGAGCACGAGGATGAATTTACCGTACTCCAATGGCCACCAGAATCTGTGGTAACCACTGCGTTCGGGCTCTTCGCGTTATGGATCCTCAGCCGAGAAACCTAGCGCATCCGGCCACGGCACTGTAGATGGTAGTATAACACTCCAATTATAGAAACCCTAATAAACAACCCTTTGTTGTAAAAGAAGTAAGAAAATTAGTCATCCTGACAGTGACGGCAGCTACTGACGACAAAAATAATTTGATCAACAGGAATGTCATGTGAATAATAATATTTGTCATGAAATAGAGACTGAATGAAAGAATATGATAGGATACGTGACAAAAACATCATAGAAAGAATTTCAAAATAATTAATAACGAAGGTTAAAGCCCAGATGGTAAATTGGCCAAAGATAACATTTACCATAGAAGAGAGTTGTAGCCGCATCGAAAAGGAAGTTAGATGTGACTACAATATAACTCGGAAATAAGAATGTTAGCTTCAGTTGCTATCTAGTCGCACTCTAGAACTAATGCGATAGTAGCATGGATGGAAGCGCTACTAGATTGTTTTAAGCTAATCGGAAGTTTGAAAGTTTTGCGATATAGACTGAAGTGTTATTCAGAAGTCATGCTAAAACAAAGTCATTTTTACCGTTAGCAAAATAACGGAATACAGAGATTCGCGACGAAATTAAATCGTGTGAGATTTGTGATGGGACTTAGCCTTCGTGATACTGAATAAGCACGCACATTCAAGGACACTGAAAAAGAAAGATCGCCGACAGAAAAACAGTTATTAGTATCGAGTAGGTAACAGACAAACGCAAACACTAAGAACGTTCAACTGCGCCGAGTTGTCAGAAGTTGTCATCAATGACAGGATTACTGATGCAAACGGAAGTAATTCCCTGAGTAAGAAACCGGTGTGCGTGCTTAGCATAGGGACAATTAATTACGAGGAACAATAAAACTAGATTCAAAGTTTAATTCTTCGTGTCGCCTACGTAATTGAATAGACATTATCATGTGTATTAGTGACAATAAATTGACTATTAGAATATAATGAAGTGAAAGGTGAATTCATGGTTATTTAACAGTGAACAATCATCGATTTGTCCCAAGATAACGACGCATTCTGAACATTGCTTAAGTATATATTACCTCTGGAATTACGTCGTGTAGTTATTGAACACGCGACGTAGCGACGTCTTGACGACGGAATAACAATTTATTAACTTAACATCCTCGCAATTCCATAATGCGGCCACAACTTGGGTGATGGATTGAAGATTCAAGACTTTATATTATTAATATTCAACATCCATTATCTAACCGGACATAACAAAAAGAAGAACTACAGTTAGCCATTTCGCGCAAGCTGAATAGTCTGTCCCGGACTAACAACAAAAGAAAATTGGTGGTCATCATTTCAGGTCAAGGCAGTCATCGCGTCATCGAGTGGTGCAAATTTCCGCGTTTATCAGTGAAGAAACAAGAGCGGCTTACACGTTCTGATGCGCTGCTCTATCGAAACATTGACACTAATCACGAAAGACGGTATCTGAAATATGACCAAACCACGCGAGGAGTTTGTGTTTTCTTACTACACTCCTGGAAATTGAAATAAGAACACCGTGAATTCATTGTGCCAGGAAGGGGAGACTTTATTGACACATTCCTGGGGTCAGATACATCACATGATCACACTGACAGAACCACAGGCACATAGACACAGGCAACAGAGCATGCACAATGTCGGCACTAGTACAGTGTATATCCACCTTTCGCAGCAATGCAGGCTGCTATTCTCCCATGGAGACGATCGTAGAGATGCTGGATGTAGTCCTGTGGAACGGCTTGCCATGCCATTTCCACCTGGCGCCTCAGTTGGACCAGCGTTCGTGCTGGACGTGCAGACCGCGTGAGACGACGCTTCATCCAGTCCCAAACATGCTCAATGGGGGACAGATCCGGAGATCTTGCTGGCCAGGGTAGTTGACTTACACCTTCTAGAGCACGTTGGGTGGCACGGGATACATGCGGACGTGCATTGTCCTGTTGAAACAGCAAGTTCCCTTGCCGGTCTAGGAATGGTAGAACGATGGGTTCGATGACGGTTTGGATGTACCGTGCACTATTCAGTGTCCCCTCGACGATCACCAGTGGTGTACGGCCAGTGTAGGAGATCGCTCTCCACACCATGATGCTGGGTGTTGGCCCTGTGTGCCTCGGTCGTATGCAGTCCTGATTGTGGCGCTCACCTGCACGGCGCCAAACACGCATACGACCATCATTGGCACCAAGGCAGAAGCGACTCTCATCGCTGAAGACGACACGTCTCCACTCGTCCCTCCATTCACGCCTGTCGCGACACCACTCGAGGCGGGCTGCACGATGTTGGGGCGTGAGCGGAAGACGGCCTAACGGTGTGCGGGACCGTAGCCCAGCTTCATGGAGACGGTTGCGAATGGTCCCCGCCGATACCCCAGGAGCAACAGTGTCCCTAATTTGCAGGGAAGTGGCGGTGCGGTCCCCTACGGCACTGCGTAGGATCCTACGGTCTTGGCGTGCATCCGTGCGTCGCTGCGGTCCGGTCCCAGGTCGACGGGCACGTGCACCTTCCGCCGACCACTGGCGACAACATCGATGTACTGTGGAGACCTCACGCCCCACGTGTTGAGCAATTCGGCGGTACGTCCACCCGGCCTCCCGCATGCCCACTATACGCCCTCGCTCAAAGTCCGTCAACTGCACATACGGTTCACGTCCACGCTGTCGCGGCATGCTACCAGTATTAAAGACTGCGATGGAGCTCCGTATGCCACGGCAAACTGGCTGACACTGACGGCGGCGGTGCACAAATGCTGCGCAGCTAGCGCCATTCGACGGCCAACACCGCGGTTCCTGGTGTGTCCGCTGTGCCGTGCGTGTGATCATTGCTTGTACAGCCCTCTCGCAGTGTCCGGAGCAAGTATGGTGGGTCTGACACACCGGTGTCAATGCGTTCTTTTTTCCATTTCCAGGAGTGTAGTTACAGGGTGGCGTTGACGTCAGCGACGGACGTTGTTCCACGTCATACTGACTGGGACAACCATCACCGCCGTGTCGTGTCAACTCTAAGGAGACGCCGACGCCACAGTAGGGCTCCAGATACCTGCCGTTACCTTCCAGAATCTCATTGACTCTCTTCCTGCACGCCTTCCAGCGGTCCGCGCTGCAGATGATAATTACTCAGGCTTCTGACAGGTTGTCACCTCAATGTGATTCACCAGTGTAGTTATACCCTACTAAATCATTAACTACTCCACAAAAGGAAGTAGAGACCTAGGTCAGCCAACGAAACAATGGACACAAATTTTGTGAGAACTGAACAGGCGTACCGGCCGGAGTGGTCGAGCAATTCTAGGTGCTACTGTCTGGAACCTCGCGACCGCTACGGTCGCAGGTTCGAATTCTGCCTCGGGTATGGATGTATGTGATGTCCTTAGGTTAGTTGGGTTTAAGTAGTTCTAAGTTCTAGGGGACTGATGACCTCAGAAGGTAAGTCCCATAGTGCTCAGAGCCATTTGAACCAAACAGGCGTGTAAGGCGACGATACTTCTTCAAGTAAGAAAGTTACGTGAAGATTAGGTTCATGAGGGTATTTTTGATCCGTCGTTGCAACTACAAAATGCGTGATTTTTTTTCACCAGAAGCGTTTCGCTTTATTGAGGTAAAACATCATCAATGGTTTGTAATTAAGTTTATTTACATTTTGATTTACTTTTTAGATCGAAAACCAGTTCGTTAAGAATAGGTTGGCTTGTACTTACGGTGATTTTTCGGCTGCTTTCTCGCTTACATCGGGAAATGCTGATGATGCTTTACCTCAATAAAGCGAAACGCGTCTGGTGAAATAAATTACGCGTTTTGTAGTTGCAACGACGGATCAAAAATACCCTAATGAAATATAAAGCAACTACGGGCACTATGGCCACACAAATGAAGAAGATTAGGTGTTAAAAGTATAATACTTGTTTTTATGAGAGCAGAATTTATGTATCTGGGCTCATTCATGCGTCCTATTAAGGCACTTGAAAATGTAGCAATCTAACGTCTAAATAGATAGCATCTAAAGCTAAGAGAAATAAATACTGATGAAGAAAAACAAAAATTAAAGGTCTATTTTCGTATAATTTATCATGTTCAAACAATCAAAGACCAGGGCACTAAACAGGACGAGAGTAATATTTAATAGTATACGTACTCTTAAGTTTGTTCCTTCTCCCAGATGACGCATTAATTTCGCCTCAAATGTAATGGTTCCACCATCTCTACGGCGCTGAACAATTCATAGCGTTCCATATTTCGCTTAATCATACGAATGCTTTTATCGTATCAAATATTAATCTGTGAAATGGATGTCCGCCTACGATCAAATATGAAACAGGATTGGAACATTATTTCGGGAAGAGCTTTGTTAATTTCTGCCATTACGCGATTATGCTCGGAAATATTTATGGTTGCCTGACAAATTGTTACCATTAAGCAAGGTTTGCAACTTCATGTGTTGTGACTACTAAAACACTTCGGTTTATTTTTCTGGCCTGTATACGGGAAACTATCTGTGTTTTCTCCCTTGACAAATTAATCACTATGTAATATATTGATTATTTTAAGGAACTAGATGGTTCAAATGGCTCTGAGCACTATGCGACTTAACTTCTGAGGTCATCAGTCCCCTAGAACTTAGAACTAATTAAACCTAACTAACCTAAGGACATCACACACATCCATGCCCGAGGCAGGATTCGAACCTGCGACCGTAGCGGTCGCGCGGTTCCAGACTGCAGCGCCTAAGGAACTAGAACAAAAGGTTTACGTGTATCATGATTCAATGAATGTATACTAATTTTTAAAACCGGAGGAAGAAAATGATCTCAGGAAAACATTTCTTCTGCTTTCACGTCTCTCGCCGTTTTCATTATTCTCTGCCTTTATTTATTTGGGGAAATTCGATGATCATTCGTTTAAAATCATGACCACCATTCACACGATCGAGAGACAAAGGTTCTTTGCTGCTGGCTTAACAGTATTTTGTCGAAGCCTGAAATTTTCTGTGTTGCTGTTATGGTTTTCACTCCGAAGACAGGTTTGAAGCAGCTCTGCACACATGTCTATCATATGCAAGGCTCTTCATCTCCGAATTACTACTGCAACTGTACATGCACTTGAAAAAGGTTTCCGTTTTCATCTCTTGGTCCTCTGCAACAATTTTTATCGCCCACACCACCTCCAGTACGAAACTGACAATTCTCTGGTGTCACAGAATGTGTTCTTTTAACCGATCCCTTTATTTAGTGAAGTTGTGTCACAAATTTTTCTTCTCTCCATTTCTCTTCATCACTACCTCAGTATTTGCTCGATCCAGCCATCTAATCTTCAGCATTCGTCTTTGGCATCCTATTTCAACAGCGTGTATTCTCTTATTGTGTGAACTGTTTATTTTACCTAAAAATCTATATTATAAAAAATGCTCTTATGTTAAGGAAATATATACACTATATGATCAAAACTATCCAGAAAACCCCAAAAACATACGTTTTTGATATTAGGTGCATTATGCTGCACCTACTGCCACATACTCCATATCAGTTATCTCAGTGGTCATTAGACATCTTGAGAGAGCAGAATGGGGCGCTCCGCGAAACTCACGGACTTCGAACGTGGTCAGGTGATTGTGTGTCAGTTGTGTCATACGTCTGTACGCGAGATTTCCACACTCCTAAACATCCCTAGGTCCACTGTTTCCGATGTGATAGTGAAATGGAAGCGTGAAGAGACACGTACAGCACAAAAACGTACAGCCCCAAATCGTCTGTTGACTGACAGAGACCACCGACAGTCGAAGAGGCTCGTAATGTGTAATAGGCAGGCATCTATCCAGACCATCACACAGGAATTGCACACTGCATCAGGATCCACTGCAAGTACTATGACAGTTAGGCGGGAGAAGAGAAAACTTGGATTTCATGGTCGAGCGGCTGCTCATGAGCCACACACCACGCCAGTAAATTCGAAACAACGCCTAGCTTGGTGTAAGGAGCGTAAACATTGGACGATTGAACAGTGGAAAAACGTTGTGTGGAGTGGCGAATCACGGTACACAACGTGGTGAACCGATTGCACGGTGTGGGGAATGGCAAAGGCCAGGTGAACGTCATCTGCCAGCGAGTGTAGTGTCAACAGTAAAATTGGGAGGCGGTGGTGTTATAGTGTGGTCGTGTTTTTCATGGAGGGGGCTTGCACCCCTTGTAGTTTTGCGTAGTACTATCACCACACAGGCCTACATTGATGTTTTAAGCACCTTCTTGCTTCCCACTGTTAAAAAGCAATTCGGGGATGGCGATTTCACCTTTCAACACGATCGAGTACCAGTTCATAATGCACGGCCTGTGGCAGAGTGGTTACACGACAATAACAGCCCTGTAACGGTCTTGCCTGCACATTGTCCTGACCTGAATCCAGTAGAGCACCTTTGGGATGTTTTGAAACGCCGACTTCGTGCCAGGCCTCACCGTCCAACATCTATCCTCTCCTCAGTGCAGCACTCCGTGAAGAATGGGCTGCCATTCCCCAAGAAACCTTCCAGCACCTGATGGAACGTATGCCTGCGGGAGTGAAAGCTGTCAACAAGGTCAACACCACACTGAAGTCCGGCTTTACTGATGGAGGACGTCACGAACTTGTAAGTCATTTTCAGCCAGGTGTCCGGATAATTTTGATCACATTGCGCATTATCTAAAAATCTCATTTTCATCCATACTGATGATTTCCTTTCCTGTGAGGATTTTTGTGAAACAATGATCGTGAATCGTCTTCTTGTGGTCTCGCTGCATAACGAGGCCGCTTAATCCTTGTAGATTTTACCTTTAAAGCAGTAGCTGGTTGTTTAAATACATCGATCTAATTTTGTTACCGTTTCTCCAAGAGCCAAAAACTATCCCCTTTTGCAAAGAAGTGTGGTAGTTACTTCTATTTTCACCTGTTTTATCAATCTATAAGTGTAAAGTTTCAATACCTAGGGTATAAGCGAAACATTTCATAACCCTTAGCCTCTCGACTCAAATATGAGCTACCAAATGCAGAGAGCAGTCATTCACATACACTGCACATGGATAAAGAAGTAATAGTGCCTTACCGATAGTGATTTGGTTTTTGTCAACTTATTTACTGTATTTGCTCCATCAAATTTGTTGGATCATGTGATCAAAACTACGAGGGTAGTTCTGAAGCAGTCCCTTTAAGACCTTTGCACAACAAGAGCGGCGCGTTGTCAGACGAGAGCAAATGTTTCCAGTTTCCTGCAGCCACAGTTCTGCTGTGGTCCGGATAACAGGCGCGTCACAGGGTGCGAGTGAAACTTGGCGGCGGCTGAGATTTATTTCGAAGCTGAAGTAATACGCGGCCCAGAACGATTGCTGTTGATTCCTGTAGTCTAAACGTGTAAGTTTCACAAAGATTTTCCGTGAAATTCTGGCTGTATATGGACCACATGCAGTGTCGGGTCCAACCGTAGTGAAACGGTGCCGACAGTTTCACCAAGGCGCACAGACCTGGGTGACACTGATCGGGAAGGAAGACCATCGACATCGACCACGGACGAAAATGTCTAGGCTATCGAGGAACTGATTTGCGACCGTCGCACATTTTCCAAAGATGAGGACGGTCACACAGCTGTTCTCGAATGGCAGCACGACCAAGGAGCAAAATTCTATCGTCATGCGCTGATGACCTTGCTTTTGAACACCCGTAGCCTCCAAACACATACACACACAAACACACGTTCACACACAAACACACACACACACACTATCGTCGAGGAACTGAAAGCCAGCCTCTGTGGCCGAGCGGTTCTAGGCGCTTCAGTCTGGAACCGCGCGACCGCTACGGTCACAGGTTCAAATCCTGCCTCGGGCATGGATGTGTGTGATGTCATTAGGTTAGTTAGGTTTAAGTAGTTCTAAGTTCTAGGGGACTGATGACCTCAGATGTTAAATCCCATAGTGCTCAGAGCCATTTGAATCATTTTTT
Organism: Schistocerca serialis cubense; assembly: GCF_023864345.2. Classification (NCBI taxonomy): domain Eukaryota; kingdom Metazoa; phylum Arthropoda; class Insecta; order Orthoptera; family Acrididae; genus Schistocerca; species Schistocerca serialis. The sequence goes on from NC_064645.1 coordinate 390,847,075, forward strand.
TGAGGAACTGAGCGACTGGTAGAGCTTTGAGGCCGTTGTTTACAGAGAGCTGATGACGATGTTGAAAAATAGTGTCATGTATGTGTATCGCTTTGAAGTGTAGTGCAGCATCCAATAAAAGTTGATTAGCCTGCCATAATAGTGTGTAATTTACTTTTAGAAGTCCCTCGTACTTCGTAATGGGGCAACACACCGGAAAATGGACACGAGAATAATAACTAAAATTGTCAGAAGTGAAAGAGGGGAATAAAAGAAGAAGGAAAACTCAAAATGACAGCCTAAAGTAAACAGGATAAAGAACATGTTACAGTACAAATGTCTCACTGAGAGGCAGTCGTGAAGAGAAGCGCTAGAGTGTGGCAAAACAAAGCCATTCCACATTGATTTGAAAATCTGTCGTTTATCATTTAGATTACTTACTTTTACTACATTGAAGCGCCAAAGAAACTGGTACAGGCATGCGTATTCAAATACAGAGATCTGTATACAGGCAGAATACGGCGCTGCGACAACAAGTGCCTGGTGCAGTTGTTAGATCGGTTACTGCTGCTACAATGGCAGGTTACCAAGATTGAAGTCAGTTTGAACGCGGTGCTATAGTCGGCGCATGAGCGGTGGGACACAGCATCTCCGATGTAGCGATGAAGAGGGGATTTTCCCGTACGACCATTTCACAAGTTTACCGTGAATATTAGGAATCCTGTAAAACATCAAATATCTGACATTGCTGAGGCGGGAAAAAGATCCTACAAGAACGGGATCAACTACGACTGGAGAGAATCGTTCAACGGGACGGAAGTGAAACCCTTCCACAAATTATAAGCGTCAGCGTACGAACCATTCAACGAAACATCATCGATAAGGGCTTTTGGAGCGGAAAGTTCACGGGTCTGTCCTTTATCACTGCACGACACAAAGCTTTACGCCTCGCCTGGACCCTTCAACACCAACATTGGAGTGTTGATGACTGGAAACATGTGGCCTCATCGGACGAGTCTCGTTTCAAATTGTATCTGGCGGATGGATGTGTACGGGTACGGAGACAACCTCATGAATCCATCGACCCTACATGTCAGGAGGGGAGTGTTCAAGCTGGTGGAAACTCTCTAATGATGTGGGGTGTGTGCAGCTGGAGTGATATGGGGCCCCTGATACGTCTAGATATGACTCTGGCAGATGGCAAGTACGTAAGCAACCTGTCTGATCACCCGCATCCATTCATGTCCATTGTGCATTCCGACGTACTTGGACAATTCCAGCAGGCCAATGGGACAACTGACACGTCCAGTATTGCTACAGAGTGGCTCCAGGAACACTCCTGTGCGTTTAAACACTTCCGCTGGCCACGAAAGTCCCCGGACATGAACATTATTCAGCATATCTGGGATGTCTTGCAACGTGGTCTTCAGAAGAGATCTCCACCCCCTCTTACGTATTTATGGACAGCCCTGCAGGATTCATGGTGTCAGTACCCTACAGTGCTACTTAAGAGGTTAGTCAAGCCAATACGACGTCGTTTTGCGGCACTTCTGTGTTCTCACGGGAGCGTTACACGATATTAGGCAGGTATACCAGTTTCTTTGGCTCTTGAGTGTAAAAGGCTATGAAGATGTAACCAGCAATATGATAGTGTAAGTGTGAGAGTCGCACCTGTTGGACAGTATATCTAGGAACACATGATCTTGTTTAGTCGGAAATACAGTCTAGTGACTGATTTTAGAATAACATAGAGGAAAGCGCGCTATAGACAGGCATAATTAGTTTCCGCCATTTTCTACAGTTTTTATTGTTGTTAGATACGGAATTGTCTTTTATGCAATATTTCGCCCTCTTCGTATTTAAGTTCCTCATAATACATTACAGCTATTTGTAAAATATTGTTAATTTTTTGGTTACTTTATAATTATTTTATTTTTAATTTTGTGCTGAATAAAATCTATATACTTTTAGAACTATGCACATAATTTTGATCATGTGTACGGGGGGGTGGGGGGGGGGGGTCCACAGCCTCAATGCGTGTTAACAAAGAAAACATGGTCCAAAGAGGCTGTAATATACACTAAGTCTTCACTGCTTATCAAGGCTCAATTCGAAGCTTACCCCACACAGTGATGCGATATGTATCAGACTGTCACCTGCCATACGCCCCAACAACCAGGAGTGATAGTCTGGGGTGCCATTCCTTTGCATAGCAGGAGTCCTTTGGTTGTCAACCGCTGCTCTTACAGCAGAGCGATACGGCGACGATTTTCCATGGCCCGTTTTGTTCCGCGCCCGCACACGGCAAGAGTTTCTACTGCTTGTCTTCGTGCCTGCCAGACACCGCCTTTGCCAGGAACGTCTCTAGATCTCTCCCCAGTTGAGAACGTTTGGAGCATTATGGGCAGGGCCCTCCAACTAGCTCGGCATTTTGAGAATCTAACGGCATAATACACCGCAGAAGGACATCCAGCTTTAAGCTTGAGACTTGTGACAAGTGCCTGAAAATGGCTAGCAGTCGAAATTAGCTAATAGCATGGGGATTAAATACATTACAGCCTATATGGATCATGTTTTCTTTCTGTTTATATACCATGTGGACAATTAAACCACACGTAGTCTGTCGTGCACCATCTTGTACCTCGAAACAGAAGAAGGTCATTTACCATCTACATCTACATCTACATCCACACTCCGCAAGCCACCTGACGGTGTGTGGCGGAAGGTACTTTGAGTATCTCTATCGGTTCTCCCTTCTATTCCACTCTCGTATTGTTCGTGGAAAGGAAGATTGTCGGTATGCCTCTGTGTGGACTCTAATCTCTCTGATTTTATCCTCATGGTCTCTTCGCGTGATATATGTAGGAGGGAGCAATATACTGCTTGACTTCTCGGTGAAGGTATGTTCTCGAAACTTCAACAAAAGCCCGTACCGAGCTTGCAGAGTCTTCCACTGGAGTTTATCTATCATTTCGATAACGCTTTCGCGTTTACTAAATGATCCTGTAACGAAGCGCGCTGCTCTCCATTGGATCTTCTCTATCTCTTCTATCAACCCTATCTGGTATGGATCCCAGACCGGTGAGGACTACGCAAGAGTGGGCGAACAAGTGTACTGTGACCTACTTCCTTTGTTTTCGGATTGCATTTCCTTAGGATTCTTCCAATGAATCTCAGTCTGGCATCTGCTTTACCGACGATTAGTTTTATATGGTCATTCCATTTTAAATCAATCCTAATGCCTACTCCCAGATAATTTATGGAATTAACTGCTTCCAGTTGCTGACCTGCTATATTGTAGCTAAATGATAAAGGATATTACTATGTATTCTCAGCACATTACACTTGCCTACACTGAGATTCAATTGCCATTCCCTACACCATGCGTCAATTCGTTGCAGATCCTCCTGCATTTCAGTACAATTTTCCATTGTTACAACCTCTCGATATACTGCAGCATCATCCGCAAAAGCCTCAGTGAACTTCCGATGTTATCCACAAGGTCATTTATGTGTATTGTGAATAGCAACGGTCCTACGACACTCCCCTGCGGCACACATGAAATCACTCTTATTCGGAAGACTTATCTCCATTGAGAATGACATGCTGCGTTCTGTCACCTAGGAACTCTTCAATCCAATCACACAATTGGTCTGATAGCCCATATGCTATTACATTGTTCATTAAACGACTGTGGGGAACTGTATCAAACGCCTTGCGGAAGTCAAAAAACACGGCATCTACCTTGGAATCCGTGTCTACGGCCCTCTGTCTCGTGGACGTATAGCGCAAACTGGGTTTCATACTATCGTCTTTTTCGAAACCCATGCTGATTCCTGCAGAGTAGATATCTAAGTCTCCAGAAAAGTCATTATACTCGAACATAATACATGTTCCAAAATTCTACAACTGATCGACATGAGAGATATAGGTCTATAGTTCAGCACATCTGTTCGACGTCCCTTCTTGAAAACGGGGATGACCTGTGCCCTTTTCCAATCCTTTGGAACGCTACGCTCTTCTAGAGACCTACGGTACACCGCTGCAACAAGGGGGCAAATTCCTTCGCGTACTCTGTGTAAAATCGAACTGGTATCCCATCAGGTCCAGAGGCCTTTCCTCTTTTGAGCGATTTTAATTGTTTTTCTATCCCTCTGTCATATATTTCGATATCTACGGTTTTGTCATCTGTGCAACAACAAGAGAAGGAACTACAGTGCAGTCTTCCTCTGTGAAACAGCTTTGGAAAAAGACATTTAGTATTTCGGCCTTTAGTCTGTCATCCTCTGTTTCAGTACCATTTTGGTCACAGAGTGTCTAGACATTTTGTTTTGATCCACCTACCGCTTTGACATAAGACCGTGGAACCTGTGATACTTGCAAATGAGTTTTGATTCTTGAACGTCTTAACAAATTTATCACTTCGAACTGAGCCCCGATGTCCAGTGAAGACGTGTCTGGAATAATGGTACATAATTTGTGTTCGCTTCCAAACGCATCTATTTCGGCAGGTTGTTGAAAACGCTTGTGACTGATTTGATTTCACTAGTTAATATTGTTGCGTAGTAGAGTAATAATGTAAAAGATAGACGTTTAAAGAGAGTACTGAAAAAATTTTCTCGATTACAACTCTTTTAAATTTCTACAGAATACTTGTTGCTTTGTTCATGACCACGTAGTACATTGGAATATTTCAAATTTGGAAAAACCTTTATTTTTTTAGAGTAGTTTTTGTAATTTCCCAAAAAGACTGCAGCGCACAAAAGGGGGATGCCATTATTTAATAATGGAATACGAAAGTATACTGAGCTACAACACTGTCCCCTACATCTTTCTGTTTAAATAATCGTTATTCTGGTAAAATGATGCGTTCAGGCCTCTCTGCTGTTAGATAAGGTAGCCGACTGTGACAGGCTTTTGATTACGAGACAGAGGGCAGCTTTAGCAGAGCCTCCGCCCCTAGAGCCAGGGAGCAGCTGAGCAGCCCCTCATTGTGATTCCAGGTGGGCCGCAGAATCAATCCGGCGGCGAAGCTCTATTAAAACTTGGTGGCGCCTCCCAGGCGGCGTGTATTCTATTAAGCAAGCCCGGACGTCGGGACAGGCGCGCCCGAGTAAAAGGCGGACCCGCCCGGTCCAAGTGGAAGTTGGCGTCTCTGCCGGGTGGAGTGAGGACCGCCCTAAAGGGCCTCCAGCTAGAGTTGGGAAGCGCTGCGGGTGCCGGCTGCCAAGGTCCAGGCGCAGCCGATATTCTCCCTGTACTCCAGTTCTCGGTATTAGGGCTTTTTAATGGCTGTGGATATATAACGAATGGGATTTCTGCAGGGTTCAGTTCGGGTCCAGTACTATTGCTTGTTAAAGGGACATCAAAATACATCGCCAAAAGTTTGCAAATGGACTAAAGTATTAATTGTGCACGTTGGGCTACAGTGTTACACTTCCTGCCGGGGAATTGGTTACGCTAATCTTTTAATTAATATGTTCCACAAACGCTGGAGAATACACCACAGGGTTCAGTTTTGTGTCCAATATTATTCGTTGTTCAGGGAGTAGAGAACGCTACGACCAAAATTTTGCATGTCGATTAAAGTATTAATTCCGGGTAATTCGCTGCAACGTTACAGTTCCTGCAAGGGAACTGGCTCCAGAAACCTCTTAATTAACGTGTTCTACAAAGGTTGGAGAATACATGAAAACTAGCGAAATAGTCCACGGCAGAAATTTTTTAAATGTTAAATGTGGTTCAGAAAAACACTTTTAATTTGAACTGATTTAAAATTTAAAGATTTCAAATAACGTATTCGCTCTGTCTTTTTTAAATAATAAATCACATTTCAGAACCAGAACCATTTCTGCGTGTTTTGCGCTTAAGCATATCAGACGATAATTATTGTTGATTGGTAAATTGATTGTTGGATGCCTTCGCTCCAGATGTTTGCTCAGCTATTTTGAAACATAATGTTTCACCAAAAATAGAACACTATGTGATTTTGTTGCTTTAGTCTCCTATAGAAATATATTTCCAAAAATAGCTTCTTGACACCTACATATAAAACTTGATTTAATATTTAAAATTCCCACTTTTCTGCAATGTACATGTCACATTTATTTGATAGACGCCCTCATGATTGCAGTCAATAAAGGACAGCATTCTTGGTGCAGTAAATGTACCACGGGTTGACTCTCGGACCTGTGCAGTGCTTCCGAAGCGGGACGATTCTATTCTCTGAGGTCCCACTCAGTTAATTGTTACAGCAGGAGCAAATACAATACGTTCCAACCTCAAGCATCACCCTACCCACTTAGGAGCTATTGACGAGTCACGGCTGCGGCGGACAACAGCAGACATGAACAATCCAAAGGAATGAATACTGTGCATGTGCGCGAATAGCCCAATGACTGCACGAAACTGTCTCTGCGTAACAGCTTAAGAGACGAAACTCTAAAAAGCGTGTGTCATACGGGGCGATTTTTCTCGCAGCGAGTGGTCTTCATTTCATGTAGCCGCTAATAGCTAGTCTCACTGAGCTGTACGAGTAAGCATCAGTTAGTGGAGCGTCGTAGGAATCTCATTCCTAGTTTATAGTGGCGAATAAATCAGTTCAAATGGCTCTAAGCACTATGGGACTTAACATCTGAGGTCATCGGTCCCCTGGACTTAGAACTACTTAAACCGAACTAACCTGAGGGCCTCACACACGTCCAAGCCCGAAGCAGGATTCGAACCTGCAACCGCAGCAGCAGTGCGGTTCCGGACTGAAGCGCCTAGAACCGGTCGGTCACATCAGCTGGCAACAAATAAGTTTCCATAGCCCCGATACGATTGTTTCGTTCAGTTTGAAGACCTAGAATAAAATGGGTTCGCAAGTGGATTCGCAGCTGGACTAACCGAAGAAGAAAAGTTGGTGTTTCTGCATGGTTTTGAGAGAACTAGTTTCGGAGGATCCACTGCCAACAGAAATATTCTAGCGATAACTCAAGGAAAATTTCGCGAAATATATGAACTGGTTACTATACAAATTATGAAAGAAAAGACACACTGATAAGAAGTGCGATTCCATCCAATATCAAACTAGAAATCGCCTGGCTTTACTCGTCAAGTCGTGATAGCCTAAAATTTTTGCAATACTTATTCAGAGTTCTTGCAATACCTACTTTTCTGCCAGTGTTTATCAAGGTATTTACAACACACTGGCGAGATTTATAAAGTTCAGGTTCATTTGTTTACCTTATTTTTTTCTGCGTTGGATACAGAAGGGCTGTTCCTCTCTTTTCAGTTGTAAGCCTTATACAATATAATGTGAAACCTTTAAAATATCTGACAGTGTGATACGATTACGATATTTTAATTGTGAATGCATTCCGATAAATAAAAGTTCAAATTTCTTTTACACAAACAAAGTATTAACGAATTATCTGAACAGTGCAGAAAGTATAATATATAAAAATGGTAGGACTATTCCACCCAGTCAAGAGGCTCTTCCGCCTAGCGTATTTCAGTGTAAAGCACATACCACAAGTATACATTTTTTGTACTTTAGCACCCACATACACTGCGTGAAACCATGTAGCATTTTCCTGGCAGTTTATCCAGAGGAGCTTGTTTCACATTTCCCTCAGACCATGAAGCAATTGGCTTTCCCTTTTGCATGTACAGACTATCTGAAAAGAAATCAATAAAACGTTTTCTCTTGAATTTTGCAGTAAAACCTCAATGAAACTAATAATTTGACTGAGCGACAATAGCCTCACGTGTACAGGCCGAAACAGCCCCATGTGCAGACATTTGAAAGACGATGCAAATCAGACCTTTGTGGAAAAGCCAGAAATATTTGTTGACACACATAGTATAACCTGTGTTCTTATACAAGAAACAGCAGAATTAAAAAATCACGTTATTGTGCACGGTATACTTTAATTTTTAAGGCTGTATATTTCATCTATGACAATAACCCATTACAGTTCGCTTACCTCTAAAGTTTGTTCTTCTGACGTGTCGGTAATGTAACAGAAAATACCCTTACAACAACGACACTCGGCGACACAGAGATACTCGCATACACTGAAGGCAAAGCGACCTTGACTCTGTGACAAACTAGCGCACTGTTGCAACATTTCTTATTTCAGGACGGTTAGCACCATGAGCGTAACATCCCCGCTGTACACTATACTCGTATGTTAAATGAAGACATACATTTAAATACAAAATTTTATTGCTTTTATTACCATTTTTATACCTTTCATATGTTTAGTTTTCAGATCTCGATTAAGAAACAAACATAACTGAAATGAACTTAGACCATGAACATATAAGTTTACAATAGTATTGCACAAACGTACAGAATCGCCTTTCGGATAGGGCTGATAGTTGTTTGACTGGATTGTGTGTGTGTTCATGTACATCGATGACAGTGGCCTCAACAGTGTTTTCCTGGTCAACTTCGTAATGATCTGAGGCGACAGGCTGTCTAGTATGGGCCACTGATGGGCAGCCTCTGAAAGGACTCGATGGTGTTGACAAGTGAGTAAATGGAGACAGACTTGTAGAAAGCAAGGTGTTCTATTTTTATTGAGTGACGAGATCTTGGATTACTTCCTGAATATAATAAAATCTCACGTCAGAAGTTTTATGAGTCGAGATGCGAAATACATTGCACAGTGGTCATATTTATCGTGAGTAGCATTTTGATGTTATTCCTGAGATCTTGCGAAGTTTTGCAACAGATTGATTCATAATCGGCAACTCTTTTTTTTCCGTAATTGGTGGTGCCGTTAACAGCTCACTCTTGACTGTGGCGAAAGAAGTTGACTGAAACACTGTAAGCGTGGGGTTGATCTGAGATTCTGTTATTCTGCGCAACGGATTAATCTTAGATGTACCCTTTATCCTGTGGCTCCTGCAAGATACAGTTTCCACCCCAACACTACTACAGAAGTCAGACAGACGCTCCTAACGTTCTAAAGAGAAATGCCTGAAAAACTTTCAGCAATAAATATCTTCTAGAGTCGTCCGCTGTAAGGGAATGACACAAAAATTCACAAAATTTCTTACGTAACTAGTGGGATACTTGGGTACTGGAGTAGTGCTAGTTAGTGTAAGAAAAACATGAAACTAACAAAAGTTATTATTTATTTTGCAAAAATTCTGAGAAATCACAATGGCACTTTTAGTTACGAATTGAACAACTTATATTCTAGTTCTTTTCGCAATGTGAAGTTACCTCTCAAGGATAGGATTCGTTAATGAAATTTGTACACAAAGTTTAAGATGGTTGTTGACTTGGCAGAATGGCTGAGAGCCGCGCCTACTCAACTTGAATAATTATCCTTTAGAATGTTGCTAGGTACGGTCGAGGCCGTCGCGTGTGAAACGCAGTGAAGTGTACTGTTGTGGAGGAAATACGGGGCTCGCAATAGCTGCAGCGCACA